>NC_080083.1:42896011-43196011 GCF_949987535.1 Balaenoptera acutorostrata
GCCTCAGGATAGCTGCCTGGTTGTATTTTGCTCAGGCAAAATAATCCAGAAACAAACAAACAAACAAAAAATGTGGTTATGTGGTGTATATGAAGTTCAGGGACAGGGAGATCAAATCAATGGTGATGTGAAGTCAAAATGGGGGCGATGGCATCGACTGGGAAGGGACATGAGGGAATCTTGACCTGGTTAGTAACTACATGTGTGTGAACGTATGTAAATATTAACTGAGCTGAACACTTAAGATTAGTGCACTTTAATAATTTACTCTATGTATTTTATACCTCAATTTAAAATGTTTTTAAAAAAATGTTAAAGATGTAACCCAAATAGAAAGTAAAGAACAGTTGCAGAGGCAATGCCATTTCAGAACCATTCATGTCACTTCAGGGATGGATACAAGACGTTCTTCAACACCCTCTCCCAGAACAGCGTTCCCCTTTTCATCTTCTCCGCGGGTGTTGGGGATATCCTGGAAGAAATCATGCGCCAGAGGAAAGTGTTCCACCCAAACATCCACATCGTCTCTAACTACATGGAGTTTGATGAAGATGTGAGCTGGGGCCGGAAGAGGGGTGGGGACCGCCAGCCGGGGTGCTTCACCCTAAATGTTAACCTTGATGGGAGAGGTGGGAGGGAAGACATGCAGGCTTCTTTGCCCTCAGCAGTTATTTATTTATTAGTGCCAGCTAAAGAGTCGCTTTTGAAGGACCCACTCTTGGGTGTTTGGCTGACAGTTGACTCTGCCAGGGAGGACCGGGTTTAGGGCTCAGCCAGGCCCCGTGTCACTGTCATGGCTCGTGTGCCATCCTAGGTACTCAAGGGCTTGGACTTGGACTTGTTTTTCTTGAGCCAGAGGTGGGCTGCTCTGACTCACCCGTGTTCTGACTTCTTCCCCTTAAAACCAAGGCTGGAATTTTCATCCCTGTGACCTGTGGTTAGGGTGTGGCCCACAGCTGAGGTTAGCGCACGTGTAGCCAGGCAGTGCTTGTATCACGGGCTTCATGCTTTCACCAGAGTAGGTGATGAGCGATATTTGATGATCCCTGTTAGTTTAAACCAGGGGTTGTAAACTTTTTCTGTAAAAGACCAGGTAGTAAGTATCTCGGGCTTTGTGGGCTATATGATCTGTGTCACAACTACTCTGTCACACAAAAAAGCACCCATAGACAAGATGTAAACAAATGGGCCTGGCTGTGTTCCAGCAAAGCAATTTACAAAAATAGGCCAAATCTAGTCCACGGGCCCTAGCTTGCTGAGCCCTGTTGGATCACAATGAAGTTTTGGCATTATCTGTGGCTTTCAGGATTCCCTTTCCTCTGTGGCAGAGACAGTGGAACACTGGTCCTGAATGGGTCCCTGTAGCCCTTCTGTCTGTCTCTTGTCTTGATTATTTAGGGCTTCCTGAAGGGATTCAAGGGCCAGCTCATACACACCTACAACAAGAACAGCTCCGTGTGCGAGAACTCTGGTTACTTCGAGCAGCTTCAGGGCAAAACCAACATCCTCCTGCTGGGAGACTCCATGGGGGACCTCACTATGGCTGATGGGGTTCCTGGCGTGGAGAACATTCTCAAGATTGGCTTCCTAAATGACAAGGTAGGTAGGAGACCCGGGTTCTTCATGCTGGCTTCTCCTTCATTCCTGTTAACGAGTGCTTATTGAACACCTTCTGTGGGCTAGACGCTGTGTGAAGTATGAGAGGCACAGAGGTCAGACACAAACCATAGTCTCATAGGAAACAAAAGAAATACCCAGTGGTTACAGCTGTGCACGAAGCACACAGTGTGACCCAGAGGTCAGAGCACGTCATCAGAGCCCACACTTACCGAGTGCTCACTGTGTGCCGCGCACATTAACCCAGTTAATCTGTACAGTCATACTCTGAGGTAGTGACTATTATACCCAGTTTACAAATGAGGAAACTGAGGCAAGGGGCTTAAGTAACTTGCCCAAGGTGGCATAGTTTAGAAAGTGGTTGGGCTGATTACCAGTCCTCCTAAATCATACCAGTAGGGCATGATTGAGATGGGAGATGTTGGTATTCAGGATGTGGGTTTATAATTTAGAGAAGGAAAGCATAGGAACAGACCAGAGGTTGACAGGGGTGAAAACATAAGGTCACAGAGGGGCACAGTATGGCATCAGGCTAGAAGGCCTCCAGTCTCACCCTCGGCCAGCAGGTGCTGAAGCCTTGTGAAGATTCAATCCAGATAGATTAGAGGTAACATCTGATACTTTTTGTTTCTAATCGTTGTGACGGTCCTTTTGGCACTGACCCAAGGGTTAATTGTGGCAGCCTGCATCCGTGGCCATCTGTGTCTCCAAAGGGCAGGTCCCGGTAACCTTGAACTCCTCCTGGGGAGTCGCAGCTTGAATGCCCTCTTCCCCAGCCCCAGGTGCGCAACAGTGGGCAACGCGGAGGGCAGGGCGCTGGGGGACTCTCGTTCTCTGCTCCCCGGGCAGGTGGAGGAGCGGCGGGAGCGCTACATGGACTCGTATGACATCGTGCTGGAGAAGGATGAGACGCTGGACGTGGTCAACGGGCTGCTGCAGCACATCCTGCCGCAGAGGGACTGGATGGAGATACAGGGCTCCTGAGGGCGGGCCGGGGTCAGGCCCTGCGGGCTGTGACGAGGAGGGGCTTCACCCGAAGGCCACTCTGCTCTGAGCACTGCTCCTCCCCGTGCTGCAGAGAGGAGTCCGGGCGGCTGGGAGCTGCTGGCCCACGCCCCTCCCTCCCCCGTTCCCTGGCTTCGTGGTTTGTGTTCTCCGGAGCCTTGAGGGACCCCTGCCAGCCCGGAGGGCAGCAAAAGCCATTCTAGATGAACTGTGGACCTACACAGTGTTAGCACTTTAGGAATCATTTGGTCCAGGGAATCTTTTTTCCAGTATTTTTTAACATGGGAAGCTGCTCTTCAAACAAATCTAATATGTGAAACAGATCAAAATAAAAAAAGGAAAAGACAGAGCTGTTCCGATTGGGGTGGGGGCGGGGCAGAGCCTGTACCTCCTGGTTCTGGAGGCGCAGGAACTTCCGAGAAGCTGCTAGAGCTAGCTCCACAGAACACAGTTTGAAAACCCCTGAATTAGCCCAGGAGACTCTGAGCACAGCGAGCACAGCCTAGTGTGTCTGCGGGCATCACGGTGGGCAGGCAGGGGTGGAAGGGGGTGTTTCTGACCTGGAATGGTTTGACTTGATTCTCATGCAGCCGTTAACCTTGAAATTCAGCTGGGATCAGCTGAATGTGGCCGGCCCTGTATGCAGAGCCCCCTCTTTATGGGTCCCTAAAGTGATCCATATGAGTGTGGATTTTCACTGGTGCCCTTGGCTCCTGTCCCTCCTCCTCCTCCACGGCCACTGAAGTGGATGACTTAAGGGCGGTTGAGTCGGGACCTGAAGGGAGCAGGTGCTCAGGTAGTCAGGTTCATTCCCTCGTCCGCCTGCCTGGTGGCTGGTAAGTTGTGTTTGTCTGCAGCTCAGCAGAGAAAGTGACGGGAGTGTTGACTGAGGGCCAGCTGTGTGCACCCAGGTGCTGCAGGTGCCGTTTCATCCTCACAGGATGCAGGAGGTGCACACCTCATCCTGCAGGAGGTATGGGTCCACTTAGAAAGGACCAGTCCTTTGCCCAAAGGCCAGAGCTGGGAGCTCGAGCTGGGGTTGCAGTGTTTCCGCCAGAGCCAGCCTTCTCTTCTGCGTCGCGCTGCCTCCACACGGACTTAGTTCAGGCTGCCCTGTTAGGCTTGCGGGAGGGTGGTTATCATCTGAGGCTGTCACCTCTGTCAACCCCGAGGTGCTTTCTGTGCTTTGGGACCAGGGGGTATCAGTCACTGGCGACCATGGGGAGCAGCTCCGTCTCTCGGGGGATCTTGGGCAAGAGCTCGGTGCTTGTGGGGGCAGTTTGGGGTGTGAGTCCAGTCAGTTATTTTCTCTCCCAAGCATCCCCCCCACCCCGCCCCCTTGGATGGCTTGGGTCATCTCTGTCGCACTGGCCAGAGTCCAGCCAGGCAGGTGAGGGCAGATGGCCTGATGAGTGGCTGAAGCAACTCCTTCAAGACACCAGAGGTTTGAACTCAATTACCTTTCTTTCTGGCAGGAGGGAGAAGCACCAGGCAGGTGGTAACAGCTGGCGGCCAGGAGCAGGGAGAGGTGGGAACATCGTGGTATTATTAGAAACGATCTATGTGAAAGGGGAATCTGACCTTTGTGGTTTAATTTAACCCTTGAGCTTTGCATGTTGTGTTTGAGTTCAGCGAACTTGTTTTTCCATTCAGCTGGGACCCTTAGGAGATCAGGATCATGTCTCCAGGCCTCCCCTGCAGGCCTCTCTCTGTGGACACTTACCCCCCAGCCTCCCTCCATGGTGAGGGCCCCAGCTGGGCCTCAGGGAGGCAGGAGGCTGAGACCTAGGGACACAGGGTCTTGAGCTGAAGGGCCATGGAGATGGCCTGCTTTGCTCCCCTTCCTCCCAACACTTGGGTCTAAGCTCCCCGCCCCCAACCAAGAAAGACCACATCCCAAGGACTCTGGTTTCAGATGTGTTTTATTTGGCACAAAGGAGAAGGGGGTATGACACCAGTTTAGCCTTTTGAGTGTGCAGAGCTCTGCCCACCCCCCTTCTCACCCCTCAATAATGAGCTCAGCCCCGAACCAAGGATTTCATAGCCCTAAGATCCATCCAAGTAGGTTTCCTCATACCACCCCCCTTCATTTTTCTCTTGTTCTTTGGTCCCTAGAGAAGGCAGCCTTCTTTAAGGATAAAAGGTGACACAAAGCCCAGCCCTGAAGTGCAGCACCCTAGGGGCACTTCAGCCACCACTGGACGGCAGCAAGGAGGCATGGGACAGGTGAAGGGAACCGGACAGGTAAGCTAGGGCTGCCCCCCCGGAACCGTCCCCTTCCCTAGGAACCAGCCAGAGCCGAGGGAGGAAAGCTGGGGGTTCATGTTCCTGGGGAGCTGCCAGGACAGAGGAATGGGGGCTGTGGGCAGCTGGGGGCGGGGCAGGTTGAGCATGGTGATGAAAAGTACAGGTAAAGGGGAAATAAGGAAATGATGAGCTTGGCCTTGCTCAGTGGCTGGTGACACGGAGGGGAGGTCTGAGCAAGGGGCCAGCAATGACCCCAGCCAACCCCCAAACTCCACCAATCCCCAGATTGGCTTTGTAATTCCAAAACTTTTAAGGAAGGGGTTTGGGGTTGGGAGAGAAAAACCGAATAGAGATCTGTGCTGTGGATTTTACTCTCGGGCAGTGGGAAAACCAGAGTTGTCCCCTCTGACCACTTTCTAGAAGCTTCCAGACCTCATCCCAGCAGAGGGGAGGGCGACTGTTGGGAAGTCAGCCCCACTGCCCACTGTCCCCTTAGACGTGGACCTTTGCATTTGGGCCCAGGCCTCTGCCCTTCAGAGCTCCTCATGGACCCGCTCCTGGTCTTCGTCCGACTTCAGCTTGAGTTCCTCGGCGGTGATGTTGCCATCCTGGTTGCGATCCTGATTCTGAAACATGTCTCCTATGGTTTTCTCAGGGTCCTGGCCAGGCAGGAGGCGTCCTTTGCCCTCACTGACTTGAGCCTTGATGAAGGTGGAGAACTACGGCGAGGAGAGCCAAGGGGAGGGGGAGAGAGCGTCCTGCCTGAGCAGCTGTGCTCACCTTGGGATGGGCCCCCAGGCGGAGGCCTTCCAGTGAGGACTGAGGAGGGGAGCTGGTGCTGCGTCCTGAGGGGGGCGGGGGCGGAGGGCGTGCCCAGGGTCAGGCAGCCATGGGGGAATGGGCTGCATGTGCCAGAGGCAAAGGCGGGGATGAGGGGCTTAAGGCACACTGACCCGCAGAGGGGCAGGAACATGGGTGCAGACAGGATGGTGGACACACGCTGTTCTCGTTAGATGCCACCGTGCAAGGTGGCTTCTGCCGGGTGACAGCGTGGGAGGGATTACTAGAAGAAGCGAACTCCTCACCCACCTCCTCCGGGGGGACCTCGCCATCCTTGTTGAGGTCCATGTCTTCAAACAGGTTGGCAGGAGGGTCTTCGTGCCACACAAACAGGTAGCCTGTGGGCAGCCCATCCTCCCGGGACACCAGCTCCACCTCAAACAGGAGCACAGCACTTCCAGGGACCCCCCGGGCTGGAGGGAGGGGAGGAGGAGAGAAGGGAAGGGTCTGGGCCTGGCTTCACTGCCCGCCCAGTGCGCTCCCAGCCTACAGGCCTCAGCTCCTGCCTTGGGGGCTGGAGAGGGGGGCATGGAATGGGAAGCATCCGGAAGGCTTCACTCACTCCTCCCACCAGCCGTCAAGGCTCCAGGTGGCAGGGGCAGAGGGGAGGAGGAAAGCCATCAGGCCAGTCTCTGCTCCTCACCTCCACTCTCTCCATGTGCCAGGTGCGGGGGGACCACAAGCTGCCGCCTCTCTCCCACACACATGCCCTGCAGGCCCGTGTCCAGGCCTTCGATCACCTTGTGGGCACCCAGAGTCGCCTCCTGAGGGGCCCCGTAGTCATGGCTGGGAGGAGAGCAGATTCCCAGGTCAGCGTTCATCCTGGTCCCCGGCAGGCCCAGCTCCCGAGTCACCCCTGGTGCCGCCCCACAGGGCAGGGTGCAGGGGCCCAGCAGTGCAGAGACAGGATCAATCCCCTTATCTCGCCACTGCCCTGCAGCGTGGCCGGGGGCTCATCTCTCCCTGCTCGCTTCCCTCCACTGAGTGGAACTAGCAGCTCCCCCTACTGCTTACTTCACCCTCCCTCTGCCTGTGGAGTTAAGAATTTCAGCTTAGATGGGAGCTTAGGGAGGAAGGAAGCGTCAGGGGTGCTGCTAGGAGGACTCCCCATGCCTGGGCCCACCCACCTACCCAGCCCTGGCCCTGCCCCGGACCCACGAGGAGAAGAGCTTGGTGCCATCCAGCAGAGAGCAGTTGTAGTGGTAGCGAACAAAGTCCCCAAGCTTGGCCGTCTCGTTGCAGGTCTCCGGGGGCCGGGACAGGGTCTTGACTTCCACAGGATCTGCAGGGTTGTGGAAGTCGATGATGTGGACGTCGAAGATCAGCACGGCAGAGCCAGGGATCTTGTCTCCTGGGGCCAGAATGGGGGGCGTGGATCAGCTGGAGTCTAGGAGGGGCTGCTCTAGGTCTCCATGGAGGCCCCAGACCTTCCCCATCCTGGGGTTTTAAACAAGGATGGGATGGGATGTTTGTCCACATAGTCAACTCTTGTAATATACTCTGTGGTGGTGAGGAGGCAGGGGAGGGGAGGGGCACGCCAGCTGGAAAGCCTTTTACATATGTATCTTGCAACCTCCCAATAACTTACCCTGCTGATCGATGTGATTAGTCTCATTTTACAGGTGAGCACACAAAGGCTTCCAGCAAAGCTGGGACTCAAATCCCGGTCTCTTTGCTTCCCAGGGCTATGCTGTTTCTGTTCTTCCATAACCACCCTCCCTCCCCAAGCTCAGGAGTCGGCTGCCCTTCTCCAGTGTGGAAGGGGAGAAGTGGGGGACCGCCCCCTGGAGAAAAGGATGGAGTCCTTGTGGCAGGAGTTGGGTGGGGGACCAGTTTTTTTGATGAGAGGGGCAGAGCAATGGCTGGAATCCACCCCCTTCGCCCCCGCTCATCAGGGGGAAGGTCAGGAGGAACTGAGGTGTTGGCTTGGGGAACAGGGAGCAAGCCTACCAGTCCCGTTCTCCCCGTAGGCGAGGTGGGGGGGGATGGTGATTCTCCGGCGCTCCCCCATGCACGAGCCCTGCAGCCCCTGGTCCATCCCTGGGACGACATAGCCCTGCCCCACATAGGTATTGTAGGTGCGGTTTCGGGAGTAGCTGCAATACGAGGGCGGGGAGGTGGGCAAGGGAGTCACAGTGGCCCCGCCCTTCCCCCAGCACAGAGCCGCCCCCAGTCCCCACCGCCATCCTCAGGACCCCCCCGGACCTGGAGTCAAAGAGGGTGCCGTCCATCAGGGAGCCGTTGTAGTGGTAACGCATGAAGTCCCCAGCCACGGCTCTCCGGACGCAGCCAGGTGGCAGCTCCAGTGTCTCCAGCTGGACCGTGTCCTTTGGGTTGTGGACGTCAATCAGTAGGACATGGAAGACCAGGGAGGCCTGCGGGGGGATCACAGTCCCTGGGGAAGGGATAGGCTTGAACCATACACGTGGAGAGCAAAGCAGGGCTTCTTCTCCACTCAGGAAGGCCTATGTGAGCACCGTGCAAAAAGGTACTAACCCTGCTTTCCAGAGCCTTTGACGCCCATCAGCAGCCCTGCTTCTTCCCCTGTGAGGCCTGAGCTGAGCTTTCCCCAGGGCCACCACCAGCCCATATGAGCCTTTGTGTGAATCAGAACAAAGCATCTTAGTTCCCCAACCAGGGATTGAACCCGGGCCCCAGCAGTGATAGTGCCGAGTCCTAACCACCCAAGCACCCCTTCTTAGTGAGGTGATCACCAAGGGTTAGATTTCATCACTACTTGCCTCCCTGGCCGGGTGTCCTTGTGCAGTACTCAACCTGAACAACTGTATGTGGCAGCCCACTTCTAGAGAATCCCCAAGTCCCTGCTTGCCCTCACCATAGCCTTTCTCGCCATAGGCCAGGAATGGAGGGATGACGATCTTCCTTCTCTCTCCAGGACACATGCCCAGCAGCCCCTGGTCCATGCCCTTGATCAGCCAGCCAGAGCCCACGTAGGTGTCGTAAGTGCCACCTCTATTGTAGCTGCAGAGAATGAGGTAGGGGTGAGGCTGCTGTTGGTGGGAGAGGCAGGAAGGCCCCCGATTCCCCGCTGCATGCCACAGCCCCTGGCGCCCCAGGGCTCCTTCCAGCCCTTACCTGGTGTCGAAGGCAGTGCCATCCAGCAGCGTGCCATTGTAGTGGTAGCGGACGAAGTCGCTGTCCTGGACCATGCGGGGGCAGTGGGGCGGGCGCAGCAAAGTGCTCACCTGCACGGTGTCCGCCTTGTTCCACACATCAAGCAGGACCACATCAAAGTAGAGGGTGGCATCCGGGGGAATAAGCCCCGCTGTGTTTGGTGCAGCCCCCAGGGTGGGGGGTGGAGTGGAGGTCTGAGCATCCTGCTTGGCCTCCCCCTCCACCACCCTTAGTTCCCCTTCTCCCAGGTCAAGCTAGGATCCTACCCAGGGCCCTATTATTGCCCTTCCTCCCGCCCCAGCGGCAGGAGACAGAAAAGTCTAGTCCCAGACCTGCCTCGCTATTCATTCTGCGCATGCATTGTGACCTTGGAAAGCTGCTCTCCCTCTCTGAGCTTCAGTTTTCTTGTCCTGGGCCCTCGCTTCTGCCTCCTGGTCTCCTCCACCCCCATGCCTGGGCCCCAGCTCTCCTCACCCACGCCGATGCTGCCGTAGCCAAGGTGCGGAGGCACAATGAGGCGTCGCCGCTCATTGACGCACATGCCCATGAGGCCTCGGTCCATGCCGGTGATGAGGCGCCCCACGCCCACCACGATGGCCACCAAGGTGTGGCGGTCATAGCTGGGGAGGGAGGGGACAGATGGGATACAGTGGCCTCTGCCCATGGTTGCATACATGCACAGGTGCACACAAGTGCACACACACACACAATCCCCCTCCCTACACAAAGGTGTAGATCCACAGGCTTCTCAACGTTTCAGGCCTCCCTCCTAGGTGGGCCGTGACTCCCACCTTAATAGGATGGGCTGTTACAAAAGGAAGCCCTCCAGGAGGCCAGGGGCTTTTATCTGCCCTGGGATGGGGGGATGGTGACAGCAGTCCTGTCTGTTCCTGCTATGTGCAGACCGGGGCGGGAGCGGGGGGCGGGGAGACCAGTTATCCAGCACTTAAATGATAAGGCCGACGAAATGCTTGGCATTTTGCATTCATTATCTTTTTAAAAATATTTATTTATTTGGCTGCGCCGCATCTTTAGTTGTGGCACTTGGGATCTTCGTTGCGGCACGCGGGATCTTTTAGTTGCGGCATGTGGAATCTAGTTCCCTGACCAGGGATCGAACCCGGGCCCCCTGCATTGGGAGCACGGAGCCTTAACCATTGGACCACCAGGGAAGTCCCTGCATTCATTATCTTATTTAATTCTCTCCCCTGTGAGGTGGGCATTATTATTATTATTATTATTTGCTGCACCATGCAGCTTGTGAGATCTTAGTTCCCCCACCAGGGATCACAGCCAGGCCACAGCAGTGAAAGCGCTGAGTCCTAACCACTGGACCACCAGGGAATTCCCGAAATGGGCATTATTGATTTCATTTTTCTTACGAGAAAAATTGAGACTTGAGAGACCAAATGACTTGCCCAAGGTCACACAGCTAATGTTTGGTCTGTTGAACTCCAAAGCCCACGTTTGGGCCACGGCACCATCAATTCACAGAGGAAAGGAAGGGGAAGCAGAACTGGCTGGGGATAGGGATTGGTTTTCAATTTTGAAAAAGCCTACTCTAAAATTGCCACGGCTTTTACTTGTTTTTAGTTACAGTTTTAAGTTTTCAGAAGTTAAGGAAAGATGGGAGATTATTATTTTGATGGAAGGTGTCATGAGTTGTAAAAGTTTTCCAAGCTCAGCACCGCTTGGACCCAACCTGGATCCAAGAGTCCCCATCAGGATCCCCGATAGGGAGGTCATTCCCCAACTCCCAAGCCCTCCTCCACTCCTTGGTGGCCACAGGCTCACAGCTGTACTCCTGGCTACTGTCTATGCCTCATTTTGCCCACTGAGCTGGTTGTATGGCCTGCTTCCTCCACAGCGCCGTTGTGAGAGCCCAAGCATGGCAAGAAGCTTCTACCAGTTAAACACTACCAAAGTTCTCCCCAGAGTCAAGGCTAATGTGTACTGAACCTGCTTGCAGACTGTAAGGTACTGTGTGAAGTTCACTTTCATTCATCATCTTGAGTCTTACCATCAGCCTTAGGAAGTAGGGACGCAGTTTTTCAGACTGTTTTTTAGTCTCCTTTTTTTCAGATGAAGAAAGTAAAGCTTAAAGAGGCAAAACTCCTTGTCCATGATCACAGCCTGGGTTTGAATCCAGGGTCTTGGTCTCAGGAGTTCGTGTTCTTACCCAATAAACTGCCTGCCTCCAGAGCCACTAATTTCTATAGGCCGACTTGTGTGTTTTGGGGAAGGGTCTAAGAGGGACTGACTTCTTGGGTGTGGGGTGGGGGCTTGTGTGTGTGACCTGGACCCAAGGTTTAACTAAGGCTGGCCTGGCGTACGGCCCTGCCCCCACCAAGAAAAATGAACTTGCCAGAGCAGACGGAAAGCTTGGACACAGAAGAGGAGCCCATCTCTCAAACCCCAAGGCTGGCAAGATGGGCGGCAGCACTGACCTGGTTGAGCTAAGATGGAGGGAGATGAGGGTGAGGGATCACGGGGAGAGGGAGGCATGAAAACCCTCGGAGGAGCCCAGGGTGGCATGTGTGACTGTGTGACATGTAGGCAGACAGGGTCCCTACACCAAGCTATGCCCTGCACTCCCTGATCCATCCTGCTGTCTTAGAATGCCCACCTGCTTTACCCAACTGGCTGCTAAAAAAACCCCTCCCCCTCCCCCAAAAGCTCTACTTACTTTTTCTCTAAACACAAAGGCACTGAAACCTGTGGCTGGAACCAGAAAGGGAGTCAGGGTGGATGGAAAGGTAGAGGGTGCTGGGCTGAGACCACTGGAGGATTCACATGCAACAGGGACCATGCCCTTCCCCCCAACTCTGTGGACCAGAAAACCCCCTCTATGTCTTTAAATAAAGCGCTGGTAAGTAAATAGAGTAGTTCACTTTGATTCTCAAGCACTCTGAGAGACAGAGGGAGTTTGTGTGAAAGAAATTGGGGTCTTCTGAGAGGCGAAGGTTTGGTTTGAAATTGAGGGCAGGGATGTCTGGGGAGATGGACGTCTAGGAGTCCCCCCACCCAGGGTGCTGTGTGTGAGGTTAGGGGATCACGGTGTGAGTAGGGAGCATGCAGACACAGCTTAAAAGCAGCAACAAGGGAACCCCAGGACTGAGAGAGCTTGGTCCCGGGCTCCGGGAAGGGAAATGGTGAGTCTGGGGGCACTCAAGCCATTACCTCGAGTCAAACTTCTTGCCGTCCTCGAAAGTACCGTTGTAGTGGTAGCGCACAAAATCCCCCATCTGCACTTCCCGGGGACAGGCCCTGGGGATGTGGTACCTCTCGATGACCACATCTTCCAGGGGGCTCCCGGCCGGGCTGGCGCGGCTCAGCCCCCTCCCCACGGCCTGCAGCAGCAGCAGCAGCAGCGATTGCAGCAGGGGGAGCCGGAGGACGGTGTGGCTGGGGCGCCCCGCGCGGAACATGGTGCCTGGAGCTGGGACGGCCGGCTGTGAGGGCGAGCGAGAGAGCCGCCGCCGCCAGACTCCTTCCCCCAACTCCTCCCAGAGCTGGCTCCCCCTCTTCCTGTCCTCCATCCCCACCCCCGCCCTGGCTGGTCCACGTGGAATGGGGGCTGGGGAGGCTGAGCTGGCGGGGCGGGGGGGTGTGTGGGGGGGAAGGGGTGTGGAATAAGAGGAGGAGGGCCAGGCTGATAGCTTTAGAGTACAAGGAAAGCACCACAAAGCCCTCCAGATTTACCCCCACCCCCACCCTGGGGCTGAGAGACCTGGGAGGGGTAGGGAAGTTCCGGAAAGTTGGGAAAGTCGGAGCCGACTTATAAAAAAAAAAAAGTTCAGAGTTTTTTTCTGGAGCCCCCCGGGTCCTAAAGCCAGACTGAGGCAGCCCTTGTTTCTTTGGCTGGCAGCGCCAAACTAGGTCTCTCCAGTGGCTGGTGAGGCTCCAAAATCGGAGGGGTATCTCAGTGCTCCCTCCCACCCCTTCTGCCCCAGGGACGGCCTCTCCAGGGACGGGCTGCTTTGTCCTGCAAAAGCTGGACTGCCAGAGGACTTTCTGACGTGGGGATGGAGATCGAGTGGGAGGTGGTTGAGAGTGGAGGATGTGCAGGGTAAAACCGGGGGTGTGCCTCCCCGTCGCGGGCTGGGGGGACACTTGGAGGAACCTCTTCGGGGCTGGGAGTGGGGAGTAAGCAGAAGGACCGCTCTGATGGAAGGAAGAGCAGATTCCAGGGCTTGGGTAAAGTAGCGTGAGGTGGCACTTCCCTCAATTTCTCTATATTAAGGTCCCGGGGGCGGGGGGGGGGACTGTCTTTGTGTGGGAGGGGCTTTCTGGGCTCCGCATCCCTGCGGGAATTGTTCCTCCACCCTCTCACCATCTGCCAAGGGGAGGACCCCCAAGGGCAGGAGGTCGGGGACTCAGGATAGTGTTGGCTCTCTGAAAAGAGTGGAGACACAGCCCTCGGCCCCTCGGGGGATCTGACTCAAACCACGACCCCGCCTCGCTGCCCCCGGTGCCAGGCGCTAAGACCCAGCGGGCGCGCCGGCCAGTCCCGGGCCCCTGAGCCCGCCAGCCTGCCCGGCAGCTGGGCCGGGACGCCTGCTCGCGGAGGGGAGAGACAGCGGCGCGGAGGGGGCTATGGCTCGGGCGGCGTGGGGGCTGCTGTGGCTGGTGCTGGGCAGCGCCGGGGCGCAGTACGAGAAGTACAGCTTCCGGGGCTTCCCGCCCGAGGACCTGATGCCCCTGGCCGCGGCCTACGGGCACGCGCTGGAGCAGTACGAGGGCGAGAGCTGGCGCGAGAGCGCGCGCTACCTCGAGGCCGCGCTGCGGCTGCACCGGCTGCTGCGGGACAGCGAGGCCTTCTGCCACGCCAACTGCAGCGGCCCCGCGCCGCCCGCCGCCGCGCCCCCCGGGCCCGCTACCCCCGGCCCCGACGGCGGCGGCGGCGACGAGTGGGCCCGCGAGCTGCGACTCTTCGGCCACGTCCTGGAGCGCGCCGCCTGCCTGCGGCGCTGCAAGCGTTCGCTGCCCGCCTTCCAGGTGCCCTACCCGCCGCGCCAGCTGCTGCGCGACTTCCAGAGCCGCCTGCCCTACCAGTACCTGCACTACGCGCAGTTCAAGGTGCGCGCCCAGGCGGCGGCGCCTCCCAGTCGGGTCGGGGGGAGCGCGGCTCCTCGCGTGTGCTCGGGGTTGCGGGCTCTGGCCCTGCTGACCGGCCCTGTCCCCACGCCGCAGGCGAACCGGCTGGAGAAAGCGGTGGCCGCGGCCTACACCTTCCTTCAGAGGAACCCGAAGCACGAGCTCACCGCCAAGTATCTCAACTACTATCGCGGGCTGCTGGACGCCGCCGACGAGCCCCTCACGGACTTGGAGGCCCAGCCCTATGAGGTGGGGTGCCAGGGTAGGGCCAGCCCTGACGCAACTCCCTGAGTCCCCCCATAGGGCCCGTGGGGGAGGGGAGGTGTGGGGGTCCCCTTGACCCCTCTGCCGCGTCCCCTCCCCCTAGGCCGTGTTCCTCCGGGCTGTGAAGCTCTACAACAGCGGAGATTTCCGTAGCAGCACGGAGGACATGGAGCGGGCCCTGGCCGAGTATATGGCCGTCTTTGCCCGGTGTCTGGCTGGCTGCGAGGGCGCCCACGAGCAGGTGGACTTCAAGGACTTCTATCCAGCCATAGCAGGTACCCACCCCGGTGGGCATCCCTTTCATCCACAGGGCCCTGCTTCCCAGAACTCCTAAGGCACCTTAACACAAATATTCATTCCATACACATTTATGGAGCGCCTACTAAGTGCTTGGGAGGCCGACAGGCATAAGGTGTTATCCCGACACTCAGACCCTTCAGTCGTCGTTGGCTGAGAGGGGCCAACAGAACACCTGCCACTGGGTGCAGAGGGCTGCAGTAGGGAGTGTCCAAGGTGCTGGGCATCGGTGCAGAGAGGAGGTGACATCCCAAAAAGGTCTGGGGAGGTTGGGTTCATGGGCCTTCCAGGCAGAGGGCAACGCAAGTGCAAAGTTGCTGAGGTGGGAAACGACCCAGCAGGTGTGTGCAGAAAGCAGTTTGTGGCCAGAAATCACACCTAGTCTGGGGATCCCTAAGGGCGGAGTCCCTCAGCAGGGGCAGAAGGGACTGTCCTGAGCTTCTCTCTTTGGGCTTCAGGCCCACCTCCAGGCCTCACCTGCCAACCTCCCAGTGTGCCCTGGTTTCCTCTGGCTTTGGGGCGGTGGGTGAGCTGTGGGGGTGATAAGTCAGCCCAGGCCACTGTAGGCTTCCGCAGCATCCCTTGTCCCTCGACTGTCTCATGGGATCATCAGGCAGAGCTGGGACTGGAAGTCATCGGCCGTCGTCCCCATCCGCGGGATGGAGCTGTTCAGTACAGAGGCACCCGAAGCACGAGCTCACCGCCAAGTATCTCAACTACTATTGCGGGCTGCTGGACGCCGCCGTGTCCAGCTCCTCACCGCTGCCACCCCCACCCCCAGATCTCTTTGCAGAATCCCTGCAGTGCAAGGTGGATTGTGAGGCCAACTTGACCCCCAACGTGGGCGGCTACTTTGTGGAGAAGTTCGTGGCCACCATGTATCACTACCTGCAGTTTGCCTACTACAAGTGTGAGCCTCCTGGTGGGCTTGGGGTGGGGGAGAGCACTGCACTGGGAGTGAAGCTGAGCCAGAATTGAGGACCCTTGGTGATGGGAGGGAAGGCTGGGGGTGGTGAGGCAGGTGAGAGGCTTGTGGCGGGGAACAGAGAGCAGCCTCAGGGGAGAATGCCAGGGCCTCTTGGGTAAATGACTAGATAGTCAACAACTGCACAGCACTTGATAGTTTACAAAGCCCTGCCACATCTGTTTATCTCACTTGATCCTCTCACAAGCAACCGGTAGCTGGCGTTACTGGACCCATTTTTCAGATGAGGAAACCGAGGCTCATAGAGGGTAAGGGACCATTAGTCACATGGCTAATAAAAAGTAGCACCAGGACTTAAGGCTCTCCTCACTTAAGGGGGATTCTGGCATCAGCCGGGGCTAAGATGGTCAATCTCCAGGGTTTCTGCAATGCGGAGATGCCAAGATTCAGACAGGCTGGAGTTGGAGAGGAGGAGCTGAAGACCAAGGGCCAGGAGACCCTTTGTGTTCTAGTTGGCAAACAGGTTGAGGGCTGGGCCACCAGCTTCTGATTCCCCA
The DNA here is from genome assembly GCF_949987535.1 of Balaenoptera acutorostrata. Classification (NCBI taxonomy): domain Eukaryota; kingdom Metazoa; phylum Chordata; class Mammalia; order Artiodactyla; family Balaenopteridae; genus Balaenoptera; species Balaenoptera acutorostrata. Next base: position 42,911,996 of record NC_080083.1, read on the forward strand.
GTGCCATCATTCTCCAGCTGTGTGAGCTCAAGCAGTTTACCTGATCTCTCTGTGCCTCAGATGTCTTATCTGTAAAATGGGGGTGACAGTAACAGTGAAGCTTAAATGAGTTACATGGGGCATAGGGTAAGTGCCCAATACGTTCTAGCTTGTATTATTATTGGGTCGGGTGAGGTGCCCAACAGGTATTCTGGGAGGCAGCTGGGGAATCAGGGGCAATGGACTAAATTGGGAGATAGGGGTGGGTTAGTTGAGGGTTATCCCTGAAGGTGGGGAAGTGCCAGGGCCACTACTCACTCCTGTCCTGCCTACAGTGAACGACGTGCGCCATGCTGCCCGCAGTGCCGCCAGCTACATGCTCTTTGACCCCGAAGACAATGTCATGCAGCAAAACCTGGTGTATTATCGCTTCCACAGGGCTCGCTGGGGCCTGGAGGAGGAGGACTTCCAGCCCAGGGAGGTGGGCATCGCCGAGGCATTCTCAGGATATGTGATTTGATTTAAAAAAAAAACACACACACACAAAACAAACCTGGCTTCCTCCAAAGGCAGGGTGAGAAATAAAAAGAAAGAATTTGGGTTGTAGTTGGAGTCCTAGGTTCAAACCCACCAGCTGTGTGGTCCTGGGAACACTACTGGCCTTTTCTGAATCTGTTGCCTCACCTGCAAAATGGGGGTGGAACAGCCTACGTCTCCAGCACAGTGCCTGGCATGTGGGAGGTAAAAAGTATCTGTCCCTGCCTGCTCCCTTCCCCACTCTCACCATGCTCACTGCTGGCCTTTGCCCTTCTTCCCCAGGGACCCCATAACCTGGACCAACTGAGGATTGGAATTCTAGGAATTCTAGAACCCTGGAATTCTGGAATTCCAACCCTGGAATTCTAGGGCAAGACTGGCAAATATGGGGCACGTGGTGCCACTCCCCACTTCCTTGTCAGTGGCAGACATTGCGAATCGATTTAGGCACTCTTTCTCACTGAGCCCTCAGAATCCTTCTTAACCCGGCACTTCAGGCAGCTGTGATTTTTTCGATCAGCATGTGAACTGATACCTGTTCCCTGCTCCTCGAGCTGTAAAAGGGCCAGAGGGCCCAGATCCTATGAGCTCTGGCTCCTCCACCATCTGGCAGCAGGGCCTGGCTCACCTCACTTTCCTTCCCTCCTCCCAGGAGGCCATGCTCTACCACAACCAGACAGCTGAGCTTCGGGAGCTGCTGGAGTTTGCGCACATGTACCTGCAGTCAGATGACGAGGTAAGTGGCCCCTTGCCCTACTGGCTTGGGTGGTGATGGACACCCCTTGATCCTCTTCCTGGGGCCGCTGTGCCAAATCTCAGCCTCAGCTCGTGGCAGTCAGCCGTTGTGAGGCAGAGAGATTTCACCTGTCCCTTGCTTACACCTGCCCTCCTCTCCCCACCCCGTGTTCTCACACCCCCTTTCTCTACATGTCTGAATCTCGCTTCTCCTGGGCCCAGCTCTGGTGGCGCCTCCTCCAGAAGCCCTTGCTGTATGTCCTGGCTCTGTCTTCTGGGCTTGCAGTGCCTACTCTGACCGTCTGTGCCTCCCTGGACCGGAGTTATTTACAGCCCTCGTCTGTCTCACCCCGCCCCTTTCTCCAGCCAGTCTCCTAGAGGACTGGGCTCCAGGACAGGGACCAGGTTATTCCCAGCTCTCCCACAGCACCTGGCAAAGAGCTGGCCCTCAGAAACTGAGCTTGAATGAACCAGTGAGTGAATGAATGAACACAGGACGCCGGGAAGGAAGGACCACAGTGTGTTATTATATTGATTCTAAATGAGGGTTTGAGAGCCTGAATTCTCTGAGGCTTTGCTGCCCAGTGCTTATTTATCCATCCCGTGCATCGTTCATGCACCCATGCCCCCCCCTCATCAAACAGGGGGCCAGGTCTGCACAGTGAGCCCCCAGGCTTTGGTGCTTACCAGACTTGGCTCCACCATTTCCCAGTTGGATAGCCTCCAGGCAAGTGTTAGGTAACCCTCTAACTTCCATTTCTTCATCCATGGAATGGAGAGAATAATGGCCATCTTACACGGTTGAGGTGAGAATTCAATGAGATCTAGTATGTAAATCACTTAGTGTAGAGCTGGCACATAGTAGGTGCTCAGGGGGTGGTGGCCATTTTGATTACTGTTATTTGTTGCTTGCTGTTTGCCAGACACTGTGCTTGGGGCTGTGGTAAATTGATGAAAGGCACAGTCCCTCGCCCAATCAGCTCACCGTTAGTTCAGTGCAATGGGAGAAGTCAGCACGGGGCACTGGACGAGGCCTCCAGACCCAGCCAGGGTCATCAGCAAGGGCTGCATCCTGGAGCTGATGCCTGGTGTTGGAGGGATAAACAAAAGCTATCCAAGCACAGGGGAGTAAAGGTGTTCCCGGCCGGGAAGCAGCGTGAGCAGACAGCATTCATAGACTCGCAGTGTTGCCTGTGTATTTATGCTTAAAAGGTGGGCTGTGGAGAGGAAGAAGGTTACACCAGCCCTGAAGCTCTGCTATTGGAGCCCCATGCATCCGTTCACTGAGGGGGCAGTTTGGGAACAGGACTTAGGGAGAAACCCTCCAGTCACTCCTGTGTGAGGTCTTGAGTGTGACTGGGAAGGAGGGGTTTGGGACCGAGACGGGATGGGAGGGCCCCTTGGCCAGGAAGGGAGCCGATCTGGGTTTGTGCCTGCTGTGACCTGGTTTATCCTCCCATCCTGGGGCTGCTCTAGATGGAGCTGAAGGAGACAGAAGCGCCCACGGAGCCTGAGGAGCCCCCGTCTGATGCCGAGTTTGAAGGAGAGGGCGACTACGAGGAGAGCATCTATGCTGACTGGTGGCAGGAGCCAGACGCCAAGGGTGACGAGGCTGAGGCCGGTCAGTGACTTGAGTCCTGGTGGAGGGCGGGGATGCAGCCTGGGCTGGACGTTAGGGACAGGAGGATCCAAGCACTGGGCTGCAGGGGCTGTGGAGTAGCTGTGCTGGGTGCTGGCACCCCTCTTCTGGGGGCTTCCGGCCTGTTAGCAAAACCCCCGTCCCACCAGGTAGAGGGGTGGGGGTGACATCCTTCCTGGAGCAGGGACCAGCTGAGACCTGTTCCCGGGGACCCTCACTCCTGCCTGCACCACCTCCCCGAGGACAGCACCCGGAAACCTGTTGGGGATGGGAAGCTGACCCCAATGCTCTCCCCTTTCATTTTTCAGAGCCGGAGCCTGAACTAGCATAAGAAGAGGGCCCCCGGCACCCCTCCAGGGCTTGGGAATCCCGGGCCCAGTGGCACCACCCCCACCAGCCTGGGCAGCAACAACAACTATTTATTAAACATGTAAATGGACATAGCTGACCAGGCCCCATCCTGTCCCAACTGTGAGCCCTGCTCCCCAGACCCCTCTTGCCTCCTCTCTGGGTCTCTGGACCACCGGATGATGGTGCTGCAGCTGCTGACGGCCTGCCCTCCTCCCAGTGTCCTCCCCACCCAGTGGGGCAGTCTCCTGGAGGAGAAGATGCCAGCTCTTCCTAGTTGGGGACTCAGCCTGAATTGCAGGTACAGCAGAGGGGCAGCTGGCATCACGAAGAGCACTGGACCAGGAGTCCAGCTGTTCCTTGCACACTGGCAATTGGTGCTCAATAAACATTTCTTGTTGAATGAATCACAGCATTGGGGTCCAGACTCCCCTGGGCGGAGTGGTGAGGGTGCAGGTCCATCCCTCCCTCCCTCTGCACCCATCTCCCCTCATGAGTAAATGTGGAGACAGGTGAGGGGCCACAGTTCGCCCTCTGTGGACCCTGGGTGTTTGCGACCACGAGGAGCATCAGCCTGCCATTGCAATCTGCCGCTAGGGGGCGTGAGGATGCAGTTCTGCCTGAGTCCTGGCAAGATGGTGGTTTCAGATTTCTAAAGTGGTATGTCCTGTATTTTCCTAGTTCAGCATCGCTTCCCTCAGGGAATGTGGGGAGGGGGCCAAGGACACTTACTTCCGGTTTTTACTTTCCAAGCATTTACTGAGTCAGAGCAAACATGCCCTGCGCTGCCCTCTCTGCCCATTCTCCCATTCATTCCACAGCAGGGAACGGGCCCTCTGAGTGGCCAGAGGAACCCTAGGGATACGGCTTGATAACATGAGACTTTGTGGTGGCAGTGGGACTGCCAGACCGTCTTGCCCAATCTTGCATTGGCTCTGGGGGGCAGAGAATTTGGAGGTGGCTACCACCCACCCTGTGATTTCCCCCCCACTTCATGTTCCAGAGCAGGGAAGTAGGGGCAAAAGGGGTCTCTCTGGGGAGGGACACCGGGCTAGGGCCAGCCAGGTGACAGTTCTGGCCCACTGCCCACATTTCTGTTCTCCCAGCGGCAGGGTGGTGGAGGCCCTTTCTCCTCTTACTGGCAGGTGGAGCGGAAGCTGGTCAGCCCAGTTCTCACTGTCCACACCCCTGCCCAGATGTGCCAGCTGACGTGGCCTGGGCCCTATCCATCGCTGTGCCCAGGAGGACTCCGTGCCCCACCCCATGCCCTTCCCCTGGGCCTTGGTGAAGATGAGGAAAGGAAGGACAGAGTCGGAGTGTGGAGCACGGGCGGGGTCGAAGCTGGGGGCGCCGGTGACCTCACTCCTCCCTCTCTCCCGTAGGTGGGTATGCAGTGGCAGCGTCTCCAAAGAGCTCCCAGGTACCAGGGCGGCCCTGCCCCACCCCACCCCTCTCAAGCTGCTGTGTTGTCAGCTTCCACCGAGGCCCCGCCCCCTGTTTCTGGGAGGGGCTGCGCTCCGGGGCTGGCCCTCCGGAGGGTGGGGAGCGGGGACGTGCTCCAGCATGCCTGCGTGAGTAGGAGCTTTGGAATCTGGACCGCTGGGTTTGAGTCTGAAAGCGCCTGTGTGCGGGAGCGAGAAGGCCTATGTGCTTGGGTGTTGGTGTGGATGTGAGCGAGTGCCTGCGTGCACGTGTCTGAGAATGTCCGTGGCAGCGTCGTGGGCGACAGAGCGGGTTTGCGCATGCGTCCCTGAGGGTGCGCGCGTTCGTGACCCTAACCCTAGAATATGTGATTGTACCCAACGGTTATCTATTGGGCACCTACTATGAGCCGGGTACGCCGCAGGTGCTGGGCATACAATAGTGGGCAAAGCAAGCCAAGCACCCCCTGCCTTCCTGGAGCTTGCATTCCAGCGGGGAGACAGGCAATAAACAATAAATGTAATAATGAATGAGTTATCAGGCCATGTTACATAAGTGCGTTGGAAAAATAAAGCAGGGTGAGAGGATCGGGAGAACAGGGCGGGAATGGGGGTACGGTTTAAGAAGTGTGTTGATGTGTGTGTCCAAGTGTGCATCTGACGGTGGCGTCTGAGGGTGAGGGTGTGTGTGTGTGTGTGTGTGTGCACGCGTGTGTCCTGGGAACAGAAGGCCGCCCCTCTCTAGGTACTCACCCGCATCCCGGCGTTAGCCCAGGCCCTCCTCCCCTTCCAGTGGGTCTTACTCAGCTTCTCCATCGTTGGCAGCCGCCAGCCACTCCCACCTCTCTCTGATGCCAGCGTCTCCCCATTGCCCGGCCAGCTCCCCAAACCGGTGAGACCGAGTTCTAGCGAGTCCCAGCGTGGGCCCTCTGGGGCCGTCCAGCCCATTCTCCCAACCCCACCCAGCCCAGACGCCTTCACCTCCTCCACGTCTCTGTCTCACTCAGTCCTCTCCTTACCCTGCTCCCAACTACCCACCCAGCACCTCAGCAGCCCTACCATCTGTAGCAAAATGGCGAGAAGGTTAGAGACAGCCAAAAGGGCACTGGGGATGATGACCTCACACAATAGGGCCAGACTCAGATGTCACAGAGGTGTCCTGGACCCAGAAAGACCCCGTCCCAAGCAAAGCATCACTGCTACAATGTATTGAATACCTACTGTGTGCCGGGCACTTGGCAGGTTCTTTACAGCCTTCAAAACAGTCTTCCGGTTCCTGGACTTCCCTGGCGGTCCAGTGGTTAAGACTCCTTGCTTCCACTGCAGGGGGCAAGGGTTTGATCCTTGGTCCGGGAACTAAGGTCCCGCATGCCATGCGGCCAAAACAAACAAAAAACAGTCTTGCAACATAGATATCAATGCCCTTCTGCCACAGGTGAGGCTGAGGAATGAGAAGCAACCTGTCCAAGGTTCCTCAAGGTGGGGGGTGGCTGAGCTGGGTTTGAAACATTTCTCCCTAAATCCATGATGCTCAGAGAAGGGAGAGAGCCGAGAACACCCTGGTCTCCTCTCTCTGGTCCCTGGAGCTGGCTTTGTCCCTTTATGCTGTCAGCTGGGACACAGGAGAGGAAGGTGAGGACCAGATGTGGAGACAAAGCCCGCGCATTGCCACAGCTCACCGAGGGAGGCAGAGAGTTCCAGAAGGGAGAGAGGGAAGGAGGAAGGGAGGAAAGCAGGAAGGGAAGGAAGAGCAGGCAGTCAAGCCTCACTCTCAGGCCTGATTCCATAGCCCAGTCCCACTTCCCGCTGTTGGCTCCCTGGGATTGGACCAGATGTTAGAGGGCCTGGGGACAGACTCACTGGGGTCATTTAGACCAGCCTCTTCTTGAATCCTGAGAGGTGATGGCCAAGGGAGGCAGGGGAGGGAGGGTCCTATGGGATCTCCCCAAATTCTTGTAAATTCCAATGGAAACAATTCCCCTCTTAGGTTTGAGAACTAGTTCTTGAAGTCTCACCCTAGTGTTCTCCTCCTCAGGGAGAGTAGGGTCCCCCTGACCCCCTCCTGTGTCAGAAGGCTGTGTCCAGTTGGCACTGGGGCCAACCTCATAAGCTTACTGGGGGAGTCCTGGCAGCCGCAGGGCCCAAGCCCTATGCAGCTTCCCCACTCAGGGGCCTTCATCCAGGCCTCCTCTTGCAGCTTCTCTCCAAGGATGGCTCCAGCAGATGGCCCCAATTTCATGGATGGGGAAACTGAGGCCCAGAGAGACTAGATTGGGCTCCCAGGGCTGCATGATAAAACTCCAAGATGACTTGGGGATTAGATGGGAGTATGCTGAGTGCTGGGGCTGCCCACTGGAGCCAGCCCCAGCCCAAACTGGGGACTCATCACCCCATAATCATCACCTGGCTGGGTGCCAGCTGGCACTGGGGTGCCTGGATAGCATCTCTTCTGACCCCCAAAAAGCCCTTGGGGTGGGAGCACCTCTCATGCCCCTAACTCAGGTGGAGAAACTGAAGTAAAAGGAGGACATGGCTGCTTGTTTACCCCTCTCCCCCGCCCCATATACTTGATCCTCTGAATCTGTGGAAGAACTCACTAAGGTATGTCCCTTGGTAAAGAAGAGGCCAAAAAAAAAGAAAGAAGAGTCCAAGAGAACTTGACATTTTCTATTTTGGGTCATCTTTTCAGCTTTCCTTTAACAAGAAGAGTGCTATGTTATGTTCCTGGAGCGAAGTAAGTGGTGGCCATTTGAGATTCTTTTCTTTTGAGCATTTGGCTAAATCCTGGTGGCTTTCCTAGAGGAGGAGGCTAGGAAGGAGTGAGGTTCAGACAGTCTAACTGGGGAGTCTGGCCTCTTTCCCTGGCCCTGGGTGGGTATGGGGAGCAGGGGGTCTTTTTGGAGGTTTCACAGCCATGAAGGAGATAACATAAATTTTTTGTTATCTCCAAGTGAGGTTATGCACACAGTTACAGAGACACAGGAATGAAGTCAGAAAATGCTTGTCATGTAACTTTAACCTTTAGCATAATTATTTTGATAACCCTTTTTGTTTTTTGTTTTTTTTTTGGTAATACCTTGATATCCTCAAAAATGGAAATGTCCCTGGCCTTGGAGCTCCTCCCCGGCCCCCAACACATACTTTGGATGGAGCTGGCTTCACAGCTGTGTCCAGGCTTCACCCGCCCCCACGCTCCCTGCCCCTCCCCCTCACTACTTCCAGGTTCTCTGCTGGGGCCATAAATTATCCATGAGCTGTAAGTTGGCTGCTTCTTCAACTGCAGGCTGAAGTGCTGATGAAATATTCAAGGATCTCAACTCTCAAAATTCCCTGGTGGCTGCAGTATGGGACTAGGGAAGCTGGGATTAATGTACAAGGCTAGGGGCCTCCAAACCTTGGCCCTGGTTCCCACCGAGGTGGAGTCCTGGGCAGGGAGACCGGGAAGGCCAGAGCGCGGGAAGAGGTGGGGGAAGGGTCTCTTTGCATAATCGATGGCAGTGGGTCTGTGTAGGGCCCTTGCCGGTTTAGAGGGTTTAGAGGAAGTGAGGGAAAGTACGGATTTAGTCCCTGAGGAGGGCCGGCCCCACCCCTCCCCCAGCCGTGGCTCTCTAATCCGGAGGTTTGCCTGAAGTCACACCTCCAGCTGACTTCTCCCAAGGTTGGTTCTCATCTGCCCCCTCCCCCCAACTGCCAGGAGTTTGCTTGTGTGACCCTGGGGAAGTTCCTCTCCTAGCTCCGAATTCAGTGTCCCCAAATATACAAGGAAGGGGGCTCTGATTAGAGATTCTCAACAGGTGGGGGAAAAACTCCTGCCGTGTGTGCGTGTGCGCGCGCGCTGACACGCACGCACGCATGCGGGCCGGGGAGGGGTGGCCTCTCGGTGGGAAGGGTGCCTGTCGGGGCAGGCGTCGCCCCTGGCTTGTTGGGGGAGGGAGGGACAGGCAGGCTGGCAAGGCGGGTGGGGCCCCAGCTGTGTCAGCCTGTGAGTGGAGTCGCCCAGGCCAGGGACAGGAAGCGGGGTGACTCAAGCGGCAAGGGCTCGTCCCCTCCCTTCCCCCAACCCACTCAGGACGGGGAAGGGGTTGCTCAGAGACCCAGGGAGACCCAGCTCCAGAATAGAATCCTGATGCTTGGGGCCCTGCCTTTTGGGCTCCTGAAGCCCTGAAATCGTACCTTGGGACAGTTGAGGTAGGTGAGGGGGGAGGAGGGGGCCGCTCGGAGATGGACATTCTCGGGAGAGGTCCTGACCCTCCTCCAGCCTTTCCGTCCACCACCACTGGCCCCTGGTATCTCGCCCTGGCCCGTGCTATTTCTGGCCCATCCTATCTCTGTTTTCTTGTCTCCTTGTTTTCCCTTTGACATTCCATTCCCGCCCACACACCTCGTCTCTCTCGGGGAAGTGTGGCTGGAGCTACCTCTGCTATTAACAGCCCTCCCCAGGCCGGCTGGGCACACACCCACTGGGCCAGGCCGTGGGCAGCCTCTGGCCTCGAGGTTCCTCCCCTTGGACAAAGGGGAGCAAAAATGTCAGGAGCACACCCACCCTCACCTCTGGGGCCTTGCACCGTCCTGCCCTGTTCCCACTCCTGGCGATGCTTGGGCCCACTCCAGCCAGAGCATTTGGGAGACTCTTCTGTAGACAATGTCCTCTCCCCAGGCCTGAAGGGGTCACCCTGAGCAAGTCCCCTCACCCCAACGCCAGGGGCAGTGGACAGGGGCAGCAGTGCAAACGGAGTTGCACATACATAGATCTACATAAGTTACAAGTCAAGCTAACTGTTCAAAGATACACCTTATTACTAACAAGGACCTACTGTATAGCACAGGGAACTCTACTAGTTTTGTGATAACCTATATGAGAAAAGAATCTGAAGAAGAATGAATATATGTATATGTATAACGGAATCACATTACTGTACACCTGAAACTAACACAACATTGTGAATCAACTATAATCCAAAAAAAAAAAAAATGGATACGTGAAAATGCTTAGAGAAAAAGCTGGAAATATATACAACAAAATATGAACAGTGATTATTTAACTATGATGGGAATATAGCTGATTCTTTTTCATTTTTTTTAATACTTAACATGTTTTGTAATAAGGAAGAGAATAATAAATGTTCTTTTGTTCAAAAAAAAAAAAAAAGATACACCTTGCCAAGTATACCTCCACCGTGACCTGAAAGCCAGGCTGAAATTCAGACTTCTGACTCCTTCTCAGAACATGGAAGCCTGCAGAAAACTGCTCCCTGACCCCCAGCCCCTGGGCCATCTCCCCTCCCCTTCGCAGCCCTGGCTTCCCCCACACCACAAAGGGCCTCCAGCATGTGGGTGCAGGTACCCCAGCTTGCATGTCCCCGCTGTGTGCATCCCTTTCCCATAACTGCCCCTTGTTGCCCCTTGGCCTATTGTGCTCACACCATGCACGGTGCTGCTATCTGAACAGGAGAAAGAGCCTGAGTAAGAGACCCACGGGCCCTAGAAGCAGGGTCAGTGCTGGGCACGTACCCATAGTGTGATCTTCAAGGGCTGAGGCATCAATCTGTGTACGTTCATCCCCTTGGCTCTGTATGGAGGGGTGCAACCCCGGAAGGACCAGAGCAGGGGCCTAGGTGTACGGATGGCTCTGCCCCTTTGCCTGGGACTTTGCCACCCGGAAATGACTTCCCACTTGTCCGTGCTCCTTTCCCGCTGCTGTAACGCCAGGGGAGAGCTGCTGGGTGGTGGCAAGGGACCGTCATCAGCCTGAAGTTTAGCGTCCCGTCTGTTTACCTGGTCTTCCTTTATGGAGGCAGCCATTCCTGAGGCCAGGCAGAAGAGGAGGGAAGAAGGCTGTGTGTATTTGAGTGTACTGGGGGGAGAGCGCTGACACGGCTGGGGTTTGTGTGTCTGAATCTGTGCCTCTGAGTGTATATCCCTGAGGTGTGAGCATGGAAGGTTGTGTCTGTGTGTGTGTGTGTGTAACGTGTGCAGATCTAAATGTCTACTTGCTTCTGTCTGGGGAAGGGGCCTCCACAGAGAAAGGACTGATTGAGAACTGACAACAGAGACTCATGCACCTCCTTATATGGCCCAGAGGCCTCGTGGAGGTTGAGAAGAAGGGAGAGGAGCTGAGGAGGGCAGCCGGGCTGCCTCGGTCACCTTTCTCCAGGGAAGCGCCTCTCCATCCTCCACCGGCTCCCCTCATCAGATGGGCCCCTGGACCACTCTTTGCCAGTAACTCCTGTCTCTGGGGTGACTTGGGAGGGGCCACTTGATGCCCTTTCCTTCTTTACTCTGAGGCCCCAGAAATCTGCAAGGTTGAATTAACTATATGTGTTCTTGGTGGCCCAAAGACTCTGCTTCCACTGAGCTCTGGGCAAGAGAAATTAGTTTAAACTGCAGGGATATGAATTAGGGCTAGACACCAGAAGGAATTTACCAGTGTTAGAATAAGGAGACAAGGGTATTCATATAAGGGAGGCTGGAGAATCTCCTTTCCTGGAGATTTGTCAAACAGAGAAATCCCTGCCTTTAAAGGCTTGGAGGCAGGGGACTGGGTAAGATGGTCTTGTGGCCTTTCCTTCAAGTTCAAGCTACAGAGGAGACTGTGGCCGCCGGGACTCCCATCCCTATCCCTAGGCACCTCCTTGCCGCATGAGACCAAATCCCCTGTACAGACAGCTGATTCTAGTAAACATCATTTTCTGATTCTTTTCTGTATCCTACAGATGAATCCTCAGTGCCTAGCAGGCAATAGTAGGTGCTTAATAAACATGCAGAAGCTACCTTGATGTGGGAGATGCAGCTCTTAGCCCAGCCTTTCCTGCTGCTGTGGTAATGCCTCCACCCAGTCTCAGGCTGAGTTTTGGGGCCAGCTTGTTGCAGCATGTTCTAGGCTGACATGCCGGGAGAATTCTGGGGACACACACACAAACACACAGGTTTTATTCTGAATCCTTATTTCTGTCTCTCCACCCAACCCAGGCTTCTCCACCCCTTTGCAGTCAACCAACCTACTGAAGTCAGGAGAAAGGAAGGGGTTAAGCCAGGCTTAGGTCTGGAAGTGTGTGTGGCTGTGTGTTGCCTTGTGTGGGGTGTGTGAAGTGGGCAGGGGAAGATGGGAGGTGGGAGAGGAAGGAGGAGAAACCCTGGAGGGGGCAGCAGCCTAGGATTGGGAGCTCTTTTCCTCCCAAGCTGGGGTCTGGCTGCTGCATGGCGTGGCAGGGTGGCAAGCAGGTGGGTGGGGCACAGGGAAGGTAGGGAGAAAGAAGTTGGGGAGTAGGGGAAACAAAGCACAGGGCAGTGGCCAGGGCATGTGGATGGTAACTGGCTGGGGATGTTGATGTCTCCCTGGCCCCTTCCAGGAAGACTTGGAGGGCACAAGCCTCAGAAGTGAGACTGTTTTGCCATCATTCCTTTCTCTGGTGGAGAAAGTGGTCAAGGATGGACGTACCTCCATCCAGCCCATCCTGAGGGCTAGCTTTGGGGATGTAAAGGTTTTCTGAGCGGGGGACCCTTTCCTGAACAATCACCCCTCCAACACCGACACACACAGAGTGGCTAATATGACCTGTTTACACTTGGCCCTCTGGAAGCCCTTTGAGGGTTGGGGACATTTTGATTTTCCGTGTCACCAGGGTCTAACCCAGTGTCTAGCATGCAGTTGGTGCTCAATACTTGTGTGTTTTTTTAAAAAATAAATTTATTTATTTATTTTCGGCTGTGTTGGGTCTTCATTGCTGCTCTCGGGCTTACTCTAGTTGCGGTGAGCGGGGGCTACGCTTCAGTGTGGTGCGCGGGCTACTCATTGTGGTGGCTTCTTTTGTTGCAGAGCACGGGCTCTAGGAGTGAGGGCTTCAGTAGTTGCAGCACTCGGGCTCAGCAGTTGTGGCTCACGGGCTCTAGAGCGCAGGCTCAGTAGTTGTGGTGCACGGGCTTAGTTGCTCTGCGGCATGTGGGTTCCTCCAGACCAGGACTCGAACCCGTGTCCCCTGCATTGGCAGGCGGATTCTTAACCACCGCACCACCAGGGAAGCCCAATACTTGTGTTAATAAATGAATGTCTGTAAGACCCTTGGCACACTGTACAGCAGGCATTCATTTCATCAACCACAGAAAGACCCTTGTCTTCTCAACCCGCCTACTGGGAAGTTTTCTTTTTTTTTTAAAATTTATTTATTTTACTTATTTATTTTTGGCTGCGTTGGGTCTTCGTTGCTGCACGCGGGCTTTCTCTAGTTGTGGCGAGTGGGGGCTACTCTTCGTTGTGGTGCGCGGGCTTCTCATTGCGGTGGCTTCTCTTGTTGCGGAGCATGGACTCTAGGCGCACAGACTTCAGTAGTTGTGGCTCGTGGGCTCTAGAGCGCAGGCTCAGTAGTTGTGGCGCACGGGCTTAGTTGCTCCGCGGCATGTGGGATCTTCCCGGACCAGGGCTCGAACCCGTGTCCCCTGCATTGGCAGGCGGATTCTTAACCACCGCGCCACCAGGGAAGCCCTGGGAAGTTCTTTCTGATAACTAACCCCGATTCTTCCACTACTGAGGGGCCTGCTGCCCCATTTCTTTTATGCCAGTGTTGATGTCCTTTAGATCTGCTGCCTGACTTTTTCCAAACCTGCCAATACTTTCTCTTTGTCACACATCGTGGCTCTTCTTTCTCTCCCTAGAATATTCGTTTTTGCCTTTTCCGCAGCCCCTCCCCACTGCTTTGACATTTTATGTCTATGCTATTATTCCACCAGGAGAACATGTGGTTTGCTGGGCCTTGAAGTTAGAAAAGGGTTCTAGTTTAGGACGTGCCACTTTCTAGTTTTGTCATCTCTCTGAAGCAGTTTCCTCATCTTTGAAATGAGGACCATTTTGTTGCCCTAACAATTTTTCAGAATTGTCATGAGAATTAAAAAAAAAAAAACCCATCATTAATTTAAGTTTTAGCAGTTGTCCAAGTGACTTCACAAAACTTCCTTCACCCCCATGAGAGAGAGAGATATAGCTCATATACCCATTTTACAGGTGTGGAGAAACAGGGTGAAAGACAAGTAATTTGCCTAAGGTCATATAGCTACTAAGTAGCAGAACCCGAATCCAGGACTTCTAATTCTAAAGCTCATGAGCACTCCATCTTTGGGGGAAAAAAATCCCAACCCAGAACAAAAAGCCTATGAAATGCTATACTAATATGTTACTACCACTTTGCGGCAAGGGTGAGTAAGCCCCATGAAGCATCATGCCTGACGCTGAGTTGGCTGGCCAGTGAAGGCGTCTGTCCTTGCCCCTCCTGACTCACCTGTTGGACAGGTAGGGGGAAGGGGAGAGTAATCATTCTTACCTGCTCGGAGGTAGGGTGGGACAAGACACACCCCATCCCTTCCATTGGTTCTTTCCTTAGTCTTACTGACAGTTCCTTGCCCAATCAGGAGGAAGTAACCCTCAATCTGCCAATAGGTGAGGAGTTAGGATGGAACCTCAAGTTGGAGAACGTCCCTAGGGCCGAGTGGCAGTCCCTGGGGCCAATGGCCAGCGGATAAACAGAGGCGGCGGTGAAAGGGGACTGGGCGCGAGGCTCCGCCTCTCCATAGGACAGTCAGGCCAGGCAGCCAGTAAGCCCACATCAGCGGGTGGGCGTCTCCCTCAGGGGCGGAGCTTCGAGGGGGCGAGAGGCGTGGCTTGGCTGTCAGGTCCCTTCGCCTTTTGTTCGGTTAGTGAGTTGCTGCCTTGGCCAGAGTCCGGAGCAGCCACCGCCCGAGTGTGCTGAGCTCAGTTCGCAGCCCGCGCCGGCTCCCATCCCGGCCCGATCCCTACCCAGCCCGGCCAGGCTCCAAACGCAGGTGCGGACGATCGAGGCAGGTATCGCTGGGGCGAGGGAAGCGGGGCGAGCGGACGAGAGGCCGATCCCCGCCGTCCCAGGGCAGGTGAGGGCGGGAGCCAGGGAGAGCCACCCTGCACCGGCGGCAGGGGGCGCGCTGGGGTCCTGGGCGCTGTGACTAAGTGGGCGCGAGGTTCGGGCGTAGCGCGACTGGGGGCTCCGAGAGCCGGTGTCTGAGAAGGGTGGGGAGGGATCAGGGCAGGTGCCTCCGGGTCGCGCCTCCCCCGGGACCCGCGGAGCTCGCTGGGCGCCGCGTCCCTGACTCTGGCCCTGCCTCTTGCGGCGGAGACTTTAACCTGCTCGGCCTGCGTCCCAGCGCTCACTCTGTAATCAGGAATTTACTGTTTGCGAAACTTGCTGCCGCTGGTCTCTTTGGGGCCACCCTCACCCCACCCCACGCGTTACCCTCGCTTTCCCTCCCTCTCTACTCCCCCAGGCCTGGGTGGGGCCCTATTGTCTACGCCCGGCTAGCCCAACTGTGAGGGCTGAGCGCACATTTTCCCAGAGACGCGGGCCCCACCTGCCGAGCAGGTGAGCACACGGAGTCCGGAGGCCCTGCCCTCCAGCTCTGCGAGCCTGGTCGGGACTGTACCTGCGGCGTCTCCCTCCGCTCCGTTCGGGTGGGTGCCGGGCTCTGGCTCCGCCAGCGGAGGCGGGAAGGGATGGCAGTGGGATTGGTGCTGGGCCCGGCTCCGCGCCCAGCCGGTGTCTGGCACCCGAGGCTCAAGATAGGGGTCTGGGCGGAGGGGTCGTGCACGGGTGGAGAATTCACCGGCCCAGTTTCCAGTAGCTGCGGCTTCCAGAGTGTTGATATGGGAACAGGACTACCCTTCCTTTCTATCCTCTTCTTGGCGGAAAAATCACCCAGAACAAACTTTCCAGGAAGGAGTATTCACGGCAGCTTTCTCTGGGGGTTTTCCTGCCTCCTTGCCCGGGGCTTCCCGCAGGCTTTAGGGGTCCTTCTCGGAGTAAAGCCTCCTCCCCCAGCCGGCCAGGCTGAACCTGGGCAGTGCCTGCGCTGTGACCCCGTCTTCCCAGCCCCCACCTCCATCCTGTTTGCTGGGCCCCTTGGGGCCTGAGGGGGAGACCGGGGTGGGGGGCCGGGCCAAAGGGGAAGCAGCTTCTTCCTTGTCTTCCTGTCTCCGGGGACCACCACACCCCCTCGCAGGAGGCCTGCCCTACAGGCTTTCTCCGGAGCTCTGCCCCCCTCCCCAGGAATGGGGGTGGGGCAGGGCCGGGCCAAACTGATTGAGGGTGGGGGGAGCGATTGTTCTGGTGTTTTTTTTCCCTCTGTCCCATCCCCCACGTTATTTAGCTGGCTGGGGATTGAGGCCGAAGAGCGCGGAGCAACGGGGCTGGATTTCCATTTGATTTCTGGGTTTTGAAGGTGCATTCCTTCTGGAGGCTTTTGAAGTCCTTCTCCTACCCACCCCCTTTCCGGAGAGACTTCGATGGGGAAGGTGGGACTGGAGGAAGTCTTCAGTGGGGAAGGTTTCAGGCAGAGCTGCGTTAGCTGCTGCCCTCCCTACTCCCCCCAGCGATTTCCTGAGAGCCCCTTCCCTGGCCTCCTTGGGGAACAGAAAGGGGAATGTAACAGCCAGGTTCTCCATTCCTGAGGTGAAGGGAAGATTGGGGGGATCAGGGTTGCTTGCCCTGACTCGCTTGGGAAGACCCGTACCGCCCTACGTAGATGGGAGAGTGAGGGCGGCGGAGGTCAGACCCACCCCATGGAGTGCCCTGGGTCAGGGGGAGTCCCATGCCTCTTCTGCTCCAGTGGGTGTCACAAGGGCAAGGAGTTGGGGCAAAATAACCGTTTTCCCTCTTCTCTGTGCCAAAGTGGAGGAGGGGAAGGCATTGTTAATTACACTGGTTAAATGATTAGGTTAGCTAATCTGGCTCGTGACTTCGATGAAAAGATAATACTGAGGAAGTATTGTTAGGAGGTGCAAACTGGCTACTTACTGGACTGGAGGGAGAGGGGAAAAAAAGGTAGGATCCAAGTGGTCATTTCTTGCTAGATCAAGCCTCAGCTTGGGTGACATGAGCCCTCTCCGTGCCTCCACCCGGTCCCACCCCACCCCAATTACAACCCCATTTCCTCTGGAATCTCTGTTTGGGCTGCCAGGGATGAGGCTTTGAGAGTGCATTGCATGGGAAGGAAGGGGTACTGATTGGGCAGGTACAGGTGACGGGGGTCTCTCCCCGGCCTGGGAGGGCTTGGGGAAAAGAGCCACCGTAGAATGAGATGGGGCAGTTGACTTCTCTACAGAAGGGCTATTATTTGGACAGATGTTGTAGTGGGGCAGTTCTGAGCATAGGGATTTAGGCTTGGACTGAGCTAGGTTTGATTCCCAGCTCTGTCGCTCGTTACCTGCGTGGCCTTGGTCAAGTCACTTAACCTCTCTGAGCTTCAGTGACCTCCTGGGCAAAATGGAAATAATAGTACCAACTACCGAATAAGTACTTGATAAATGGTCACTTAAAAATTAAGGGACTACTTACAGATTCCAAGCACTTTCATTAACTGTTCTCACTTAATCCTTATGACCATCCCTCTAGGCAAGTATCATTACCCCATTCTACAGGTGAAGAAATGGAAACTCGGGGAGTTAAGTAACTTGCCCAAGGTTGCACAGTGAGACCCAAGCAGGGCCAAGGCTGGCATTTGGGTCCTTTGGCGCCAAGCCCAGGGCCCATCTTGCTGTATCACCCCACCCTGGCTCTGGGAAGAATTTTTCTGCCATCCCTTTTTTGAGAGTCTCTGCTTAGGAGTTTGGGGAGAAGAGAATTCCAAAGGGTCCAGGGTGGTGTGTGTGGTTGGTGAAGGCGGGGGCAGGTTTGCCAGGTAGGGGTGACTCACGTCCCAGCCTCCTGCCCCCTGAAACCCCTGCCCCTCCCATGGCTTGGTTTTTGGCTCCTGGTGGAGGGGGCTATCTCCCCAAGGCCAGGGGCTGTGGCGGATGTGTGGAGGAGGTTTGGCAGGGAGAGGAGGGCAGGGGTGAAAGCCGCTGCCGCCTCCTGGCTTGAGCTGGGCCAAGCCATGGACTGTTCTGGGCTTGTCCCTGTGTAGGAAGTGGGAGTTGTCTGCTTTGCTGGGGGCTGGAGCTGGGCCAAGATAAAGGGGGACCTGTCCCCTGGGGAGTGGAGAGAAACGAGAGTCAGATTTAGGACCGGACCAGTGTCCTGCTGGACTCCACCAGTCAGCGCTGCCAGCCTGCTCTTGGGCAGGGAGCTGGCTGTCCTCTGGAGCTGGGAGCCCTGGGGGCTGGGAGTAGGTTTTCCGTTGCTGAGGAGGCCTTTCCGGTGATTGGGGTGGGGTCAGCAGGGCCTGGGTCCTGGAGGGAGGGGCTGGTGTTACTGTCCTCAGACCTCCCTGGCTCTGGCACGTCTGCCAACCGGGCACCTGACACCGGAATGGGCCTGGGAAATGGGGCCTCTATCTGTGTCAGTATAGCCTGGGTACTGAGCCTATCAACACGGGGCTTCCAGATCCCTTGAGGTCAGGAGGGGACCCTAGGCATGGGGAGTTATTGATCCTGGAGAAGAGAAGGCTGAGGGGACTTGATGTGACAAAGAAAGAAAGAGAATGAACTCAGTCCCGGGTGATTGCTGTGAAGAGGGTGACAGGCTTGCAGTTTTCCAACAGCCCTGAAGACACAAGAGCGATCGGGACTCTTATGGAAGGAATGGAGGCTAGACAGGAGGAAGGACTTCCTGCCTGTTAGAGATGAGATCTTGAGTTGATGAGTAAGAGGGAGATGCTGGTGGAGGCTCAGGGTTGACTCTTCTCTGAAGAGGATGAAGCAGGGTCCCATCCGTGTGAGCTGGGGGAGAGCCAGCCTGCCCCAGGAGAGAGGGCAGGTAGGAACCACTACCCTTTGGGGCGAGTCTGAGGTCTGTTGGGGTCCCTGGGGAAACTCTTAGTCTTGTGTCTTTTGGGAGGAGAGACCTGGCCATGTGAGAGGCAGGTAACCATGAGCCGCTGGCCCAGTGACCCCTATGAAGGTAAGGAGCAGTGACTGGGGCAGGTCATCAGGGTTTGTGTCTCTGCAAGCGACACCATGAGGCCTGCCTCCTGGGACATGGTTGAATCTGGTGGAGCTCTGGGGGGCGTGGACTGTCCTGATTTCCAGCAGCTTCCTTGGCTAGGCTGAAGAGAAAACTCACTGACCACTCCCCTTTGCTCAGCCTCCTGGCCCCTCAGGCTTTGGGGGCCCTCAGGGCAGGAAGCTCAGCTTTCTGTGACCTGCAGAGTGTGGGTTAACAGGTTGACTGTCTTTCCTCACTGTGGGGACAGAGGATTCTTGTCTCTGGATTCTTGTCTCTGGTGAGTGGCAGGGACAGGGGAGAATTGGGGCGGGGCTGGGCAATCAATACACTGCTTATTTGGGGGTGAGTGGAGGTTGCACTCACTACACGACTCCCCCTCCCACTTGATTGAAAAAGTAATATCTGATCATTTTACAAAACAGTTGGAAAGTTGAGGAAAGTTTCCAAGAGAAGAAAAAAAGTCACCCGTAATCCTGTTGAGGCATCTAACCATGAACATCTCTTTCCCTTCTCTTTTCTTAGCATCCTCTTATTTCTCAGCCTCGCTCTTGGATGATCTTATGCTCTGTATACAATAACAAATTTTAACCAAATCTTTATCCAAACCCTAGTTTTCTCCAGCAAATGCTGAACAGGGAAGTACGAGTTGGGTCTTCCCTGCTTTTCCAGGAGAGGGCCAGGCAGCGATCCTTGCAGAATGAAACCCTGGGGAATCACACCCTGAGGAGTAGACATGAGCTGGGGTCGGACTCCCCAAGCCCCCCTGGGTGGGGGTGGTCAGGTGGGGACAGCAGGCACTTGGGTATTGAGATACGTCACAGACCCAAGTGAGTCCTTAGCTGTTGTTTCCTGAGGCTGGTAAAGTGTTTTTCCATTCCCAGGAGTCCCGGTCTAGGGTCATCTGCCGGTTTGGGATTTTTGCCCACCCAGGGTCCCCAGCAGGGAATGGCGCTCCAGCTGGAGCTCTCTCCAGGGGAGCCTGGAGTTTCCCAGGGTCCAGCCACCTGGCCAGGCATTTCCCTCTCCTCCAAGTCCCCTTCATTTTCCCACCCTGGTTTGTTTGCTTTGGGCAGGAGCCCAGAAGGAAGAAAATAAACAGCAGCTGGGTCGGCCTGACCTGAACCTCTACCCGCAGCCAGTCCTGGGCCACAGCTCAGGCTGTCCTCCAGACTGGAAGTGAGGGCTTTCCTCCGGAAGCTCAGGATGGGCTTCTGTATCTTCTCCCGTCCCCAGGACCCTGGCCACGCATGGTGCCCGCTTCAGTCCCTGCCCGTTTGGAATGACCAGTCTGATGGGGGAGACCACAGTCTCTGCCAAGGAACATCTAGTCTGCGGGTGGCGGACGTTTCTCCTGGAGCTACCCGTCTGAGGGGAGAGGCCTAGTTGGGAAGCCCCAGCCTGATGGGGGAGACAGGGCTGTCAAGGGATGCAGTCCTGTCTGTCTCTGTACTTTTCTAGAGTCTGTTTCCGCCTGTGCTTGGGACCGCTCGCCAAATCTCTGCTGGAGCCAGAGACAGAGTGGGGAAGGCTGGTGGCTGGTGACACTGCGGAGCCCAGCCTCTCCCCTGGGGCTGCTATGTGGGGAATGTCCAGGCCTGACTGGCCTGCCGGCCCCCAGCTGCAGAAGGCAGCACGTGTGACCGGGGAGAGGGGCAGCGCCATGTCTCCACCTGGCCTCCCCTCCCAGGACCTGGACATAACTCGTCTTCCCCGACCCCAGGGGCTCTGGCCTAGGGCCAGGAGGCAGCTCCCCTCCTAGCCTTCATCTGAGGGTTCAGGGAAAGGAAGCCTGGGTCTTGCCCTGGGTACTGGGTCCCACAAAGCAGGCTGGCTACCGGCTACCTTGCCAGGCCCATCTCTACTGGCTTCCTCCTCTGCCATTTCTGTGTTTCCCTAGTAGAAGGACGCTTGCCTGGGCCTTTCCCACCAACAGAGGCCTTGCACAGTCATGGTTGTGTACTATCCACACAACACACAGCCGTCTGAAGAAAGGAGTGTCTTGATTGTCTCTACTTTACAGAGGAGGAATGAGGCTTCAGGAACTTGCGTGATTTGCCCAAGGGCACACGGCCAGTGAGTGCGGGGGCAGGATGGAACCTTCCCCTGACCCCCATGCCCTCCCGCCCTGCCCATGGCCTCCTTCGTCTGTCGTTGTCTGAGCCCCTGATCCGTGTCTGCACAGGGTGCTGGCCTCTGGCCCAAGGAACTTCTGGAGGGCCCTGCCTGCTCTAATGCCATGTTTCTGAGCCGGGTCCCAGCTCACCTCTCGGGCAGCCCATTCCTGTCCTGGTTTCCCGGCGTCTTACTGACACTTGGCGTCCTGCAGCACAGCCCAGCCCGTCACTGTGGCAGGTGCTGGCAGGGGGAAGAAGCCTGATGTAACTCTGGTGGGAGTTCCTTTTATTTATTTTTAATTTTTAATTTGTTTTTGGCCATGACGCATGGCATGCAGGATCTTAGTTCCCTGACCAGGGATCGAACCCGTGCCCCCTGCGGTGGAAGCGTGGAGTCTTAACCACTGGACTGCCTGGGAATTCCTGGGAGTTCTTTTTAATGTCAGAGCTGGACCACACTCTGCCAGGACAGTCTTGGATTTAGGGTGCCTGCTGCCAGCCCCCTGGGTCGGCCACGCGGCGGAGGAAGCAGGAGCGACAGGCGGGGTAGGCCCCGAAGCATCCCCCTTGCTAGCTTGCAGATTCCTGGCCAGTGTGGACTGGTGGGGGAAGGGTCCTTCGCACACCCTCTTCAGAGCCCCTGTCTTCTCTCTTCCTGTCCCTTGTGAGGTCCCCCACCCCACCCAGTGATCTCTGAGCTGGCTTCTTCCTTCTGCAATAGAGATTGCTTGCTAAACAAAGTGCCCCCATTCAACTCAGAGCCCCGCCCTGTGTCTGGCTCTGCCCGGCTTCCGCCAGGGTGCAGGGGCAGGGCCCGCGTCTGTCTCGCCTCCTTCCACCCTGGCTCTGTCCAGGGGCATTGTGGTGGGTCTCACTCCAGGTCCAGAACAGAGAGGGACAAGACCAAACCGGGTGCGGCCTCCTCCACCCTGGGAACTGCAAAAACAGCATTTTTGTTTCTTGTGAAAGAATTCCCCTGGGGCTTCTCTGGTGGCGCAGTGGTTAAAAATCCGCCTGCCAGTGCAGGGGACACAGGTTCGAGCCCTGGTCCGGGAAGATCCCACATGCCACGGAGCAACTAAGCCCGTGCGCCACAACTACTGAAGCCTGCGCCTCGCCGCAACTAGAGAAAGCCCGCGTGCGTCAACGAAGACCCAACACTGCCAAAAATAAATAAATAAATAAATTTATTTAAAAAAAAAAAAGAATTCCCCTGGTTCTCCTGGGGAGTAGGTGGGGAGACAGGTGGGGCTGCTTGACAGCCCTGCCTGAGGTCTGACATATCTTTCCTGTGGCAGGAGTAGCTCCCCACCAGCATGCCTTCTTCAAGAAGAGTTCTGGTGCGTGTCCTCTCTGGACTGCTTTCCACCTCTGACCCTGCCCACCCTCAGCCTTTTCTTGTCTGTCATGGGAATTCTGACTCTTTATTCCTAGAATCTTAGATATCAACATTCCTCTGAGATCACCTGGGCTACCCTTTCTGAAGATGAAGCACAGAGAGGGAAAGCTGTTGCCCAAGGACACACAGCAAGTTTGCAGCAGAGGTGGGACTAGAACCTGGGACTCCTGATTGCCGAGCAGCAGGTGCTCGGCTCCACCTGTGCCCCTCCTGCCCCCTGCCCATCACTCTCTTCTGCAGCAGGGTGTCTGGCATTCTCTCCTTGGTGGGCTGGAGGCTGGTTGGCAGTGAGGCAGATCTGGATTTGAGCAGAGCGCCACTGTTTTTCAGCCTGGAGCTTGTTTCCTCACCTAGAAACTGGGAATAATAAAATGCCGGCCAGGGTTGCTTCTAGGGAAGCATGAGATTCATTTGCTAGTTAAGGCTCTCCGCCCCCCCCCCCCACCGCCCTCTGTCCCCCGCCTCCCCTCCGCCATGGATCCTTTGACCTTTGAGGGCTCTGTCTCGCCCTGGGCAGCTGTCCAGCCCTCAACTTCTCTTGGCTCCAGGCCTGGGCTGGCGGGGGTGGTAAGGGGCCTGCTGAGGAAACGCCCCTCCCATGGCCAGCCTTGACCTCGGTGGTCCCTTTGGATATGGGGCTGGTGAGGGGATTGTCCCTGAGGTTCCGACCAAGGCCCGTATCCCTCTCACTTGGCTCAGAAGCACCAGGGTAGGCGGTGGGTCTCTACTGGTCTCTTCTGGCTCGGGTGGGGTGTTTTTACTGATAGGGCTGGAGATGTCCAGTTTGTCCTAAGCGAATCTGACTGAGGCTCGGCATCCAGATGTTGGCTCAGCCCTCTGCCCGGCAAAGTGGCCTTTACAGGGTTAATGCAACTGTATTTACTGACACAGTTTCATCTTCCTTCTCCAGTGCTTGGATGTCCAAGGCCTCCTGCCTGAATTTTCTCCCCGGGGGCTTCTGCGACAGGCTTTCTCCTCCCAAACTCTCCTGTATTCTCTGTGTCTGTCTGTCCAGGGAAGGCAGGAGTGCCGGGCAGTGTGTGGTTAGGGCGGGGGCGGGGGGGAAGGGCTCCCCCTGAAATAGCCACACTTGGCCGGTGCCTGGAAAGCAGCTGGGCACATCTGGAGGCACCGAGCCTGCTTCTGTTGATCAGCCGGAAACTCTGAGTCACTCGGGGTGATGGGAGGAGAGGAAGGAGTCTGCGGGGAGCTGGTCTGGCTCCTGTGTCTGCCGGTTGCAGGTGTGCTCACAGGCAGGGGAGGAGCTGGGGTCGCCATAAAAGGCGGGGAGACATGAAGGATCTTTGTCATCCTCCCGGAGGGTGGCACTGGGGCCGTCCCAGAAGACATATCCTTGGTGATCTTTGTTCCTGGGTTGGGACCAGGCTCACCAGCCACTCCAGCCTCGTCCTTAACTGGTCTCCCAACACAATGGGGCAATGGGTTTGAGGTGCTGGGTGCTGCTGCCCAGCCTCACGGGTGGGCCAGCCTGGGGTCTACTTGCCATCTGAGGCCACACTGGGTGTGCACAGGCCACAGACTCGGGTGTCACTCACACCTGGGCCTGAGCCTGGCTCTGTCATTTCTCTGCTATGCCTCCTTACTGGGTGGAGCCTCAGTTTCCCCATCTGTAAATGCGGGAGCAGAGCATGTGCTTCGAAACCCACTTGTGAGGATGATGACTTTTTTTTTTTTTTTAATTTATTTATTGTATTTATTTTTTAAATTTTTGGCTGTGTTGGGTCTTCGTTGCTGCGCACAGGCTTTCTGTAGTTGCGATGAGCGGGGGCTACTCTGTTGCAGTGAGCGGGCTTCTCATTGCGGTGGCTTCTCTTGTTGCGGAGCACCGGCTCTAGGCCCGCGGGCTTCAGTAGTTGTGGCATGCGGGCTCAGTAGCTGTGGCTTACGGACTCTAGAGCGCAGGCTCAGTAGTTGTGACGCACGGGCTTAGTTTCTCCGCGGCATGTGGGATCTTCCCGGACCAGGGCTCGAACCCGTGGCCCCTGCATTGGCAGACGGATTCTTAACCACTGCGCCACCAGGGAAGCCTTCTTGAAGGACACCAGGAAGGCCCTCACTGGGGCACAGCTTCCCTTGCCCGTCCTCCCAGCTGCTGGACTCTGGAGGTCAGCACCGAGACGGGAGCTGGACAGACCAAGTGGGTGTCACCACCTCCCTGGTACAGAGGCAGGCCCAGCTATTCATGAGCCTCAAGTGGCCCCAAGTCTCTGAATAGCAGTGACCACCCCAAGGTCTGCCCCACCCCGAGGGAGAAGCAGTACTGATATCTGGCCAAGGTCACCAACATTGAGCACCTACTGTGTGCCAGGCACCAGGCTGGGTCCTTTATGAATCTGGTCCTCACAACAGCCTACGAGGGAGGTGGTGCTACCCCATTTTACAGATGAGGACTGAGGTTCAGCGGAGCGGTGAGTTGCCCCAGTAGTATGTGGCTGAGATTTGAACTGGTTGGTAGGGTTCAGAATTCTGGGAAAGGCTTCTAGAAGCTGGAGTGCTGGAGAGATGGGGTTCTTTTTTTTTTTTTTAAATGAAATGAGGTTAAGTTTTTTTTTTTTTTAAGGCAATCAGATGTTTTAATTAATTTATTTATTTAAGGCTGTGTTGGGTCCTCGCCTCTGTGCGAGGGCCCCCTCTAGCTGCGGCAAGTGGGGGCCACTCTTCATCGCGGTGCGCCGGCCTCTCACCATTGCAGCCTCTCCTGCCGCGGAGCACAGGCTCCAGACGCGCAGGCTCAGTAATTGTGGCTCATGGGCCCAGTTGCTCCGCGGCATGTGGGATCCTCCCAGACCAGGACTCGAACCCGTGCCCCCTGTGTTGGCAGGCAGATTCTCAACCACTGCGCCACCAGGAAAGCCCAAGATGGGGTTCTTAGGGCCTGAGCCTCTGGGGTCACTCGTGATCCTGCCCCATCTGCAGGAAAGTGAGATCTTGGAGTCTCTGAGGCTTCCAGAGAAACCTGTCTGGCTGCTTCCCTGCCCCACCCGGTTTCCTGCCCAGTGCCTGGGGTGTAGCTGCCTCACCTCTACAGTTCTTCCCAGGGGGCCCCAGTGGATGGGGGTGGGTCTGCGGGACCCCAGAAGCTGTTGGAGGTCCTGAATGCCTTCTCCTGCTCTGGGGGTTTTGGGCTGGGACAGCAAGGTGAGTGAGCTGCGGACTGGGTTGGGGCATCTGGCCCTTTATGCCCCTCCCGCCACTGGGTTCACCCCACCCTGGACTGGAGGTCAGAGATGCAAGCCCAGGACTCACAGACAGGTGTCCCATCCTGGCGGTCCCTCCCTGGGCTTGGTCCCTCCTGTCTCCCACCCTCCTTCACAGCCTGCTGACGGCCTTGCAGCTGTGGTGCGGGTTAGGGGTGATGGGCAGGGCCTGGGGAGAGGCTGAAGGTGGGGACTGGGCCCGGTGATGGGATGCCCCACTGCGGCCAGCTAATTTCCTGCCCCTCCTTTGTGTCCCCAGCAGCCACCATGGACGTGATGAACCTCATCGAACAACCCATCAAGGTGACCGAGTGGCAACAGACGTACACCTACGACTCGGGCATCCACTCGGGGGTCAATACCTGCGTGCCCTCGGTCAGCAGCAAAGGCATCACGGAGGAGGACGAGGCCTGTGGGCGCCAGTACATGCTCAAGAAGACCACCACCTACACCCAGGCGGTGCCCCAGAGCCAAGGTCGGGATCCCTGGGGACTCTGCCATGGGAATATTCCCGCCGAAAACCAGGCTGGGCCCTGGAGGGAGGTCAGGGTCAGAGGAGGCAGACTTTATGGGGCTCCCAGTCTGAGGAGGGAGGCACAGCTACTGTTTTTTTTTTTTTTTTAATATATAAATATATTTATTTATCTATTTATTTTTGGCTGCATTGGGTCTTCGTTGCTGTGTGCGGGCTTTCTCTAGTTGCGGTGAGTGGGGGCTACTCTTTGTTGCGGTGCACGGGCTTCTCATTGCAGTGGCTTCTCTTGTTGCGGAGCACGGGCTCTAGGCATGCACGCTTCAGTAGTTGCAGCACGTGGGCTCAGTAGCTGTGGCTCACGGGCTCTAGAGCGCAGGCCCAGTAGTTGTGGCTCACGGGCTTAGTTGCTCCGCGGCATGTGGGATCTTCCCAGACCAGGGCTCGAACCCGTGTACCCTGCACTGGCAGGCGGATTCTTAACCACTGCGCCACCAGGGAAGCCCCACAGCTCCTGTTCTTAGACTCAGCAGTCTGAGGGAGGAGGCACAGCAACTTCAGAGCGCCCCCATCTGGGAGGGAGGCAGATTCCTCTTCCGTGAACCTCTAGGACGGAGCGGAAGCATAGACCCTGCCCACCAGTCTGAAGGAAGAGGCACAGTCTTTGCCTTCCATGAACTTACAGTGTGATGAGGAAGCATCATCGCTGCCCTCAGGGAGCTCAGGGACTGTGGGGAAGACACAGTCCTCTTGCTCCAGGAGCCTCAGATATTCCGGGGAGGTAGAGCCCGGTTCTGGGGCTTAGTCAGGGGTGGGGATCCCCGTCAGCCCAGGGTACCCTGCCTCTCTGGGGGAGGGAAGTACCCAGTCCTGTGTGTAGTCCACAGATGCCTCCAGGGCCCTGAATGTCGCAGCCCAGAGAGCTGTGGGAGCTGGGGAGGGTGCAGGGTAGGCTGTGGCAGCCTGGGCCACGGCAGAGCTCAGCCTCTGCACCCTGGGGAGCTCCTCCCACACAGCAGGCAGAGGCCTCTCAGCTTGGCAGGGCCAGGCATTGTGTTGGTAGCTCAAGTACAGCATCCGGGTGGGAAAGTCATGTGGATGGTCCCTCCTTCCCGACTGATTGGAGGGTGGAACCTCTGCCTCCCTCTCTTCGGGGCTTTGGGACACTCGCCAGGGCAGGGCTGCCTGGGAAGCCAGGGCACCTGTTTGTGGGACTCCCAGACCCACCAGGGGGTGGAGCCTGGACTCTTAGCTGAGAGCCCACCTCTCGCTTGCTGAAACCCACAGTCTGGACTTTCCCTCTCATCTGCTCTATTCTACTGGGTGGCCCTCTGGGCCTCTATTTGCCTGCCCATATAATGGGAGAGTTGTCTCCTTTGGGGAGGATGAGGGTATAATTAGAATCGTGAGATTTCAGGGTTGAAAAGAGACCGAGGTTGTCTCATCCTACCCCTACCTGGTGGTTAAGGGAGGGGCATAGAGTCGGAGTTGGATTCTGGAGTCAGGCTGTCTGAGTTCAGATCCCAGCTTGGGTTCTTATAACCTCTCTGTGTCTCAGTTTTCCCATCTATAAAGTGGAGATAATAATAGTCCTTACGTTCTAGGATTGTTGTAAGATTAAATGAGAAAAGTATAAGGAAAGCACTTAATTCACTGCTAAGCACATAATAAGTACAGGCACACCTCGTTTTATTGCACTTCACTTTATTACACTTCGCAGATACTGCGTTTTTTACAAATTGGAGGTTTGTGGTAACCCTGCATGGAGCAAGTCTATCGGTGCCATTTCTCCAACAACATTTGCTCACTTCATGTCTCTGTGTCACATTTTAGTAATTCTTGCAATATTTCAAACATTTTCATGATTATTCTATTTGTCATAGTGATCTATGATCAGTGATCTTTAATATTACTACTGTGACTTGCTGAAGACTCAGATGACGGTTAGCATTTTTTGGCAGCATTTTAAAATTGAGATATGTACATTTTTTAGACATAATGCTATTGCACACTTAATATACTACATACAGTGTAAACATAACTTTTATATGCACTGGGAAACCAAAAAATTCATGACTCACTTTATTGCAATATTCACTTCATTACAGTGGTCTGGAAATGAAACCGCAATATCTCCAAGGTGTGCCTGTACTCAAAAAATGTTAGCTATTCCTTTTAATAATAATAATCTCTGAACGTTTTTTAACAATATGTGCCAGGCACATGCATCCTTTCTTTTTCTTTTAATAAATTTATTTATTTATTTATTTATTTATTTATGGCTGTGTTGGGTCTTCGTTTCTGTGCGAGGGCTTTCTCTAGTTGCGGCGAGCGGGGGCCACTCTTCATTGCGGTGCGCGGGCCTCTCACTATCGCAGCCTCTCTTGTTGCGGAGCACAGGCTCCAGACGCGCAGGCTCAGTAGTTGTGGCTTGCGGGCCCAGTTGCTCCGCGGCATGTGGGATCTTCCCAGACCAGGGCTCGAACCCGTGTCCCCTGCATTGGCAGGCAGATTCTCAACCACTGTGCCACCAGGGAAGCCCCATTCTTTCTTTTAAGAGCAATTCACAACTTTTTTTTTTTAAGATTTATTTATTATTTATTTATTTAATTTATTTTTAGCTGCATCAGGTCTTAGTTGTGGCACGTGGGCTCTCCATTTTGGTGCATGGGCTTCTCTCTAGTTGTGGCCTGTGGATTTTCTGTTTTCTAGTTATGGTGCGCAGGCTCCAGGACGTGTGGGCTCTGTAGTGGCGTGTGGGTTCCAGAGCGCGAGGGCTCAGTGGTTTGTGGCACGTGGGCTCTGGTTGAGGTGCGTGAGCTCAGTAGTTGTGGCACGTGGGCTTCGTTGCCCCGCGACACGTGAGATCTTAGTTCCCCGACCAGGGATCAAACCTGCGTCCCCTGCATTGTAAGGCGGATTCTTTACCACTGGACCACCAGGGAAGTCCCAGTTCACAACTATTATCTCATTTAATTCTCGTAAGAATTCCCTGCGATGGACAGAACAGGTGGTGCCCCATTTTACAGATGATATAACTGAGGCGATGATGCCCTCCTCAAGGTCACTGGTTAAAGGTAGAACTATGAGTGGTGGTCTGGGAGGCAGTCCAGAGGACCCAGATGGGATGCCTGCTCCCCAGTGTCCCCCTGCCTGCATCCTGCAACTCAGTCCCTGCCTGTTGGCCCCCAGGTGACCTGGATTACCAGATGTCCACAACAGCCAGAGCCAAGCGGGTGCGGGAGGCCATGTGTCCTGGTGTGACAGGAGAGGACAGCTCCCTGCTGGTCACCCAGGTGGAGGGACAGACCACCAACCTGCAGCGGCTGGCCGAGCCATCCCAGCTCCTGAAGTCAGCCATCGTGCATCTCATCAACTACCAGGACGACGCCGAGCTGGCCACCCGGGCCCTTCCTGAGCTCACCAAACTGCTCAACGATGAGGACCCGGTCTGTGAGGGGCCTGCCCGGGCTGGAGGCAGGACAGGGAGGGGAGAGGTCAGGTGTCTGCAGGAGAGGGCCCTACCTGGGGTGGAGGGAGGTCATTGACCCAAAGCCCCATCAGTGGGAAGAGTCTGACCCGGGTCTGTCTGAGCTTTGTGGAGGGGTCTCCTGGCCCTTCCTTCTCACAGCGGCAACCAACCTGGCCCATCTGCTCAGATCCTCCCGTCCTCCCACCTCCCCCCAGGTGGTGGTGACCAAGGCGGCCATGATCGTGAACCAGCTGTCGAAGAAGGAGGCGTCTCGGCGGGCGCTGATGGGCTCGCCCCAGCTGGTAGCAGCCGTCGTGCGCACCATGCAGAACACCAGCGACCTGGACACAGCCCGCTGTACCACCAGCATCCTTCACAACCTCTCTCACCACCGCGAGGGGCTGCTTGCCATCTTCAAGTCGGGCGGCATCCCTGCCCTGGTCCGCATGCTCAGGTACCGACCCCTACTCACTGCGGGAGCCTGGGGCTTCCCCTCCCTTGGACTCCCCACCCTGCCCACGTCCCTGGGCTTCCATACATTTATTGAGCACCTACTATGTGCCAGGTGCAGAACCACACCCAGTCTTGGTGCTCAGCTGCTCACAGCCTAGCAGGGGAGACAGGCATGTAACTCACAGGTTAGTTATCAGGATACAGTATAGATGAGGGCAAAGGTGTGTCCAAGATTGGTCAGCAGAGCTCCAAGAAGCTGTTCACTCTAATGGCAGGGTGTTGACGGATGAGTGGAGTTTGGCTGGTGTAGATGAAGGGAACAGTATTACAGGCAGAGGGAACAGCATGTGCAAAGTCCCTTGCCACCTTTATCTTTCCCAGCCTTGCAGTGTTGATTGGCCTTTTTCCTTACATCATATTAGGCTGCGAGTTACCTAAGGGTGGAGATACTGATCTTATTCCCCTCTGAGTCCCTTGCAGGACCTCTCTAGTATGAGGCCTTCCACATGGCAGTTACTCAGTAGGGACAGGTGTTGAGGGGACCAACTGTGCGTTTAGCACCCAGCCGGGAGCCCAGAGCAGAAGGAGTCATGGTCCCAGTGGAGAGAGGAGAGGTGCTGTGTGCTTTGTGCATAAAAAGGGCTGGGGGACTCCCCTGGCGGTCCAGTGGTTAAGACTCCACGCTTCCACTGCAGGGGGCACGGGTTTGATCCCTGGTCAGGGAACTAAGATCCCGCATGCCACACGGTGTGGCAAAAAAAAAAAAAAGTGGGGCTGGACTCAAGGGACACCACTGGGGTGTCAGTACTGGGAGGTGGCCCACGTTTACCTGGTACCTGGCTCACGCGAACCCCCTGCCCCTATCCCAGCTCCCCCGTGGAGTCGGTCCTTTTCTACGCCATCACCACGCTGCACAACCTGCTGCTCTACCAGGAGGGCGCCAAGATGGCGGTGCGCCTGGCAGACGGGCTGCAGAAGATGGTGCCCCTGCTCAACAAGAACAACCCCAAGTTCCTGGCCATCACCACCGACTGCCTGCAGCTCCTGGCCTACGGCAACCAGGAGAGCAAGGTGGGCCGCACCCCGCCCCCAACCAAGACCTGCAGCTCCCATGGCATCACCCTCCGTCCAGCGGCAGCTTCAGGCCACTGCCTTCTTACCCTTTTTAGGTTAAATATATATGTATATACAGATGTACATGTTTCACCATATTACTGGATATTTTGAGGATAAGGGAAAGAAAAAATTCATTATCCTCATACAACCATGTGCTTCTCCAGTGCTTTCCTGTGGGCATATTTATACACAGTGGTAGTTACAGCAATTTACAACTTTGCATCTGTTTTCTGCATGATATTAAATTTTTTTTTTTTTTTGCTAGACTGTCCTCAAAACCACCCTCTATAACAGCAAGTAGCATTTCATTTAAGTGGAGGCCCCAGACTTTATTCTGTGGGAGGGCATCTAGGTTGCTCCCGGTTTTCCACCTTTATGAACGAACGATGCTGTAATGAACATACTCAGGTACACAGCCTTTCCCAGAGAGTAGGAAAAGTGTTTCATCAGTGGGGCTGAGGATATTTAATATCTCGAAGCTTTTACTCAGAGTTCCAGGTACTTTCCGAAAGGACTGCATTATTTGCAATGCCATCAGTGGCAGTGTATGTTAGTAGTTTCACCTCATCCTTGCCAGCATTGTGTATTACCTTTTTTTCCCAACATTTTGGCTTATTTAATAGTCACAAAAGCTCTTCAGGTTTTAGATGAAGCACAGTAATAACGGCTCTGTCACCCCCCCTTCCTTCTCTGTTCCCTGTCATGGTCCCATCTGTCTCACACTCATTGCCCCCCTCCCTCCACAGCTCATCATCCTGGCCAACGGAGGACCCCAGGCTCTCGTGCACATCATGCGCAACTACAGTTACGAGAAGCTGCTCTGGACCACCAGCCGTGTGCTCAAGGTGCTGTCCGTGTGTCCCAGCAATAAGCCCGCTATCGTGGAGGCTGGTGAGTACCGTGGCCGGTGAGGGTGGCCCATGTGGCCGGGCAGGCGGGGGTGGGGGCCCTGACCGGTGACCGGACTCGGTCAGCGGTGCTCCCCTGTGGCTGACGCGCCCCCATCTCCCACCCCAGGTGGGATGCAGGCCCTGGGCAAACACCTGACGAGCAACAGCCCCCGCCTCGTGCAGAACTGCCTCTGGACCCTGCGCAACCTCTCGGACGTGGCCACCAAGCAGGTGAGGGAGGTCATCGAGCCTGGGTCCGCCTCTTCAGCCACCTCGTCCTTCCATCTTACCGTGTCCAACCTCCT
The DNA here is from genome assembly GCF_949987535.1 of Balaenoptera acutorostrata. Classification (NCBI taxonomy): domain Eukaryota; kingdom Metazoa; phylum Chordata; class Mammalia; order Artiodactyla; family Balaenopteridae; genus Balaenoptera; species Balaenoptera acutorostrata. Next base: position 42,943,992 of record NC_080083.1, read on the forward strand.
GTCTGGGAGTCTGACCTTAGGAGCTGGGGGGGAGGCCGGAGGCCTCTATATCTTGCTCCACTGTGGCTGGGGATGGAAGTGCCCTGTAGCCCCTCACCCCTTTAGGCTCAAGGCTCTAATCCCTGTTAGGGATTCAGAAAGGGGACTAGATGGAGGAGGCTGATGTTTCTTGGCTGGGGTTCAGGTGGTGTCAGAGGAACAGGTCTGACCTAGACCCTGGGCGGGGAGCAGTAGTGTGCAGGAGACGGCTTGGGGGCCCCCGGTGCCTAAAAACAGCTTAAGGAAAAATGCAGTTTCAGGACAAGTCTTCTGGTCCCTCCTTCCAACCTGTCATTGCTAAGAATTGCATCAGTCGGCTGCTTGTTGAGCACCTGCCATGTGCTGGGCTCCACTAGGCACTGGGGACATTGGCTCCTTTACCCCTTTCAGTACTTGGAGGTAGAGTGCGGGGCCCATCATTAGATGAAGAAACAGAGGCTCAGGTGGTACAGATACACAGTGGAATATTACTCAGCCATTAAAAAGAATGAAATAATGCCATTGGCAGCAACGCAAATGGACCTGGAGATGATCATACTGAGTGAAGTAAGTCATTCAGAGAAAGACAAATATCATACGATGTCGCTTATATGCGGAATCTAAAAAAAACAGACTCACAGACTTAAAGAACAAACTTATGGTTACCGGGGGGAAGGGTGGGGGGAAGGGACAAACTGGGAGTTTGGTATTAACATGTACACACTGCTATATTTAAAATAGATAATCAACAGGATCTAGTGTATAGCACAGGGAACTCTACTCAGTACTCTAATAACCTAAATGGGAGAAGAATCTGAAAAAGAATAGATACATGTATATGTATAACTGACTTTGCTGTACACCTGAAACTAACACAACATTGTTAATCAACTATACTCCAATATAAAATAAAGAATTTAAAGAAAAAGAAAATTTTCACAGAAAAATAGAAAAAAAAAAAAGAAACAGGCTCAGGGAGTTAAGGAATGACCCTTGGTCACAGCTAGCAGACAGCAGAGCTGGGATTTGAACTCAGGACTGTCTGTCCCCAGATCCTGGGGTCTTCCTGTTCCATCACAGGGCCCACATGGCTCCCCTTGGGAGAATGAGGCTCCTGGGTTAGGGATGTTTCCTGAAAGCAGATTTGGCCTGGGGACCACTGAATGGGCAGCAGCTAAGGCCCAGAGAGGGGAGAAGCGTGTAAAAGTGGGTCAGCTGGGCCATGGAAGCGTGGACCTCCTCAACAATTTCCTTCTGGCCTAGGGGCCTCCCTCGGCCTGAGTTGAGCTCTGTTGGGTCTGAGGACAGGAGTGGGTGGAGGAAAGAGCGTGGAGCTTAGAGACAGGCTTGAGTTCAGATCCGGCTCACTAGCTGTGGGTCTGTGGGCAAGGCCCTCAACCTCTCTGGGCCTCAGCTGCCCCACGACTACCTTCTCACGGGTGTTGGCAGGATCACGGGGATGAACACACACAGGCAGGGCCCATCGAGTATGAGCTGAGTGGGCTGGAGACCTCCTTAGGCCATCCGTTCTCCCGGATACACTTGGGAAGACCCTGCGTTTGGGAATCTCCCTCACTCTGCACTGCCTCCCCCGACCCCAGGAGGGCCTGGAGAGTGTGCTGAAGATTCTGGTGAACCAGCTGAGCGTGGATGACGTCAATGTCCTCACCTGTGCCACGGGCACTCTGTCCAACCTGACCTGCAACAACAGCAAGAACAAGACGCTGGTGACGCAGAACAGCGGCGTGGAGGCGCTCATCCATGCCATCCTGTGCGCGGGTGACAAGGATGACATCACAGAGCCCGCCATCTGTGCCCTGCGCCACCTCACCAGCCGCCACCCCGAGGCCGAGATGGCTCAGAACTCCGTGCGCCTCAACTACGGCATCCCGGCCATCGTCAAGCTGCTCAACCAGCCCAACCAGTGGCCACTGGTCAAGGTACCGCCCACTGCACGGTGGGGTCAGGCGAGGGGAGGAGCTCTGAAGACAGGATTAGGCGCTGTATGGGTTCAGGCAAAGCTGCGGTAACAAAGAGGCCTAAAATACAGTGGCTCCGATAAGACAAAAGTTTACTCCTCTCTCATGTTCCGGTTTAGACCTCCACAGCGGCTCTGCTCCTGAGACCCAGAATCCTTCTATCTTGTAGCTCAGCCATCTCCTAGAATAGAGCTTCAAAGTTTAACATGCACAGGACCACCCTGGGCGGTCTCATTCAACTGCAGGCTCTGATTCGGTGGGCCTGAGAGTCTGCATTTCTAACAAGCCCCCAGGTGCTATTGGTGGTCCATGGAGCACATTCCTTCTGCCAGAGGGTCTGGGCATGAGGACTGTCCTCACACGAACAGTTGGACTACATCATCCCCGTAGGTGCCTTTTAGCCCTGGAGAAGTAGGGAGGGCTAGCAGCGACCAGAAAGTGGGACACATCACTTCAGCCCATACTCTGGAACTTGGTCATTTGGCCACATCTGGATGCAAGGATGTTAGCACCGTGTTAATGTGTCCTGCTCAAACTCAGGAGGGTTGCGAAAAAGACAAAGGGTAGAGAGGATTCTGGGGACACTTGGTGTCTGCTACTGGGAGCCAGGGTGGAGCTTTCTTGTCAGGAGGCTGCCTGGGTAGAGGAGAGGTGTGTATCAGTTCCCTGTCACAGGCAGGGGAGGTGAGGGTGAGCCAGGGCAGAGCTACCGGCGTGTGTGACACCTGGCTCCAGAGAGTGAGGAAGCTGCCATAGACCGGGGTCTTGTCAAAGGGCACAGGAGCCAGCTGGCCGGGGCTCCTATTGCCTAAATTTTCAACAATATAACAGTCCAGATAAGAATGACTCTAAGTGATTATATATATATTGTATTTTAAAGAAAGGGCAGCACGCGGTCCCTCCCCTCCTTGGTCTTGGTCTGCAGCACAAGCTCGAGGTGGGCGGAGGGTTTGCACCCTGACCCAGCAGCTAAGTTGACAAGCGACCTTGGCAGGTCATCCACTCTGTCCTCATCTCCCCCATGATTTTCATCCCTGCCCTCCTGGTTTCTTGTTTTGAGGATCAAATAAGATGATAAATTGCTCCCCAAGGAGCCCTGGGAGGCCAGAATGGCTCCTGGGAGTTGGAGGACCCTGGAGCAGAGACCTCTTCCCAGAGCCGCCTGCTGGGGACTGATTACAGTGTGAGCGTCACCAAAGCAGGAGGCTTCAGGGTCAACCCTAGTGAGGACTCCCTCTCCCTGATAATCAGGGTTTGGGAACTATCAGAAAAGCAAGACTATGTTGTCTGTGAGTGGGAGGTAAGAGAGAGGGGACAGGGGGTAGTGTCAGGGCCTGGGGGCTGATGGAATATTCTGGAATGGGGTATCATTTTGGCAGGACCTCTAAGAGTTAGACATGAGGACCCACAGATCGTATGGAATAAGGGGCATGGGCTGGGGGTGATCTCATTCTCTGGAGATCTTCCAGCATGTCTGTGGCTGGCCTGGGGGACAGAAGAGATGAGAGGGGAAGGAGGAGATGATGCTGGAGAAGCGATGCCCAGGAAATGCCCTTGATGAGTGTCCCTTTTCTTGCCAGGCAACCATCGGCCTGATCAGGAATCTGGCCCTGTGCCCAGCCAACCATGCCCCACTGCAGGAGGCAGCGGTCATTCCCCGCCTCGTCCAGCTGCTGGTCAAGGCCCACCAGGATGCCCAGCGCCACATGGCTGCAGGCACACAGCAGCCCTACACGGTAAGTGAACTGCAGGGGCCTGTGACCCTCTACCCTGGGAGTCAGGGTGTCCTCTGTGTGAACGTGTGCGCATGCGAGTGTGTAAATAGGGAGGCGAGTTGCAATTGATGCCAACTCCAAGGACCAGTGAGGTTTGCCAGGGTCGTGGGGGGGTGTGACCACTCCCAAGGGCTACCTGTTGCTATGCCCCAATGGCTCCTCTTGTACAGGATGGCGTGAGGATGGAGGAGATCGTGGAAGGCTGCACCGGGGCCCTGCACATCCTCGCCCGGGATCCCATGAACCGCATGGAGATCTTCCGACTCAACACCATCCCCCTGTTTGTGCAGGTGAGTCTGGGGCAGGTGGGCAGGAGAGGTTCCCCCAACCCCTGCTTCTCCCCACTGCTGAAAGGGGAAGGTTGACAGCCATGGGTTTCAGGGGGTCTGGGCCAGGCATCAAGAGGTCTTTGGAGGAGTTTGAAGAAAAGCGGCCGCACCAGGAGTGACCACTTAGCAAACGCCAACAAATGAAAACAAAAACTATGTTTTAATGTCCGAAAAAACCTAAAAGCATTGAAAAGTAAACAGCAAACTGGGAAAATATTTGCAAGCATCACAACAGACAAGAGTTTAATATCTTTCATATAAAAAGAGCTCGTTAATACTAGACCCCAGTGCTAGACCCCAGCAGTTATATAAGAAGAGGCACATGCAATTCCCAGGTGGCTCATAAACAAACAATGCTCGGGACTTCCCTGGTGGTCCAATGGCTAAGACTCCGCACTCCAAATGCAGGGGGCCCGGGTTCAATCCCACATGCCGCAACTAAGAGTTCACATACCACAACTAAAGACCCCGCATACCACAACTAAGACCTGGCGCAGCCAAGTAAATAAATAAATATTTAAAAAACCCGAAAAACAAAAAGCAATGCTCAACCCCAGGAGTTTAAAGAAGTGAAGCTTACCCTGCAGTGAGAGCCCATTTTCCACTATCAAATTGGCAAAGAAAAGAATGGGAGTGCTTTGTGCTGATGAAGATGTGATAAAATGGGCAGTCTTATACCCTGCTGGTGGGAAGATAAGGTGGTAAAACCTTTCCAGAAAGCAGTTTTGAAATACGTATAGACAGTCAAGTAGTACAGGTCTGGGACTCTGTCTTTATGCAATAGCGTAATGTAATTGAAAACATGGCATAGATGTATGCACAGAGCTGACAATTGCAATGTTAACTACTAATAATTGAAAATTAACCGGCTGTCCAATGATAAGAGAATGGTTAAAAAAGGAGCGGTCCATTATATCATGTGGTCATAGACAATGGTGTTGAAGAAGAACTTTTAGTTTTTGAAATGTTTTTCCTTTAATTATTAATGTTCAGAGTAAGGAGTTGGTGCGGGTAACTACCTCCACTTGCGATTGATGAGGCTTTTTGCTTTTTGTTGTTGTTTTGCTTTGTAGCATTCTCTTTCTCTCTCTCTTTTTTTCTTTAATTTAATTTTTTATACAGCAGGTTCTTTTTTTTAAAAATTTATTTATGTATAATTTTTGGCTGAGTTGGGTCTTTGTTGCCGCGCGCAGGCTTTCTCTAGTTGTGGCGAGCGGGGGCTGCTCTTCGTTGCGGTGCGCGGGCTTCTCATTGTGGTGGCTTCTCTTGTTGCGGAGCACGGGCTCTAGGCGCACGGGCTTCAGTAGGTGTGGCTCGCAGACTCTAGAGCTCAGGCTCAGTAGTTTTGGCCATGGGCTTAGTTGCTCCGCGGCATGTAGGATCTTCCCGGCCCAGGGCTCGAACCCGTGTCCCTTGCATTGGCAGGCGGATTCTTAACTACTGGCACCGCCAGGGAAACCCCTATACAGCAGGTTCTTATTAGTTATCTACTTTATACACATCAGTGTATACATGTCAATCCCAATCTCCCAATTCATCCCACCACCGCCCCCCCCCACTCCCTCTACTTTCCCCCCTTGGTGTCCTTACTTTTGTTCTCTACATCTGTGTCTCTATTTCTGCCTTGCAAACTGATTCATCTGTACCATTTTTCTAGATTCCACAAATATTAATAGTTAATATACGATATTTGTTTTTCTCTTTCTGACTTACTTCACTCCGTATGACAGTCTCTAGGTCCAGCCAAGTCTCTATCTCTTTCTCTCTTGAGTATCAATATGAACGCATAGTTTTTTTTTTTTTTTTTGGCTGCTCTGTGCTGCTTGTGATTTGTTCTCTGACCAGGGATTGAACTCACGCCCTCGGCAGTGGAAGTGCAGAGTCCTAACCACTGGACCGCCAGGGAATTCCCATGAACTCATAGATTTTTAAGGAAAAGTTATTGAATAATATGGGAAAATGCTTTATGCTACAATGTTTGATAAAAAAACAGGAATCAAATATATGTATATGACTATGATAAAAATCCAATGGAAAGAAGCTGTGTCTGGGTGGGGGATTGTGTCCAGTGTGCTTTTACATTTCTTTATACTTTTCTTAGACTTTTCACGCTTTCTACTATGGGCTTGGGTTAAATCCAAAAAAGGGAGGCAGAGATGGGCAGGGCGGTGAGGTGCCTCACGCCCGCCTGCCTCACACCCGCCCTGCGCCCCCTCTCCCCAGCTCCTGTACTCCTCAGTGGAGAACATCCAGCGTGTGGCCGCTGGGGTGCTGTGCGAGCTGGCCCAGGACAAGGAGGCGGCCGACACCATTGATGCTGAGGGGGCCTCAGCCCCACTCATGGAGCTACTGCACTCCCACAATGAGGGCACCGGTGAGGGGCTGGGCTGGGGGCGAGGGGGGCGAGGGGGGAAGCTGGGCCTTGTTCCCCCAGCCTGGGTGGAGGCAGGCACCTGACTTGGCCTGTCCTTTTCTCTGCTCAGCCACCTACGCTGCTGCCGTCTTGTTCCGCATCTCCGAGGACAAGAACCCAGATTACCGTAAACGTGTGTCTGTGGAGCTCACCAACTCCCTCTTCAAGCACGACCCTGCAGCCTGGGAGGCTGTGAGTATCCTGGGTTGGGCTGCAGTGTCTGGTTGTGCAAGTTGCGCACTGCACAAGGATTGTACTTTTAGGGAGGCCTCTACCATCCTGTCAACTTCATAGATTTTTATTTTATAATTGGATCATTTATGACAATTCCCAGCAGATGGAAGTAGTAGGTTGAACCATCTACTGTTTTTGACCTACAAAATGGCAATTTTATTTTGTCCAAATTAATGTGAAGTGTTGGGGCAGGGGTGCCTTTCTCTAACTTGCACAAAGGTGCTGTATAGGCTGGAGGCTGCCCTGATCCTGGGTGGGGCAGCTCCTGGCACCCATTCTCTAGTCCTCTCCCCTCCACTCCCCTCCCCGCTCTAGTTCTGCGGGTGTCTCCAAGCGTGAATGGTGGGACCCTCCACCCTGGGGAGGTGCCTGAGGAGAGGAGTTCATCAGGGCACTGTGTAACCCTATCTCATCCTCTGTTCCTTCAAGGGGTCTTTGTCCCCCAGCCTGGAGCCTGCGTTTTCCACCCTTCCCCTCCCTCAATGTTTCTCTTTGTCTCCATCCTCAGGCCCAGAGCATGATCCCCATTAATGAACCCTACGCAGATGGTAAGTGTGTGCAGAGCCCAGGGCAGAGGGGGTGCTGTGTGGGTGTGAGCAAGGGGGCAATTTTGTGACCCCAGGGCCAAAGGACCAGTGACAGCCACTGTCGTGTCCACATGCACTCCTGTCCGGGTCCCTGATGTGAGAGTCTGGGGAAGGGGGCGGACCCACGGGGGGTGGGCAGAGGTAGAAGGTGTGGCTGAGGGCTGTCCAGAGCCCCGTGGGGCAGCCTGAGACCCTGGACGGAGCTCCCTTCTCCTCCCCAGACATGGATGCCACCTACCGCCCCATGTACTCGAGTGACATGCCCCTGGACCCCCTGGAGATGCACATGGACATGGATGGGGACTACCCCATTGACACCTACAGCGACGGCCTCAGGCCCCCCTACCCAACTGCGGACCACATGCTGGCCTAGCTGCCTGGACCCTAGTACGGCGACCCCTCCCCGCCCTGCTTTGCAGCTCTCCCTTCCCCCTGTGGGCTGCTGAGACTCGGGCTTTCCCTTCCCTTCAGAACCTCCTTCTCATGGAGGCCCTCTCACGTTTCCCCTGAAACCCTGGCTCCTTTTTGGGGGGAACAAGTGTGGGGGCCTCTTGGTGCTGAGCTCCCCCAGGGAAGGTGTGCCTCGCCTGCCTCATTCTGTTATCTTCGCTCGAGGCGAGGAGCCCTGCCCCTTCTACCATGGTGGCTGGGTTACGCACGAGCTCCTGCGGGCCACGGGGCTGGCCTGACCCCTCTGTGTCTGCCCCTCCCTCCAGGTGCGGTTCCCCATCTGAGAGGCTCTCCTCGCAGGCGTTGGGGCGAGATAGCCAAGTGCCTGAGCCTGGGCAGGAGGGCTGCAACTTCCTGCTGAACCCCGCGCCTTCAGAGGCCCTCTGTAGGGTCTTTCTTGGGATGGCGATCTGCTCTTGCTTTTCTGTTCTGGGCTGTGGGTCCAGGGCCCGACACCCCCTCCCAGCCCCGAGGCCCTGGCACTAAAGCTTTAGACTCGAGGCCCCCACTCTTGTCCCCCCTCCTCCTGGGCTGCCCGTCTCCATAGGGCTGTGGTTCCTTCTCTGGCTGGCTCCGATTTGGTCGCTGAACTCCACCAACTGTACTGAGCCCCGGGGGTCTCCAGGTCCCCAGGTTCAAGGCCCAAAGGCCCAGAATCCAAAGCTTATCTTGAAAAGTTCAGGGATCGTCTGACCAGGGGGCAGGGCGGATGTGCCTTCCCTGCTCCAGGACTCGGCCTGCTCCCTCCCCAGGATGCGCAGTTGGCTTTGGCCCCTCCCGGGGTTAGCAGCTCCCTTGCACCCTGTCCCGCCCACGCGACTGCCCTAGCTGACCCCCTGAGAAGTGCTCTTGGCTGACCCCTCTGGTGTGCGGTGAGGGGCTTTCTCTTCCCCTTCCTGTTTCAGGCTCCCCCCACCACCTCCTGCACACGGGTGTGGGGGGCTGGGGAAGGTCCCAGTAGAAAATTTTATTATTATCGCTTTATGTTTTTGGTTATTGGTTTTTTTTGTATAGACCAAAGCAAAGAAAATAAAACTAAGACACAGATCTGGTGGAGACTGTTTGGGGGAGAGGGGTGGGGGGACGGGGCTCCCTTAGCAGCCTGATGCCTCCTCGGCCGGATCCCGAGCGTCCACGGCCACCGTGTGTGTGGAGAAGGCAAGAGCCGGGGTGGGGGGGGGGGCGGGGGGAGAAAGGAGCCTTCCAGGAGCTGGAGTTGATTTAATACACACAACTTGGAACCTCAGGAGGCTAGGAGGGGTGAAGAGATGACTGGGGGGTGAGTCCCCCCTTTTGGGCACACCAGGCAGTATTTCTCTCTTCAGTGGGCAACCTCCTTGCCGGCCTCTCAACTTCCAGCCTGCTCTGCCCCCGTCCAGCCTTAATGAACATTGGCGCATCTCTCCTGGGCAGAACACTCCCCCCGTGGCCTGTGGCTTGGAGTCCAGGCCCCTTATTGGTCGGTCTGTGGTGGGCCCGCCCCCGCCCCTGTACGCCTCCCCGTCGGCCCTTCAGCCGACGTCGGCCCTTCAGCCGACGTCGGCCCTTCAGCCGACGTCGGCCCTTCAGCCGACGTCGGCCCTTCAGCCGACGTCGGCCCTTCAGCCGACGTCGGCCCTTCAGCCGACGTCGGCCCTTCAGCCGACGTCGGCCCTTCAGCCGACGTCGGCCCTTCAGCCGACGTCGGCCCTTCAGCCGACGTCCTCCACTCTGTTTCTTGCCTCTTGATCTTTGTCCATGCTGTTCCCTCTCCTCTCATTTCACCCATCACGGGGCCACTGTCAGCTTATGTGACGGTCCCCCACCCATGTCCCCAAATTCTCCTTCCTGGGGAGGGCTGAGTATAACACACATGCCAAGCCTGGAACATGTGGCCCCTGTGGGCCTGCTCTCACCAGATCCGTTGCCTCATCTCTGTACCTGCCTGGAGCTCGGGCAGTGGAGGGAGGTCATGGCCTTGCTCTTGGAGGAGCAGTGGCACAGGTCTGGTGTTGGGGGCAGGGCAGGGAGCCCAGTTAGGCGGCAGCGGAAAGGTGCGGGGGAGAGGTGATGAGGTGCTGAGCCGAGCTCTGCCGAGAGGGGCCGTGGAATGGGAGGGGAGAACAGAATTTTCAGAGATCATGAGAAGGTCTTTTGGTCTTTTTTTTGGCTGTGCCTCGCGGCTTGTGGGACCTTAGTTCCCCGATCAGGGATTGAACCCGGGCCCTTGGCAGTGAAAGTGCAGAGTCTTAACCACTGGACTGCCGGGGAATTCCCACGAGAAGGTCTTTTAACAATGTGCTTTCTGTACCCTGTGTTCAGGGCCTGCCTTAGTCGGCTTGGGTTGCTGTAACAAAATACCGTAGACTGGTGGCTTAGACCCCATTTACTTCTCACAGTCCTGGAGGCAGGAAGTCCAACATCAAGGTGCCAGTAGATTCCATGTCTGGTGAGAGCCCACTTCTTGGCTTGCAGACAACACCTCCTTGCTGTGTGCTCACATGACCTTTCCTTGGTGCTGGCTCATAGATTTCTCTCCCTCTTCTTATAAGGGCATTTCTCTCCCTCTTCTTATTTATTTATTTTTTTAAATAACTATTTATTTATTTATTTATTTTTGGCTGTGTTGGGTCTTCGTTTCTGTGCGAGGGCTTTCTCTAGTTGTGGCGAGCAGGGGCCACTCTTCATCGCGGTGCGCGGGCCTCTCACTGTCGCGGCCTCTCTTGTTGCGGAGCACAGGCTCCAGATGCGCAGGCTCAGTAGTTGTGGCTCACGGGCCTAGTTGCTCCGTGGCATGTGGGATCTTCCCAGACCAGGGCTCGAACCCGTGTCCCCTGCATTGGCAGGCAGATTCTCAACCACTGCGCCACCAGGGAAGCCCTCTCCCTTTTCTTATAAGGGCACGAATCCCATCATGAGAGTCCCACCCTTGTGACCTCATCTAAAACAAATTATCTCCCAAAGGCCCTATCTCCAAATACCATCACACTGGGGGCTAGAACTTCAACATATGAATTCAGAGGGACACAGACATTCAGCCCATAAGAGAGCCCTGATAGGACACACTCAATTTGGGTAATTTGAGAATTTGCTAAAGGCACAGTTTTATAAAGGTGTGGGCAGGTATAGGAAGCAGGAAGGGAGAGGGTAGCACCCTGGACTAATTATGGAGGCCTCACCTTCTCTACCCTCAGGCAAGAAGGGAAGGAGTGCTTCTTGGGGACAGGACCCTGTGGATGAGGTTCCTGACAAGGGAAGGCTGTGACCTCACTCCTTCCTACTGGTGCTCCCTGTTGGCCAAACCCAAGCAGAAACCAGAGAGCCCATCAATGTGGTCTATCCATGTTGTATCCTGCTGCCCAGAGCAGAGTGGGGAGTAGATCTGGGGAAGCCGGTAGAATATAACTCTCTCCCACCCCCCATCTTTCCAAAAGAGGATTGGAGACTGCTTACAAGAAAGGATTCCTCTTTCAAGTCTCAAAACAGGCAATGAGGACAAGGGAAAGCAAGGGGCAGCAAAGCACCCATGTTAAGTGTTCATACTAGCCATGATTGAGCTTCCTCATTAGACTCTGAGCTTCCTGGCAGCCTGGTCAAAAGGGGGAAACAATGCAAGTTAAACTCAATGGAGTGAGTTGACTGCTTCTTCAGTTTTCACAAAGGAGCTGTCTGAGCCCCACAACCTGAAGAAAGTCAGTTCACTTCTCTGAAGTTCAATATCCTCATCTGTAAAAAGGGCGTAATGCCTGCTCCGCCTACCGAACATGAGGATGAAATGAGAAAGCACAGCGATTCCAGCAAGAAGAAGGGGAAAGGGCGAGAGGCTTTTTTCTAGAGAGACATTGCCTTTTCATTTTCCAGAAGGGACATCCACTCCAGGGACGTATCTGGACATGGGCTGGACACTGTCACATGACCATCCCTTGCTGCAAGGGAATCTGGGAAACAATATTTCAGCTGCACACATTACCTCCTTGATAAAAATCAGGTTTCTGATAGTAAGAAGGAAAGGGGACATAGAGGACCTGGGGTAGACCACCAGCCATGTCTACCGCGACTGGGAATGAGTTCCGGGACCAACTGCTGCCTTTTTAGGTAGGTTTGTTGGGGAAGCCAGCAGAAGAGCTGAGTGGGTGTCAGCAAAAGAACTGACAGAGTAGCAGACCAGAAGGGAAATGCAGGCTTAGGTGAGGTGGGCAGACCTGATTGAGCCACATCCAAGGAATAAGAACCTGGCCCTGTCCGTCTGGAGGGTCTGGAGGAAGGTCTCTGCCACCCACATGATCAACATCTCTACCTTGGTATCAACAGTACCAATGCAGACAGACACCCACCTATGACAAGGGAGGGTCACTTGCTAGATGGCTGAACCAAGCCCCCACCTGCCCAGAAATGGCGATGGGCCAGAATGAGGGGCAGAATCCAACAAGGTGGGATTAATATCAAGTTATTAAAATACGTCTTTAAAGGACTTCCCTGGAGGTCTGGTTAAGCTTCCGCCTGGTCGGGGAACTAAGATCCCACATGCTGCATGGCGCGGCCAAAAGGGAAAAAAGTCTTAAAAATAAGTTCTCATCTGTGGACCTAAAATGGCTCTTAAAATAACGCCTGTCAATTAAAAAAATAAGTTATTAAAGGGAGTCTTACACTAAACATTTTAAAAACATTTCTGCATGACCTCATCTCCAAAGCATATAAATTGGCTTAAAAGGTACAATCGATAAGATAAAATAACTAGGTAGGAAATAATTAGATGGAATCCTAAATCCTATACTTTAATCTAAAAACATCTATGCACATATAGGAAATATGGGGAAATTCAGCTACACCCAGAACGTGTGGGAAAGATTTGAGAAATTCAGTTGACCCCCAAGTTCACAATAAATTGTTAGTACAATGGAGCTTTGGAAAATGACTCAAAATGCAGTCCTAGTCTGTACTGATAGAAGTATAATGTCTCTGGAGGAACGCAGTAGCACTGCACTGGCTAGATTTGTGGATCATTCATTCATTCATTCATTCATCAACTGCTTCCTAAGGGCCTGCTGTTTGCCAGGCTTTGTTCAAGGCACCGTGGGTAGAGACGCCCATGTTCTTGTCTTCCAGGGGGAAGGTGGATGGACAGTAAACCAAGACCAGCAGGACAGCATGGAAGGGAGCATGTGCTTAGGAGTCTGGATGGGTCCAGGAAGTCCGAGAGGGAGTGGGGGACAATTGAGCCTCATTGTGAATAAGGAGAAGGTATTTGCTGGGCATCACTGGGAGGCACTGGCATTCCTGGCAGTGGGAACAGCGAAGACATGGACATGGGGATCTGGGTGGGGAGTTCAAGAAATAACAATGGGTTGGTGTGCCCGGCCCTTAAGAGGAGGGGTGTGGTACAGTGAGAAACAGGCTGGAAAATGGGGCAGAAGTCAGATGGCAGAAGGCCTTGTGCATCTGGCCAAAGCGTGTGAACTTGATCCTGGATAAGATGGGGTGTTGGGGGGAACCACTGAGGTTTTCACCAGAAGGCAGCAGGGACCCCACGTGGAGCGTGAGGTTCTGTCTTGAGGTCATTCTTGGAGGGCCGGTCGTAGTAACAGTCAGTGATCATACTCGTCATCACTCATGTACCTTTTTCTTCGTACCGGACCCTATGCTAAGTGATTTCCTCACAACTTTGAGGGTGGGGATAATTTCCTCTCATTTCACTTTTGAGGCCAAAGACGTTCCAGTGACCTGCCTATAACTCTATAGTTTTAACTAATATTAACAACAGCAGTTATGAGCCCTCAGGTGCAAAGTGCTTTACTGAATAATCTCAGTCCCCACATCCCTGTGAGGTGTATAAAATGAAGGTAAATTTATACAAGGTGCAGCCCCCGAGACTCAGGGAGGTTAGGAAACGTGCCGAAGGCAGAACAGCTGTGTGAGCACCAGGGCTGAGATCTGAATCCAGGACACCTGACTCTTTTTCTTTCTTTAATTTTGTTCTATTTCTTTCCCTTTTTTCTTTTTCTTTCTTTTTTTTTTTTTAAAGCTTCTTCCCTATTACTTTTTTTTTTTTTTTTTAATGGCTGTGTTGGGTCTTCGTTTCTGTGCGAGGGCTTTCTCTAGTTGCGGCAAGCAGGGGCCACTCTTCATCGCGGTGCGCGGGCCTCTCACTGTCGCGGCCTCTCTTGTTGCGGAGCACAGGCTCCAGATGCGCAGGCTCAGTAGTTGTGGCTCACAGGCCTAGTTGCTCCGCGGCATGTGGGATCTTCCCAGACCGGGGCCCGAACCCGTGTCCCCTGCATTGGCAGGCAGATTCTCAAACACTGAGCCACCAGGGAAGCCCCTCTTTCCCTTTTTAAAAATATGTATTTATTTATTTTTTGGCTGCATCGGGTCTTCGTTGCGGCACACAGGATCTTTCTTTGTGGTGTGCGGCTCTTCGCTGCGGTGCGCGGGCTTCTCTCTAGTTGTGGTGCGCAGGCTTAGTTGCCCCACGGCACGTGGGATCTTAGTTCCCCAAGGAAGGCACTGGCGTCCCCTGCATTGCAAGATGGATTCTCAACCACTGGACCACCAGGGAAGTCCCCAGGACTCTTAATCCCAAGGCACTTTACCCAAACCCCGTCCCCAAGGTTGGGACCCTGAGCCTAGGTCTGCGTTGATGCCATGGCCCCACTGGCAACCCCTGGCTGGCCTGGGGCGCCCCGATGAGATCAGGAGGGAGGGGGTTCATGCCCGACCAAAGGATGCGGGGCCTGGAGAAGAGCACGCTGGCAAAAGACCTGTCGGATGTACCGGAGCACTGGGGGGGTGCAGCCTCGTTCTGGGGATGCCCAGAGGGCGTAACTGGAACAAGAAGTGGGATTGCGTGTGGGAGTGGGATTACAAAGAAGAAGATCTTTGCTCTAAGCAGAAGTCTTGAGAAAGACTTTTCCAGAACGAGGGCTGTCTGGAAGTGCACAGACTACTTTACTGAACTCCCCATTACTGGAGATATCCAGGCAAAGGCTGGAGGATGACCTGGTGGGGCGGTGATGGGAGGGGGGGTTCTGCAGCAACTGACAAAGGTCTCCACGGAAGGGCAGGAGGGCAGGAGTGGCAGTGGGGTTGCCTGATAAGGGAACTCACTCCTTGGTCAGAGGTGCTAAGCCCCCCTCCTCTGGGGCCAGAACACAACCCTCTCTCTCCTCCCCACCCCAGCAGCACTGCCCCTCCCCTCTCCCTCCTTCCCTGCCCTCCAACCCCACGAAGTCCCCTGGGAGGGCTCAGAGCCTGGACACAGACCCAAGGGTCAGAGGGAGCTGCCGACTCTGGGGACAGAAGTCAAGGAGCGAAGGGCTCTTTGGTACCCTGCCTGAGGCTGGAGGGAGCTCAGAGAGGCCCGAGAGCAGAAGAGTATCCTCCCAGGCTCGCCAGCACCGCCTGCCCAGCAGGCTAGACCTGGCTGACGGCACTGCCCTCCTCACAGTGGGCGCTGTGCTTCCCCTCACCCCTCTCCCAGCTGTTCCCCACAGAGCCTCCCAGGGCAGGGCCGGCCCTGTGACCTGCCAGCTCCATATCCCACTTAGGCCCACAGCTCTGGTCCCTGGAGGAAGTGAGTGGGGGCCAGGCTGATGGGCTCTAAGTGAGAGTTCGGGGGAGGTGACTGAGCTGGGGGTCCCCCACTGAGGGTCTGTGGCTCCCATCCTTGAATTCCCCCGCTCCCAACAGGCGCTGCCTGGGAGGTTTCCCAGTGGGGCTCACCTCTGCTGCGGATTGGGGAGCACTGGTCTGGGGGTCCAGAGCCCTGGGCTCTCACTTTGCCTGGGCAAGTCAGCTCTCTCTGAAGCCTTTGGGGGTCACTGCCCCCCCCCAACAGACAGACTCGCCAAGAGAATCCATCGTGTGTTCATTCAACAAATACAGAGTGCCTACTCTAATTAGAGTCCTGAGGATACAGAAGTGAGCAAAACAGACACTGCCCTCATTGTTTCTATTTTATGTAATTAATTAATTAATTTAGGCTGCTCCACGCGGCATGCAGGATCTTAGTTCCCTGACCAGGGATCGAAGCTGTGCCCCCTGCATTGGAAGCGAGAAGTCCTAACCACTGGACTGCCAGGGAAGTCCCTCACTGTTTTTATTTTATTATTTTTTTTCAATAGACAGCAAACATGGTCTCCTGTACCCTGAGCTGTATTCTCCTCTTCACGCATTCTTTTTTTTTTTTTTAACATCTTTATTGTAGTATAATTGCTTTACAATGGTGTGTTAGTTTCTGCTTTATAACAAAGTGAATCAGTTCCTAATTGTTTTTAAAATAATCAGCTCATGGGTAACAATCTTACACGGTGAACAGTGAGAGGCAGGCGAGGATGCCAGGAGAGGGCAGATCAAGGAGACACCCCAGTCTCAGAGCAGGGAGGGCTTCTCAGAGGAGGAGGGCAACCTCAGAAGGCGAGATGAGCAGGAGTGAGCCTGCAGGCTGTATGGGTGGCAGGGGTTCTACGGAACAAGAGCCCTGTGGGAGAGAGCTTGGTGGGGCTTGGAGAGGAGGAAATGGCACTCTGCCCAAGGTCCTGGCCACCCTCCCTGGAGCCCCTAAGTCCCACCCCGACCATCGCCCCAGGTACTTCCTCTCTGTCCTCTCTCCTTGCTTCTCTCTCTTCCCTGTCCTGGCCAACAGCGGGGCCTAGAAACCAGAAGACAGTGGGCTGAGGGGCTCGGCCCCAGTGCATCCCCATGTCCTCACCCCGGCTCAGGGGAGGGCTTGGAAGGCTCAGTGCCCCAGGAGTCTGGCTGGGATCCTGGGAGGAGGAGTAAGGGAAAGGGGGCGCTGAGGGGTGGAGGGACCTGGGGGATCGGGGGTTACACTGTCGTGGCCATTGCCTGGTTCTGCTGGGGAAGTGGGACCAGGAGAGGGAGGAGGGCTCCCCTGAGGCCTGTGGGAGACGAGGAGGAGTGGGGGTGGGGGTGAGAGGTCTGTGCTGTCCCACGTCCAGGGCACCCCTCCGTCCTGCCCCCCAGTCTGATGCAGAAGGTAGGCCTGGTGCCTGGCCCTGCCCAGGTCCCTGCATTCAACCTCAGGGGCTCTTTCCATGGGGAACCCTGTTCCAGGTGGCTTTTTCCAGGTTCAGGCCAGGGGAGGTGGCCTGAGCTGGGTGTGTGTTGCCCAAGGCTGGGGGTCAGAGTGTCTGTGCCCCAAGTTCATGGCTGCAGTGAGGAGTGTTCCTGGCAGACCTGGGCAGCAAGCGGCAGAAACCCAACAGCCAGACCAAAATGCTTATTGCGGAGGGACTGGGGGTCTGAGCCCTGGTTTTTCCATCTGAAAAATGGAGTCACCATCCCTGCACTGCCTCTTCTGTGGGGTGATGACCCTGCAGCCGAGGGAGCTGGGGTGGGGTGGGGTGGGGGTGGGGGGCATGTGGACTGGTACTGCCCTCTGGTGGCTACAGTGAGAGTTGCCAGGCACTAGTGCCTGGTCCTAGAGGGTGTTGTTACCTGGGAGCCTGATGGGTCCCCTTCAACTCTGTCTTCTCCATCCCAATTCCTTCTTCTTTACCCCCACACTTCCCAGGGGTCTCAGGGCTACTTTCTCAAGGACTGGGATAATTCAGTTCAGCAAACATCTATTTAGCAAAAATTGAATGGGCCCCTGCTCTATGTCCTGTTCTGTGCTTGGTGTTGGAGCTACAGAGATGTCTCAGTAAGACTGTCCAGGAAGCTAGTGGCTAGTGGGGGAGCCACTCGACAGAGCTGCAGAGCTGCAGCCTCATGAAGTCCGGGCTGTGCTGATGCCCGGTCACGGCCACCTCCTGGTATTCTCCAACCTCCCTGTCCACAGCAAGCCCTTGGGGTTGGGTTGTGTCTTCTTAAAACTTCTTCTTTTTTTTTTTTTTTAATAAATTTATTTATTTATTTTTGGCTGTGTTGGGTCTTCATTGCTGCTTGCAGGCTTTCTCTAGTTGCGGTGAGCGGGGGCTACTCTTTGTTGCGATGGGCGGGCTTCTCACTGTGGTGGATTCTCTTGTTGTGGAGCACGGGATCTAGGCGCTCAGGCTTCAGTAGTTGCAGCACGTGGGCTCAGTAGTTGTGGCGCACGGGCTTAGTTGCTCTGCGGCATGTGGAATCTTCCCAGACCAGGGCTCGAACCCGTGTTCCCTGCATTGGCAGGCAGATTCTTAACCACTGTGCAACCAGGGAGGTCTCCTTGTTAAAACTTCTTGTTGACAGACAGAGAAAGACAGATATCAAATGATATCACTTATATGTACAGTCTTATATGTAAATAAGTCCACAAATGGACTTATTTACAAAACAGAAACAGACTCACAGACATAGAAAACAAACTTATGGTTACCAAAGGGGAGGGGGGAGGGATAAATCAGGAGTTTGGGATTAGCAGATACCAACTACTATATATAAAACAGATAAACAACAAGGTCCTACTGTATAGCACAGGGAAATATATTCAATATCTTGTAATAACTTATAATGAAAAAGAATATATATATGTATAACTGAACCACTTTGCTGTACACCAGAATCTAACGCAACATTGTAAATCAACTATACTTCAATAAAAAAAAATAAAAAACTTTTTGCTGACAAATAAACCATAGGAAAAACGTGCACACTTTATGCACCCCTATGTTCATAGCAGCATTATTTACAATAGCCAAGATATGGAAGCAAAGTGTCCATCAACAGATGAATGTATAAAGAAGATGTGATATATATATATATATATATATATATATACACACACACACATATATATATAATGAAATATTACTCAGCCATAAAAAAGAATGAAATCTTGCCATTTTCAACAACATGGATGGACCTAGATAGAGGGTATTATGCTAAGTGAAATAAGTCAGACAGAAAGACAAATACCTATGATTTCACCCATATGTGGAATCTAAAAAAAAAACCACAAATGAACAAACATAACAAAACAGAAACAAGGTTATAGATAAGAGATACAAACAGGTGGTTGTCAGAGGGGAGGAAACAAAAAGTTGAGGGAGATTAAGAGGTACAAATTTTCAGTTGCAAAATAAATGTCATGGGTATGAAATGTACAGTGAGGGATATAGTCAATAACTATGTAATATCTTTGTATGGTGACAGATGGTGACTAGACTTATCATGGTGATATATATATGTATGTGTGTATATATATATATATATATATATTTTTTTTTTTTTTTTTTTGCGTTGGGGGGCCACATTGAGGGACTTGCGGGATCTCAGTTCCCCAACGAGGGACTGAACCTGGGCCACGGCAGTGAAAACCCAGAATCCTAACCACTATGCCACCAGGGAACTCCCATGGTGATCATTTTGAAATGCACAGAAATATTGAATCACTGTATTGTGCAACAGGAATTAACACAGTGTTGTAGGTCAATTATACTTTAAAAAGAAACACATAGAAAAAGAAATCAGATTTGTGGTTAACAGAAACGGGGGGTAGGGGAAGGGGGAAGTAGGGGGAGTCAGTCAAAAGGTACAAACTTCCAGTTACAAGATAAAGAAGTACTAGGGATGTGATGTATAACACGATAAATAGAATTAACACTGTTTTATGTTATCTGTGAAAGTCGTTAAGAGAGTAAAGCCTAAGAGTTCTCATCACAAGAAAGAAAATTTTTTTGTTTCTTTAAAAAAGATCAGTGGGGGACTTCCCTGGTGATGCAGTGGTTGAGAATCCTCCTGCCAATGCAGGGGACACAGGTTCGAGCCCTGGTCTGGGAAGATCCCACGTGCCACGGGGCAACTAAGCCCATGCGCCACAACTACTGAGCCCGTGTGCAGCAACTACTGAAACCCATGCGCCTAGAGCCCGTGCTCCTCAACAAGAGAAGCTACCGCAATGAGAAGCCCGTGCACCGCAACGAAGACCCAACACATTCAAAAATAATAAATAAATAAAATAAATAAATTTATAAAAAAATAATAAAATAAAATACAGCTGCTATAAAAAAAATACAGTTGCTAGAACATTTAAAATTACATGTGTGGCAAAACAAAAACAGACGGACATAGAGAACAGACTTGTGGTTGCCAAGAGGGAGGGGGTGGGGAAGGGATGGATTGGGAGTTTGGGATTAGCAAATGCAAACTATTATATATAGAATGGATAAACAACAAGGTCCTACTGTACAGCACTGTATTCAATATCCTGTGATAAACCACAGTGGAAAAGAATATGAAAAAACTTACATCTGTGGCTTGTGTTTGTGGCTCCCATTCTATTCCTATTGGACAGCGTTGCTCCAGAATTCATTCTTTACCCAGGAGCCAAAGTGATCTTTTTATAAATGTAAGTTAGACCATGTTGCTCTCCTGCTGGAAAATCCTCGGGGGTGTCCCATCCCACGAGCATCCAAGCATGCACGGGTCTCCAGGTCTTTGTACTTGCTTTTCCTCTGCCTGGACAGCTCTTCCCTCATATAGGCGGGGCTCACTCGCTTAATTCACTTTGGTCTGTGCCCAAATGTCACCTCCTCAGGGAAGCCTTCCCAGAACACGCTTTCTGAAACAGTAGCATCTGTTCCTCCTTCTCCTTACTTGGCTCTCTTTCTCTCCCAGAGTGTTTATCACCATAGGATATTATAGATGGTGTCACTATGTGACATTATAGGTGGTGTTACTGTGTCTGCTTCCTTAGAGTGGAAGCTCCCGACGGTAGGGACTTGTCTTGTTCATCGCTGTATCTCCAGTTCCTAGAACAGTACGAGGCTCTTGGAGGGGCTCAGTGAAGACTTGTTGAGTGAATGAATGAAAGTGTGAGAAGTTCCAAGAGTTGGGAGAAGTCCTGCATGGCTGGAGCGGGGGGATGTCAGTGGATGGCAGAGGTGCAGGTGGGTGAGATGGGAGGCCCAAACAGGAATGAATGTGCTGCCAAAAAGTTGGACTCTTGTTGGCCTTGATGGCAATAAAACTATGTAAGATTGAAACGTTTTGGGCGACAAAGCAGGAGAGGTGCTTACAACTGATTTTCAGCCCTCTTTGTAGAGGATAGGGAGTTATCAGGGATAATGTGTGTCTGTGTGTTACTACTTTAAAAGTAAGATTTTATTTATTTATTTATTTATTGGCTGTGCCGCGCAGCTTGTGGGATATCAGTTCCCTGACCTGGGATTGAACCCAGGCCCTGGCAGTGAAGGCGCCACTGGACCACCAGGGAGTTCCCTAAAAGTAAGATTTTATTAAGACACCCCCCCCAATGTTCATAGCAGTGCTATTTACAATAGCCAAGACATGGAAACAACCTAAATGTCCATTGACGGATGAATAATGAAGAAGATGTGGTATACATACAGAAAGGAATACTACTCAGCCATAAAAAAGAATGAAATAATGCCGTTTGCAGCAACATGGATGGACCTAGAGATTATCATACTAAATGAAGTAAGTCAGAAAGAGAAAGACAAATACCATATGATATCACTTATATGTGGTATCTAAAATATGACATACATGAACTTATTTACAAAACAGAAATAGACTCACAGACATAGAAAACAAACTTATATTTACCAAAGGGGGAAGGGAGAGGGAGAGGGATAAATTAGGAGTTTGGGATTAGCAGATAAAAACTACTATATATGAAATAGATAAACAACAAGGTCCTACTGTATAGCACAGGGAACTATATTCACTATCCTGGACAAACCATAATGGAAAAGAATACGAAGAAGAATATGTATATATATGTATAACTGAATCAATTTGCTGTACACCAGAAACTAACACATCATAAATCAACTATACTTCAATTAAAAAGTAAGATTTTATTATGGAAAACAAAAAACACACGAGAGAGAGAGAACAGTATTATGATCCGCCTGTGTTTATCCCACGATGACGACACTATTTATCAACTCATGGCCGACCTTGTTTCATCTATGTCCCCATCGGCTTCCCCCTCCTGTGTTATTTTGAAGCAAATCCCAGACATTGTTTCATATACAAAAAGTTCGGTATCTATCTTTAAAAAATAAAGGCTCTTTTCAAAAACATCGGGGGACTTCCCTGGTGGTCCAGTGGGTAAGACTCCGCGCTCCCAATGCAGGGGGACCGGGTTTGATCCCTGGTTGGGAAACTAGATCCTGCATGCATTCCTGCAACTAAGAAGCCCACATGCCCCAACTAAGAAGTCCGCATGCCTCAGCTAAATATCCTGCATGCCGCAACGAAGATCCTGTGTGCTGCAACTAGGATCTGGCGCAGCCAAAATAAATAAATAAATAATAAATAAAACAAAAACGAAAGGACATCAGTAGGTGAATAGATTAATAAACCATGGTACATCCAGATGATAAAATATTATTCAGTGCAAAAGAAGAATGAGCTATCAAGACATGAAAAGACATGGAAGAACCTTAAATATGTATTAGTAAGTGAAAGAAGCCAATCCAAAAAGGCTAGATATTGTCTGATTCCAACTATATGACATTCTGGAAAAGGCAAAACTATGAGATTGGGAAAATGTCTGTGGTTGCCAGGGTTGAGGTGGAGGGAGGGATGAAAAGGTGGAGCACAGGAGATTTTTTAAAAATTTTTATTTATTTTTGGCTGCATTGAGTCTTCATTGCTGCACTCGGGCTTTTCTCTAGTTGCGGAGAGCGGGGGCCACTCTCTGTTGTGGCGCATGGGCCTCTCACTGTGGCGGCCTCTCTTGTTGTGGAGCACAGGCTCTAGGCACGCGGCCTTCAGTAGTTGTGGCTCACGGGCTCTAGAGCGCAGGCTCAGTAGGTGTGGCGCACGGGCCCAGCTGCTCCGCGGCATGTGGGACCTTCCTGGACCAGGAGTCGAACCCGCGTCCCCTTCACTGGCAGGCGGATTCTCAACCACTGCGCCACCAGGGAAGTCCCGAGATTTTTTTTTAAATTGAAGCATAGTTGATTTATAATGTGTTAATTGTTGCTGTACAACAAAGTGATTCAGTTCTACATATATGTATACGTTCTTTTTTATATTCTTTTCCATTATGGTTTATCACAGGATTTGAATGTAATTCCCTGTGCTATACAGTAGGACCTTGTTAAACAACAAGGTTATCCAAGGTTGTTATCCATTTTATATATAATAGTTGGCGCCTTCTAATCCCAAACTCCCAGTCCATCCCTCCCCCATCCTTCCTCCCCCTTGTCAGCCACAAGTCTGTTCTCTGCGTCTGTGAGTCTGTTTCTGTTTCATAAAAAAGTTCATGTGTGTCATATTTTAGATTCCACATATAAGTGATATCATATGGTATTTGTCTTTTTCTTTCTGACTTACTTCACTTAGTATGGTAATCTCTAAGCCCATCCATGTTGCAGAGGATTTTTAGGGCAATGAAAATGTTCTGTATGATACCATAATGATGGCTACATGTCATACATTTGTCCAAATCCATAGAATGTAAAACACCAAGAGTGACCCCTAATGTAAACTACGGACTTTGGGTGATTATGATGTGTCAGTTTAGGCTCATCAGTTGTAACAAATGTCCCACTCTGGGGGGAGATGCTGATAATGAGGAAAGCTATGCATGTGTCGGGGGAGGGGATATATAGGGAACTCTTTGTACTTTCTAAGCTCAGTTTTGCTGTGAACCTAAAACTGCTCTAAAACATAAACTTCATTTTTTTTGAAAGATAAAATATGGAGTGATGGATATGTTCATTATCCTGATTGTGATGATGGTTTCATGAGTATTATAAGTATATCAAAATTTACCCGATTTAAGTATGTTCCACTTTAAGTATGTTCAGTTAGAATTGTCAATTATACCTCAATAAGTCTGTTTACAAAAAAAGGAATGAAGTATTGATATATTCTACACCTTGGATGAACCTTAAAAACATGATGCTAAGTGAAAGAAGCCAGACACAAAGGCCACATATTATATGATTCCATGTATATGAAGTGTCCAGAATAGGCAATCCACAGAGATAGAAAGTAGATTAGTGGTTGCTGGGGCTTGTGGGGGAGGGGAATGGGGAATGACTACCAATGGGTATGGGGTTTCATTCTGGTTTGATGAAAATGTTCTGAAATTAGGTAGTGGTGTTGGTTGCACAATTCTGTGAATATACTAAAACCAGAGATTAAACATTTTTTCTCTCTTTTTTTGTTTTATCTTTTAATTTTTAAAATTATTTATTTTAAATTTATTTTTATTTATTTATTTATTAAAAATATTTATTTATTTATTTTTGGCTGTGTTGGGTCTTCGTTGTTGCGTGTGGGCTTTCTCTAGTTGCGTCCAGCGGGGGCTGCTCTTCGGTCTGGTGTGCAGGTTTCTCACTGCGGTGGCTTCTCTTGTTGCAGAGCACGGGCTCTAGGCGTGCAGGCTTCAGTAGTTGTGGCTCGTGGGCTTTAGAGCGCAGGCTCAGTAGTTGTGGAGCACGGGCTTAGTTGCTCCGCGTCATGTGGGATCTTCCCGGACCAGGGCTCGAACCTGTGTCCCCTGCACTGGCAGCGGATTCTTAACCACTGCGCCACCAGGGAAGTCCACATTGGACACTTTTTTTTTTTTTAATTTAAATTTTATTTATTTATGGCTTGTGTTGGGTCTTCGTTTCTGTGCGAGGGCTTTCTCTAGTTGCGGCAAGTGGGGGCCACTCTTCATCGCGGTGCGTGGGCCTCTCACTATCGCGGCCTCTCTTGTTGCGGAGCACAGGCTCCAGACGCGCAGGCTCAGTAATTGTGGCTCACGGGCCCTGTAACTCCGCGGCATGTGGGATCTTCCCAGACCAGGGCTCGAACCCGTGTCCCCTGCATTGGCAGGCAGATTCTCAACCACTGCGCCACCAGGGAAGCCCCTGGACACTTTTAAATGGTGAATTTTATGGCATGTGAGTTATACCTCAAAAAAGCTTTTATTTTTTTTTTAAAGAGTGATAGGGTTGTTACAGACTGTTTTGTCCTCCACCTCCCTCTGCAATTCGTAGGGTGAAACTTCAGCCCCAATGTGATAGTATTAAGAGGAGACTTTGGGGAAGTGATTATGCCATGAGGGTGGAGCCCTCCTGAATGGGAATTGCGGCCTTATAAAAGAGACCCCAGAGAGCTCCCTTACCAGGTGAGGACACAGTGAGAAGGGAAAAGGCTGTCTATGAACAAGGAATTGGAACTCTCACCAGACATGGAACATGCCGGCATCTGGATCTTGGACTTCCAGCCTCCAGAACTCTGAGGAATAAATTTCTGTTGTTTATAAGCCATCCAGTCTATGGTATTTTGTTAGAGCAATCTGAACGGACTAAGACACCCCCTACTGTCTGTCTATTCTCAGCCAAACAGCCAGAGCCTTCCTGTTAAAGCTTAAGTCAGGTCACATCACTCCTCTGATGTAAAGTCCTCCACTGACTCAAATTAGGTCTAGCCCATCGGGCCCTGCTGTTACCTTTCCGCCTCCCTCATCTATAGTCCCCTTTGTTCATGCCATTTTAGCCACTGTGGCCTCCTTCTCTGGCCTCGAGTCTTTGCATTTGCTGTTGCTGCTTCTCACCCTCTGTCGGTGAATATTCTCCCCAGCTCCCTCCCTCCTTCAGCTCTGGACTTAAGTGACTCTTCAGTGAGAGCTTCCCTGACCACCCAAATATTTAAACTTGCAACCCACAGCCCACCCACCCCTCCCAGGTCCTCCTCCTGCTTTCTTTTCTTCTCCCAGCACTTTTCACATCATTTATGCTATGTGCTCTACTTCTTTGTTTATTATTTGTAGCTCTGTATTGCATGTGGGCCCTATGAGGGCAAAGATCTTTGTTTTGTTTCACTGATGTGTCCCCAACACCTGTCACAATGCCTGGCACCAGGTGCTTGATAAATGTTTGTTGAATGCACACCTATGTTCATAGCAGCACTATTCACAATAGCCAAGACATGGAAACAACCTAAATGTCCATCAACAGACGAATGGATAAAGAAGATGTGATATATATATACAATGGAATACTACTCAGCCATAAAAAAGAACGAAATAATGCCATTTGCAGCAACATGGATGCAACTAGAGATTATCATACTAAGTGAAGTAAGTCAGACAGAGAAAGACAAATACTATATGATATCACTTATATGTGGAATCTAAAATATGGCACAGATGAACCCATCTACAAAACAGAAACAGACTCACAGACATAGAGAACAGACTTGTGGTTGCCAAGGGGGAGGGGGAATGGGGGAGGGATGGAGTGGGAGTTTGGGGTTAGTAGATGCAACCTATTTCATATAGAATGGATAAACAGCAAGGTCCCACTGTATAGCACAGGGAACTACATCCAATATCTTGGGATAAATCATAATGGAAAAGAATGTAAAAAAGAATGTATATATGTGTATAACTGAGTTACTTTGCTGTACAGCAGAAATTAACACAACATTGTCAATCAACTATACTTCAATAATAAATAAATAAATAAACAAATATTTGTTGAATGAATAAGGAGTAGAAGGTAAGTTAGGGGGACGAGAAGAGCTGAGATGAAAGAAGGAATGAAGCCAACACACATTAATGTTGTTAAAGATTATGACCATAAAAAATGGCCGTGGATCTTAGATGCCCCATCTTTTTATCCAAAGCCTCCGGCCTGAGCCACCTTTAACAACTTGGCAGAAGTGCCCTGGAGTCTGGATGGGAGGAGAGGAGAGGAAGAGGGAGCAGGGGCCAGGTGGGCAAGGGTTGGGAGGGGTCTGGTTCCGCAGGTGAACCACTTCTTACTTCCCAGCCAGTGAGGGGGCTGCATTTGAGCCACTGTTTCAGAAACAACGTGACTAGTGCAGACTGCTCCTTTGATAAACTGGCAGATGAATCCCCGTGGGGGTATGCAGGATTTGGGGAAGGGGAGGTGAATTGGCACCAGGGTTCACTCACCAATCAGGAATAAGAAACACAGGCTCCTGAGGAGAGAGGCTGCCACTGGAGGGGTGTGGGTATGAATGGGCTGTGAAGGTGGAGGTGTGGGTTGAGATGCAAAATACTATGAAATTAACGATTTCTCCTCTCCCACGGCCCAGACCACCCCGTCAGTAGCACTTTCCATTTTTCTCAGTCATAGCTCCCTGTTTGTTTCTTTCAGAGAACTCCCCACACTCTGTAACTACCTTACTTGTTCTCTTGTTTATCTGCCTCCCCTTCTAGACTCTAAACTCCAGGAGAGCAGGGATCTAGTTTCTCTTGTTCCCTGGTCTAGCCTGAGAGTCCAGCACAGTGCCTAGTATATATAGTAGGTGCTCAAGAAATATTTGTCAAAGGAATGAATGAACCAAGACAGAAGGAAATACTCTGATCACAATGCTTCTCCACTGGACGGCTGGGGATGGGGCACTCTGATCCTCCTTCCTGGGTTGTGCCTCTTGTTCCAGGCTGTGTCATGGACACCTGGCCCCCAAAGCACGCTGTCAGCACGAGGAGCCTCTGTCCCAGGGGCAGACCTTGGGCACAGCCTCTGTCCTGGGCTCCGGCTTTGAGTGGTGGCTGTAGGAAAAGGGCTCCTGGAATTCCTTAGCTAGGACAGGGGTATGAGTGAGAGGGATGGGTTAGAGATGGAGTCATGTGGATGGGGGTTGGGTGGGTGGGAGGATAGACTCAAAACAATCTAGAAGAGAGAATGAGGCCTCAACAGCAGAAGGGCTGAAAAGGAGGTGGCACATTTGAGAACTATTTAGGAGGTAAATTAAGCAGGATTTGGTGATTGACGGTATTGAAGAGAAGGAAATTGGGGCACCAAGAATGATCCCAAGGCTTTAAAAGAATCAGTGTCGCAGCCATTTCTTTTTGGCCTGTAGGTTCCTCCGGTCCAAAGGCACAGAAATGGCCACTGGACTCCTCTGCCGCTCCACAGTTCCTTCAGGACTTACGGCGACCCTCACAGGTATCCCGTCCTGTGCTGCGCTCTGAGGGACACGCTCCCTGTGTCGAAGGGGCGCACGTCTGGTCTCGGAGACACACACAGTGTGACCACTGCGGCCATCGCATAAAGGATGCTCTGGGGCTGAGAAGGACAGGGTCGGAGGAGTCTTTACGCGGAGACACCTAAGTGGGGTCTCCCGGAAGAACAGGTGTTTGCTGGCGTGGTATGAGGTGGGCAAAGTGAATGAGGGCGGAGGTAAAGGACTAGGAAAGGCAATAAAACGACTTAAGAAATAAGAAAGAGGTTTGTCAAGCGGCTGCAACACCGGGAGTGTGAGCGCAGGCATCATGATGCCCCAGACTGGGCAGCGCGTGGAGGCCGTACTGGAGTTTGGATTTATCTCCCAGCCCACGCGGGAGAGACACAATACGGCCCCAACTCACAGGTCAGATCCAGGGAAGGCAGCCGAAAAGCCTCGGGCTGGAGCTGAGCGAGGGGGTGCGCCCAGTTAGGAACTTCGAAGTCCCTGTAACCGAAACCCCGGGAAGCGGCGGCTTTGGGCAAAACCATTCTCCGGAGGTGGAGAGGGGAGAGAAGGCCAGCACTCGGAGCCCAAGTCCGTTGAACCAGCTGGAACGTCCACTCGTCTCTTCTCCTCGCTCTTTTCTTACTTTTGCGCTCTGTTCCGCCCCATTAGCTCGCCTCCTGCGCGCCCACCAGTGCCGGGCACCACCAGTTGCTCCTCGGCCGCCCCCTCCCGCGCGTGGTACGGCCCGGCGGGCGCGCGTCCAGGCACAGGTTATAAAGGCCCTGCTGCGGCAGCCGACTGCGGACTCAAGATGCGCCCGAAAGAGTTGGGGCAGGGTTCAGCCGGCGACTGGCCGGGACCCGGCGTTCCGGCAGCAGTCACCCCAGCTCCTCCGCCCGCAGCCAATCCCGCTCCAGAGCCCTCCGTCGAGCCTGAACCCGCCCCTGTGCAGGTACCGGCGGCAGGACCGGTAGCAGGATCCGGATCCGCAACCATCTCGGGACCCTCAGCGGGAGCTCGCCCGGCCTCCAAGGCTGGATCGGAGGCAGGAGCCCAGCGCGCGTCCGCATTCTTGGCAGTCCAGGGGAATGCCCAGTCCGTGCCCAACAACTCGGACGCGCCGTGGACTCGCTTCATATTCCAAGGTCCATTTGGGCCCCGGGCCGCTGGCTTGGGGACTGGAAAGGCAGCGGGCATCTGGAAGACGCCGGCTGCCTACATCGGCCGGCGGCCTGGGGTGTCGGGCCCCGAGCGTGCCGCCTTTATTCGGGAGCTGGAGGAAGGTAAACTGGGTCCCCGGGCCCCCGGAGCAGGTGGGACTAGGGCAGCAGCAGGGAGGAGGGTGCCCCGTCGGGTCCGGGCGCCGGGTCCCCTCTGGCACTCAGTCCCACCCCTCCGCCCACCCTTGCGAAGTCATGGTCTGCGGCGCCTCTCCGGTCCCCTTTTCCCCACCTCCTTCTCTCCTTCTCTCGTTCCCTATTTCCGTCGGTGGGTAGGATCCCCGGGGCTCGTGCTCGCCTGCCCCCCTCTTCACGCCTGTTGCTGCAGCAGATCTGCGCACTCTCAGTGCCCCCCTCCCGAGGCTACCGCAGTGCCAGGAGAGGGGCGGGGGGCTGCGGGAGGGCGCTGCCCCGTGCGCTCTGAGCCTGCGCTGGTCCGCCGCGCCAGCGACGGGGAGGTGGGTGGGCAGAGCGGAGGTTTTGCCAACCTCTTGGCTGCTGGGGTCAAGATCGGGCTTCCCCCCCCCCCCCAAAAAAATCTTGGGGGTGGGCGGAGCCTCAGACAGATGCTGCCTCTCCTCTTCCCTCCCACCTGCTCCTCGGTCGCTGGAGCGCTCCTGATTGGGTCTAGAGGCTCAAGTGGCCCCTACCCCAGTGCTGGAGAAGTCTCCTCCTCCTCTCCTCACGCAACAGGTGCAGGGTGGGTGACTGCGTCTGTTTTTATGACCCGTGAGGCTCCAGTGAGCTGGCCAAGGCTGCCCTCTGGGTAAGGGGTGATGAGTCAGTTGGCGCTGTACTTCCACTAGCTGCCTCTATTCTCCTAGGTTCCAGGAACTGTAGGACTGGGATATCCTTACCTCTCGCAGGCCCCTCCAGAAAAAACAGTCAATCAAACAAACAAGAGTCCAGTTGGCCCTGGGAGCAGGGAAGGGAGTGCTGATTACTGGGGGTATGGAGAGGATATTGGGGGCAGAAAGGGAACTCAGTCTTCTCCCTTGTTGCTGACCCTTGCTGTTGAGGGCAGGAAACAGTAGGGTGGCAGGTAGCATATGCCCCCTTTTTCCTGATGTGGCTTCCCGCTTTCTGTTGCAGCACTGTGTCCTGACCTACACCCACCAGTCAAGAAGATCACCCAAGAAGATGTCAAAGTGATGTTAAGTTTGCTAGAGGAGGTGTGTGCTGCCTTTCCTACCCGGGACAGCCCCAGCTGTAGCCAGGCTCCCGTTTTAATTATGTCTGTAGGGGTAGGAGTGTTCTTGCCTGAATACCTCTCTGGGGGCCGAGCTGGAGGTCCCTCTTATGGAAGGCAGGTAGATGTGGGATGTCCAGGCTGGAAGAGCTCTTAGCACCATCCGGTCTGATCTCTTTTTCCGTAGGGGGAAACTGAGTCAGGTCCCACAGTGGGTTCATGGCAGGCTCTTGTCTAGTACCTTGGAGAACTAGGGGATGGAGAGGGTCTCCAGTAGTGGCCTAGCTTTCCTCTGACCGCTAGCTTCTCCCATCTGTCTGGGAGATCCCAGAAACCAGGAACATATTCCCCATGGATGGGGGTCCCTCTGCAGAGAGAGCGGGACCTGAACACGGCAGCTCGCATTGGCCAGTCCCTGGTGAAACAGAACAGTGTTCTGATGGAGGAGAACAGCAAGCTGGAAGCCATGCTGGGCTCGGCCAGGGAGGAGGTACCTGGGTGGGGAGGGCAGGGGGAGGCGTATCTCAGGCCTGCCTCCATCCCACTGTGCTGGGATCTGTGCCTGCCCCCGCCCATACCCCGACCCAGGGCTCCTCTTCCTCCTGCCAGATTTTACGTCTCAGACACCAGGTGAACCTGCGGGATGACCTCCTTCAGCTTTACTCAGACTCTGATGATGGTGAGGAGGAGGAGGAGGAGGAAGAAGAGGAGGAAGAAGAAGAAGAGGAGGACGAGGGGGAGGAAGAAGAAGAGCAGGGGCATGATGATCCCTACGAAGCCTCAGACCCGTGAGTGTTCTGCCTTTTTTTTTTTTTTTTTTTTTTAATTTTTGCTGTGTCACGCGGCTTGCGAGATCTCATTTCCCCAACCAGGGATTGAACCTGGGCCACGGCAGTGAAAGTGCCAAATGCTAACCACTGGACCACGAGGGAATTCCCCACAAGTGTCCTGCCTTTGCACCTGGGCGGCCCCTTCTCTGAGCCTCAGTTTCCTTGTTTGCAAACAGGGACACCATGTACCTGCCACTGGGGTTGCTGGAGCTAATTGAGACTACCGCAGTCAGCCTGGGGTGGGGGAGCCCTGGGTGGGCTGGGAACTGGGTCCCCCGAGCCCCTGCACCCCGACTCCCATCACTCCCTCCCCTAGGACTCCTCTGACAGAGTCAGAGTCACACCGCTGCCCGCAGCTGGAGGCCCTGCAGGAGCAGCTGCGGCTGCTGGAGGAGGAGAATGAGCAGCTTCGAGAGGAGGTGAGGATGGGGGAAGAGGGCGTGCCCGTGGGCAGGGGGTGTTGACTCCCCTGCCCCTTCCTGTCTCCCTCCCTGCAGGTCTCTCAATTCGATGACCTTGAGGAGGAGGAGCAGATGTTCATCCTGGATTGTGTGGAGCGGTTTTGTACGTGAACTTGTAGCGCGGGGTAGGGGGCTGTCCAGAGGAGCAGAGAGAAGAACCTGGGATTTGGAGTCTGGAGACTTGAGTTCATGTCACAGCTCTGACACCTCCTAGCTGTGTTAGCTTGGACAAGTTCCTTAACCTCTCTGAAACTTCATCTTTAGAATGAGCGTTAATAATCTTGGCCCTGCTGACCTCTCCAGGGGTTACAGCTGAGGAAGTGCTTTGTGCAAACTGCAAAGAGCTGTACAGATGCCATGGGGCTCCGCTAAGCCTGTCTCCTTTTGTTATTTGAGAAGGGGGAGGGAGGGGGCTGGGAGCGAGGAATGGAGGGAGCCATGAACTGCCAGAGACCAGGCCCCCACCCTCCCTCCTCAGGCACTGCATGATTAGGCAGAGGCTGTGCCTGGCACTGTGTGGTCATGGAGATGCGTGAGGCACAGCGTTTGTCCCTGAGGAGCTCAGGCCTAGCTGGGCAGATGCATACTCAAGGTGGCAACAGCTGAACTCGTGCTGTTCCGCTCACCCCAAATCTGGCCTGCCTTCCCCTTGGGTTCCCTGAATGGCCCCCCTGGTCCCAGGCCCCCGGAGTAAAAGCCAGTCCCCACATTCTGTTGCTTCTATGTCCTAGGAAAGGCTCACGTCTCTTTCCTTTTCCCACCCCAGCTGCCTCTAGCCCAGGCCACCTCTTACCTGGTCTCTCTGCCTCCACTCCTACCCTTCCAGGCCCTTCTGCACACAGCGCAAAGGAGTTTTCTAAAACCAAATCTATGTCACTCCCCTGCCTAAAATACCCAAATAACTCCCCATTGGCCAAAGGATAAACCCCACCCTCCCTGCCCCAGCCCTAGTGATCTGGGCCCTGCCCACTGCCCCAGCCACTCCCTCCTGGTGTCCTCTGGGCCTCTCCACACCCTGCCTGGGCCCTGTCTTCCCTTCTGCTGGGCGAGCCCCACTTCCCCGAGGGGGTCCTAGCATCTCAGACCTTGCCAGCCTGGCCTGGGTGCGGCAGCTGTGACCCCCAACGCACCCTTTACACTTGCTGCAGCCTAGTTCATAATACGCACTATTGTGATTTCTTTTTCCCTCAGTCTCCACACTGGTCTTGAGCTCAATGTGGGCTGGGGCCAGGTCTTGCTGACTGCTTGTCCAAGACCCTGCTCTGTGTCAGTCAATAAATGTTTATTGAAAAGAAGACCCAAGTGAGGGATGCTAAGCCCTGTGGAACCTGGGGGACTTGGTGCGAGCTGAGGGGTGCAGGTGGACAGAGGCATCTGGGAGACTGACGGCCCGGGGAACCAGGACTGACCTCTCCCCACTCCTCCCCAGCGGAGGCCAGCCAGCAGATGGCCGAGCTGTCGGAGGTGCTGGCACTCAGGATGGAGAACTATGAACAGCAGCAGAGGGAGGTTGCCCAGCTGCGGGCCCAGGTCATGAAGCTGCAGCGGTGCTGCCGGTCGGTGCGTCGGGGTGTGTGCGGGGCTCCTTGCTCCTGTCGTGGCCCCATGGGACCCACACCTCCTTCTCCCTGCCCCCACCGCATGGAGCTCAGAGGCCCAAGGCCCCTCTCTGTGTCAGAGTCAGTGTTGGAGGAGACATCAGAGAGCGCCTCATCCTGTCCCCTCGTCCCAAGTTGGGGACCGAGCCCAAAGAGAGACACAGGGTGTTCCAGGAAACAGACCACGTGACTCCCCACGTTCTTTGGCCTTATTCCATGTGACTTCTTTTTTAAAGAGCTGCCAAAGACTCACTGATGAGCCTGGGAAGACTTGCCAGAACAGGGTGTGCACGGGAGTGGGGAGGTCTGGGGTGAGGTTCACTGGTCTTGGGTCCTTCCAGTATGGGGCTGAGGCTGAGAAGTTGCAGCAGCAGCTGGCTTCGGAGAAAGAAATCCAGATGCAGCTCCAGGATGAGGTGAGGCCCCCCTGGGGTCCTGGCCCAACGTGGGGGACCTGGGACCCTTGGGCGGCTGCCTGACTCTCCTGAGAGGACAAGCTCCTTGCAGCAGGGACTGGGTCTGTCCTCTCCATACCCTCAGGCTCTGGCACAGGGCCTGGCAGGTGGCAGTTCATTTGGGGTCTGAGTGGAGTGGAGTCCGGGGATCACCCTGCATATCATTATGGGGGTCTAGAGTCTGGGCCTCTTGCCTCTTTGCCCAGGCTTCCCGCCCCCTGGGGAGAGAGTGGGCAAGGCGTCTGGGCTGGGTGTGCCTGGGTCCCAGCAGAGCCTGGGGGCGGGTTCCCAGCTGCAGGACCTACGGGAGAAGTACTCTGAGTGTGGGAGCATGCTGATTGAGGCCCAGGAGGAGGTGAAGACCCTCCGCCAGCAAGCCCCAGCGTCCACTGGCTCTGTCACCCACTACACGTACACTGTACCTCTGGTGAGGCCCCCTGGCTGCCTGCCTTTTACCTCTGTGTGCTCTGTGTCTATCCGCAGTCTTTCCTGTGCCTGGAGGTACGGGTGGGGGGTTCTGTGGGGATCTTCTGGTAGTGTCCCCCCTCTCCACCATAGGAGGCACTTCCTGATTTCCAGGAGACCCTGGCTGAGGAGCTCAGAATGTCTATAAGGAGGATTATCTCAGACCCTGTGTTTTTTATGGAAAGGTGCACTCTGGGCCCCAGACCTTTGCCTGCCCTGCACTCACTCTTGCCTACCTGGTAGGCAGCAGCCTTTCTGGTAGTGGGAGGGGTTCCCCCCCTCCCGCCCCCTCCAGCTCTGACCTCCCTCCCCCCTCCCCCCCTCCCCCCCTCCCCCCTTCCCCCCTTCCCCCCTTCCCCCCTGTGGTGCCCCTCCTCCTGCCTCATTGGTCCTCGACCCCTTCCACTCAACACACCTTTCCTCTGTGCACATGTTCTGCGTGCATCATTTCTCCCTGGGATTTTTCTGCATGATGGGGTCCCAGGGATTTCACACTTTCAGCTTCCTGTTGCCTCGGGACAGTGAAGACCCTTTTCTATGTTGAAGGAATTATGAAGTGACTCCAGAGGAGACCTCAGATCTGGGGTATGCTGACCAGGGGCTCCCCCTTCACCTGCCCTCACCTTTTTTTTTTAAATTTTATTTTTTTTGGCTGCATTGGGTCTTTGTTGCTGTGCAGGCTTTCTCTCATTGTGGCGAGCGCGGGTACTCTTCATTGCGGTGCGCGGGCTTCTCATTGCAGTGGCTTCTCTTGTTGCGGAGCTTGGGCTCTAGGAACGCGGGCTTCAGTAGTTGTGGCTCGCGGGCTCTAGAGTGTAGGCTCAGTAGTTGTGGCACATGGGCTTAGTTGCTCTGCGGCATGTGGGATCTTAGTTCCCCGACCAGGGCTTGAACCTGTGTCCCGTGCATTGGCAGGCGGATTCTTAACCACTGCGCCACCAGGGAAGTCCCCACCTGCCCTCACCTTTCAGCAGCCAGACAACCCCCTGCAGCTGGTTCTGTGACCCTACAATCCTGGAGAAGCCCCTGCTCTCGGGCCGGCTGGGCTAAGAGTTGTTCTGGGAAGGAGCTGCCCCCTTTGCCTTCAAATCTTGCCCCATAGGTGGCCGTCTGATTTGAGGCTTCTCCAAGTGGGGGGCTGAAGCCTTCCCTTCACCTGACCAGGGGCTGAGAGGCGAATGGGCACTGGCCTAGGAGCTGGGAACAACTGGGACTGAGTCCCAGCTTGATCCCTTTACTGGCTGTGTGTCCTTGGGCAAGTCACTTGACCTGTCTGGGCCTTACTAAAATGGATTTGTTCCTATGGCAACTAGATGTGGGATGGGTTGTGAACGTTAAGTAACGAAGGAGGGGGGCAGAGGGGATGTTATTCCTGCTGGTCTGTTCTGTGCAGCAGGGTGGGGTTACTGGGGGAAGGCGGGGCCTATGCAGTGTTGGTGACCATTCTTCTTTCTACCAGGGTCATGGGCTGGGTGTTTGAAGCCTTGAGGCTGGTACCCAGCTGCCCTCTCCCCTGGCTGGGACAGAAGTGGGGAGTAACCATCAGGGTCTGTGTGCAGACCGGGGCAGAGAGCAGGAGCCCCAGTGGCTGGAGATGTCCTGGGGGAGTGAAGAGGGGTGGCTCTGGCTTTGGGGGGTTAGGGAAAGACTTTCCTGTCTCCCTGCCCAGATATGAGCTGCACCACAGTGAGGATCGAGAGCAGGAGCAGGGGCTCGAGGCAGAGGAGGGGCTGATGTCGGCTGAGCATTTCGTGCCTGCGGAGGAGCTGGGGGCCACAGAAGAGGCGCTGCCAGCTGAGGAGGGGGTGACGGAAGAGGCAGAGCTGGTGTCTGAGGAGGCTGAGGCCTGGGAAGAGGTGGAGCTGGAGCTGGATGAGGCAACGCAGATGAATGTGGTCACGTCAGCCCTGGAGGCCAAAGGCTTGGGCCCCTCGCACCTGGACATGAAGTATGTCCTCCAGCAACTGGCCAACTGGCAGGACGCCCATTACAGGCAGCAGCTGAGGCAGAAGATGCTCCAGAAAGGTGAGTGCTCCCGTGGGGGCCTCCCTCCGGCCAGCCGGACAAGCTGCAGATCGTCAAGCCGATGAAAGGTGAGGGTAGGTGAGCCCCCCAAACGCTCACTTACCCCAGCCCGGCCCCACCCAGTGTGCTGATTTGCATGGACTTTGCATATCATTTACATAGGCACCTCAGGTCCCCCTCAGTGGGAACTGTGGCCCGAATGCTTATTTACGTGGAGTTTGCATAGGATTCCAGATCTTCACCCTTTTTGCTCCTGGGGCTGGGCTGGGGGTCAGGGCACGGACTGTAGCCCCTCACTGCGTCTCAGCTTCCTGTCTCTGCCCGCTCCCTTCCCGTGTCCCCCACCCCCACCTCCCCCATCCCCAAGGCTCCCCAACCCTGCAGCAGTGGCAGCAGCAGGCCAAAACAAACATGGGGGGCGGGATCGTGGAGGAGCAGCTGGGGGTGCCAACCCAGGACTTTCGGAGACTGGAGGAGGAAAGGGCCAATCACCCTCCCAGGGCCTGGGAGGAAGAGCGGCCTTCTGGGGCCACCCAGGCCATTGGGACGAAAGCCTCTGCCAGCAAGGGCCACAGTCGGACCAGTCCCCTGGGTGAGTCTGAAGGTGAGCTAGGGTCTCCTACAGGGTGATGGGGGGCGGTTAACGTCTCCTCTCCCCAGCTGGAAGCCCCAAAGGTTGGGGAGTAACACCTGCTGAGTACAGGCCTTGTGCTAGGCCGTGAGAGCCCTGCCTTGAGGAGCTCATGGAGATATCAAAGGTGATTTAGTGATGCGAATTATCTTCTTTAATCCTCACACCCCTGTAGGTACGTATTATCCCCATTTGGAGAGGAAACGGAGGTTCAGAGAGCAAAATAATTTGTTCAAGGCCACTGAACCCGTTTTCTTCACTGCTATGCCATAACAACTTCCCCGACCCATCCCCCCCTCCCCTCTAACCCTGTCCTGGTGCCTTCTTGGCCTTCTGGGTGAGCTGTGAAGTTTATAAACTGTTGGCAGCCTCACCATTATATCTGATCTGCCCTGACTCTGATGGTCACTGCTGGGTGGCCTCATCGGGGTCGCCATGTAAGGTTGTGCAGGTTGTAAACTGAATGGTGACCTCTATGGCCGGGCAGTGGACAACCTTCATAACTCTCAACGGTGGCTGTCTCTTTCTGATATAGCTGACCAGGCCTCGCCCCTGCCTGCTGCCCAGGCCAGACCTGTGATCCTCAGGCCCCCAGTTCACGTCCACCCCCTTCTCTTCCAGGCTTTGCTGTTTCCCAGCAGCCTGCAGAGGCCCCACAGACAGGCTGAGGCCCCTCCTTCCGCTGCCTGGCCAAGCCCCACCCTCCCCAGACCTCCCTTCCCTGGCTCAGAAACCGGACCCCCGATCTGTCACCAGGCCACCCGCTGTCCTGATGAACCTGGGCCAGAACTTGAGGGCCCAAGCCTTGACCCTCTTCTGGGACAGGCTGAAGGAACCCCGGCCCTCGTTCTGCAGCTGGTGCAAAAGCTGTGGCTGCTGGGCCTGGATCACTTGGTGGCCCCAGGGGCGTAAGAAGCCCAGGGGGTGTGAGAAGCCCAGGGGGAGGCCCACCAGCTACCAGACTCCGCTCTGAGCTGGGGCAGGGCTCAGGCCCGGGGTGTAGGAAGTTGTTTTGAGCACCTTGCTCACTGCATGCCCCTCACCCCTTGACCCCCAAATCAAAGGTGGCTTCCCAGTCCTTGGTGACTTTTAGGGACCTGGTCGTCTGTCCCGGTTCTTGGCTCTTTCTTCTCAGTCCCTAATTGCTGTGTGTAACCAGAAGCATCTGTCTGTGTGGGCGAGGACTCCCTCTGCCCGGGATGGGGGTGCAGGGCTCGCTCCCCTCGCCTCCCCTCCCCACCTCCCCGCCTGTGGCCTGTGAGTGTCCACGCTCCCTCCCAAGGCCCTGTCACTCCCCACCACGTCCTCTCCTCAGTGCCCCTTGTTTCCTTGTTCTAGATGTTTCGCCCTTTCCCACCCCTTACTCATAAACACCTGGAGTCGGGGGCGCAGGACCCCCGTCGGTATCTGCCCACCTCCCCGCTGTGCTTCTCACGCTCCTGTTGCTTGTCAGCCCGTGTACGTGCCGGTGCAGGAAATAAAGGACCTGTGCGCTACCTGGCCCAGCCTCTGCTGTCTTTCTCAGGGAGTCCACATGTGTGTGTGTGCATGGTGTGCGTGTGCATGTGCACTTTGGTGGGGCAAAGCTGTGGAGAGAGGATGGGCTCCAGTAGTGAATTATGTGCCAGGGGCTTTGATTAAATACATAATCATTTCAACAACCCCTGGGGGGGGGGGTGGGTGATCTGATAAATGGTCGTCAGGTGATGAAACTGACACCTAGGCAGGTGAAGTGACCCTCCCAAGAGTGGAACAGCTGGTTGTGGAGCTGGGATTTGAACCCAAGCCCTCAGGCCTCCAGAGCCCATGCTTGGGCAGGCCCCCTTCCCTGATCCTTTCTGTTCCTGGGATCCTGACTCAGTGCCTGGCTGCAAAGGGTAAAGCAGGAATGAAGTCACCACTGTCTTAGGTAGAGGTCCCCCAGAACAGCATGTGAAAACAAGTCGTTTATTCCGTTAAATGAGGCTGTTGGACTGACTCTCGCCAAGGCAGGATTCTCAAACATGCAGGCAGACAGGGACAGAAAACAGTATGAGATCAGAGGGTCCCTGAACTTTTGTTATGAGTCTGGCTTGATATGTTCAATTTCCAGGCTAGAGTTTATCATTTTGGAAAATAAGAGCTCAATTCTCGGAGCGGTTTAGTCACCTTCTAATTCTTGGTGTTTCCAGAGCATTGATGATAAAGATTTCAATCATGAAAAAAAAAAAAAAAAACCCAAGTAGTTTATTTAGAAGATGATCCCAGGAAGCACTCTTGGTGGGGGAGTGGGGAATTGAGAACAGAAGGAAGCTAACGAAAGGGAGTTTTAGGCAACAGAGGCTCAGTCCTACTGGGGAACCCTGGGAGGGAGTGTAGCCCGTTGCAACTCAAAGTGTGGTCTGTGGACCAGCATCATTAACATCTCCCGGGAGTTTATCAGAAATGCAGAATCTCAGGTCCCACCCAACACCTATATTGTCGGAATCTGCATGTTGACAAGGTCCCCAGGACCTTGACCTTCAGTGCATATTGAAGTCGGAGATGCACCGATCTAGAACCCATTTCAGTTACCCCATCCAAGGGGCGAGGAAGCTGGGGCAGGCATCCTCCAAGTTTCGTTTGTCATTGGCTGAGGTCTGCTCCTGGGGGTATTAACTCACTGGTGCTCTGGCCTCTCCACACATATGCTGGGGAAAAGCCCCCTGGCAGGACTAACTGTGCTTGTCACAGACCATGGTCAGCGTGTGCTAGAATGGTGAGTGCCGAGGATGCGGGCAGGTCACTGACAGTCTGCTACAGTTCACCCTTTGTGCCACTCAGATGCACTCAAGCCCCATGTGGAGTTCACTCTGGCCTGGCATTGCTTCTTTAAGATGGCGGCTGGTCACAGTATCTTAGAAAGAAGAATTACACCTGGAGGATGAATGGTATAAGCTGTGGTCCTCAGCTGCAATTGGTCCTGAATCCCTAGATGAGATTTCTCATCTCCTTCCTCTACCACCCATCCTATATTCCCCTCTTCCTTGGTCAGCACTTCAGCTGGTCCAGGTTGCTTTCCTGGTGAAGTAACCTAGATCTTCATTCCTGAGAGGTCTGAACACTTGGTCATCGGCCCTGGTCAGGCTATTGTTACTGCAACTGCCTGTTTATGGTTATCGCCAGGCAGGAAGTCCCAAGACGCACCTCAGTGAATCCCCCTGAGTTCCAGACCCCGAATACTCCTTCCTGCCCCCATTATGAGGCAGTGATCCTAGCCCCTCATGTTAATCAGAATCAGTAACCCCTGCTAATAATTGACCTTTCTTTGCCTGATGGTCTAATGACATGAACCAAAAATGGCCAGGCAGCCCCTATAACTTTATTTCTTTCTTTTTCTTTCTTTCTTTTTTTTTGTTTTTTTGCTTTTTTTGTTTTTGGCTGCACCATGTGGCTTGCAAAATCTTAGTTCCCTGACTAGGGATCGAAACTGGGCCCCCTCTAGTGGAAGCACAGGGTCCTAACCACTGGATCACCAGGGAATGCGCAAGCCCTTATAACTTTAGATTTAGGAGAATCTTTACTGTTTTCCCTGGTGGAAGCATCTTTCCCCAGGAACCAGGATTTCTAGTCCAGGAGTGTCTAGAATCGTGGGGACAGGAAGTACAAATTTCTGAGGTGGGCCACTGGCAGTGATGGTCATAGGGACCACTTCCACTCTCCCCCTAGGTTCCCGGACCCGCGTGTTCTGGCTGTCAGGGACAAAGCACTGTTTGAGAACCTCTGGCTCAAAGTATATCCTGCACCCCACCCTCCAGGGTGCATCCCCAAGTTAGTGCCTTAGCTGCGCCTTTAATTCCAACATTCTTTTAGGCCTGCGGTCTCTGGGTCACATGGTGTCTGAGAGGACAAGTGGATCCCATGGTCACGTGCTCATTGCTGCACCTCCTTCACTATAAAGCAGGTCCCTTGTCTGAGGTCATGTTTTTTTACTTTTTAATTTTTTTTTTAACTTAACATCTTTATTGGAGTATAATTGCTTTACAATGTTGTGTTAGTTTCTGCTGTATAACAATGAATCAGCTATGTATATACATATATCCCCATATCCCCTCCATCTTGCATCTCCCTCCCACCCTCCCTATCCCACCCCTCCGGGTGGACGCAAAACACCAAAGCACCGAGCTGATCTCCCTGTGCTATGCAGCTGCTTCCCACTAGCTATTTTACATTTGGTAGTGTATGTATGTCAGTGCTACTCTCTCACTTCATCCCAGCTTCCCCTTCCCCCTCCCTGTGTCCTCAAGTCCATTCTCTGTGTCTGCGTCTTTATTCTTGTCCTGCCCCTAGGTTCATCAGAACCATTTTTTTTTTTTTTTTAGATTCCATGTATATGTGTTAGCATACGGTATTTGTCTTTCTCTTTCTGACTTACTTCATTCTGTTTGACAGACTCTAGGTCCATCCACCTCACTACAAATAACTCAATTTCGTTTCTTTTTATGGCTGAGTAATATTCCATTGTATATGTGTGCCACATCTTCTTTATCCATTCATCTGTCGATGGACACTTAGGTTGCTTCCATGACCTGGCTATTGTAAATAGAGCTGCAATGAACATTGTGGTACATGTCTCTTTTTGAATTATGGTTTTCTCAGCATATACGCCCAGTAGTGGGATTGCTGGGCCGTATGGTAGTTCTATTTGTAGTTTTTTAAGGAACCTCCATACTGTTCTCCATAGTGGCTGTATCAATCTACATTCCCACCAACAGTGCAAGAGGGTTCCCTCTTCTCCACACCCTCTCCAGCATTTCTTGTTTGTAGATTTTTGGATGATGGCCATTCTGACCCGTGTGAGGTGATATGAGGTCATGTTTTATGGGATCCTGTGATGGCATGTCACACACTGTGCGTCCTTAGATGCTCCGTGGCCCTGTAGCGCTGGGGGAGGCACTGCGGGCAGAAGGGAAAGCCTACCTTCAGAACGTGAACCACTCCCCGCCAGGATGGTTCAGTGCCCCTTCTAGGGTGGAGGGTGTCTGATGGAATCAATTTACCAAGTGGCTTGCTGGTCCCCTAAGGGCATGGTCCCATAGCCAGGGCTCAGAAACGGCCTCTGCTGCTCACAAGTCAGATGTGCAGCAGAGGTAGCAGCTGGATTGACTCTCGGTTCCATGCCTGACCTCTGTCTCTGGCACCATGGTCGCTTTATTCACGGGCCTGTAGTGCAAGTAGGGAGTGGCCAAAGACTGCATCTAGCTGACCTCCATTGGGTGAGACATCCTGACCACCTGGTCATTTCAGTGGATGCTCTCGGGTGGGCACTGATGTATGCCTTTCTCTGCCTTTTCTCTGTATGCCAACCTGCCTTTCTCTGATTGGTTTATTTATATTTTTATACCATTATATTTTGGTAGCCCTTAGAAGTGCATAAAATCTAATAAGCTAAAAATGAAAGCAGAGAGAAATCAAATCAAAGGGATTAATGATAATTTATTTTTCTTTTTGCTTTGCCAAGTCGATGAAATTGCCCTGTTAAAGTGGCATGAAAATCATTGCTATATTAATGGAGGCAGCCAAAGGAAATTTTACATGAGTGTTCCGTAGTTAAGTAGATAGGAGAATTTACCTGCCCATTCTCCCTTCTCAAATCCTATCTTTTCTGTCTTGGAATCTATTGATGATATAGCACAGTTTACACTCAAATGTTTGTTGCTGTTAGTATAATGTCAGTATTAATATGCAAGCATTGCTTTTCTAGCAAATGAGGAAATGTATTTTAAAACTTGAGAAGTTTAAAAAGAATTTAGGCAATGTATTGCTTTCCCCGGTCTGGGTTAGGGCAGAACCAGAAATTACATTAGGCTAGTCGGTCTGATATAGATGCAGGGAAAATTAAGATGCACTATTTGATGGGTAGGCATAATCCATACAGAGCAGGGAATTTTAAGTATAAAGGGAACAGGCAACAGCATAAGCAAATGCATAAAAATTGAAAAACACATTATACATTTAAATTATTGTGAATGAAAATGTGATGTGAGACATGAAGGTCCACAGGCCCTGTGCCACCCTCCATAGATCTATCTACTTGCCTCTTTCCCAGATGTCTTCATCTCGGAATTTCTAGTCTTTCTCTTGCACGTCCCCTGACCGATCTGCTGCTGCCCAGAGGTCTGTGTGTGTTCTTCCCTCAAACCGCTTCTCCCTCCACGCCAAGTGGATGCCCAGGTCCAGAACGTGAAGCTCTACCCACCTGAAAGACAGCCCTTCACCACCGTCTTCCAGGGCCGCCCAGAGTGAGCCGTGGTTCAGCAGCAGTTCATTTTCAGTTTTTACCAGCTTATCAAGTCTACCCCCTCGTGAACCAGGCCTGAATTTTTCCTGCTGTATGAGCTGGCCATAGGGAACCTCCAGTGAGGCTATAGGGGTAAGCCGAGGAAGAGGCACTGGTGCAGTAGACGTAGGTGGCCTGGGGGTGTGGGTGACTGACTAACTTGTTTGTGCCCTCTGGCCTTCCTCAGGCCCAATCTCAAATGTACCATTTCATCCTAAACTGAATCACTGCTTGGCCCATCCAACCTTATGACGTGGTGAGTCTGAAAACACCCAGCTCATGATGGGCAACTCTGATTGCATAGTAACTTAATGTCCAGTGGTCAAGTGCTCATTCCCTACTAGGGCCCAGTAGCATGCTGGGAGCGGCTTTTTTAACAGTAAATAATTCTCTTCTGTAGATAGCATGCCCTTGACTCTAGAACAGGGGTCAGCAAACTATGACCCATGGGCCAAATCTGGCCTGTCACATGTTTTTGTTTGGCCTGCAAGCTAAGAATGTTTTTTTGTTTGTTTTTTTAAAAAATAAATTTATTTATTTATTTTTTGGCTGTGTTGGGTCTTCGTTGCTGTGCGCGGGCTTTCTCTAGTTGCGGTGAGCGGGGGCTACTCTTCATTGGGGTGTGCGAGCTTCTCATTGTCGTGGCTTCTCTTGTTGTGGAACATGGGCTCTAGCCGCGTGGGCTTCAGTAGTTGTGGCATGTGGGCTCAGTAGTTGTGGCTTGCAGGCTCAGTAGTTGTGGCTTGTGGGCTCTAGAGCGCAGGCTCAGTAGTTGTGGCATATGGACTTAGTTGCTCCGCAGCATGTGGGAACTTCCTGGACCAGGGATCGAACCTGTGTCCCCTGTATTGGCAGGCGGATTCTTAACCACTGTGCCACCAAGGAAGCCCTAAGAATGTTTTTCATAGTTTAAATGGTTACACTTTAAATGGTTATTTGTGTACCTATGCAATGTCCTTGATTTTGCCTCTTGGCCTGCAAAGCCTAAAATATTTTCGGTCTGGTCCTTTAAAAAAAAGTTTGCCAGCCCTAGGGGTATGCACTGCAGTTCTCTTATTGGGACTTCCCAGAGACTTCACATGAAATTCTTGTCCAACACAGATATTTCTAGCACTGTGGGATCTGTAGCATCACAATTACTGAGATTCTTCTTTTAAAATTTTTATTTTATATTGGAGTATATTTGATTAACAATGTTGTGTTAGTTTTAGGTGTACAGCAAAGTGATTCAGTTATACATGTGCATGTATCTATTATTTTTCAAATTCTTTTCCCGTTTGTTGCAGAGTATTGAGCAGAGTTCCTTGTGCTATACAGTAGGTCCTTCACAATTACTGAGATTCTTATCCGTAGTGAATTAGGATGGGATCCAGGTGGATGAGGGTGCATTGGCTTATCAATTGCTTCAGCACTTAAGAGATAAGAGCAATGATTATTATGACTGTGGAGTTGCTTGGCTATTGTTAATCATCAGAGAATCTCTAAAGGAGGAATATGTTAGGCTCAGGTCAGCCAACCATTGACTCAGGACATAGTATGAA
The DNA here is from genome assembly GCF_949987535.1 of Balaenoptera acutorostrata. Lineage (NCBI taxonomy): Eukaryota > Metazoa > Chordata > Mammalia > Artiodactyla > Balaenopteridae > Balaenoptera > Balaenoptera acutorostrata. Next base: position 42,988,308 of record NC_080083.1, read on the forward strand.
AGTCAAATGGCCTCCATTGCAACAAAGGGAAGATTGCATTGGAAATCAGGACCAAGACCTGATGGTATGAGTGCAGAGCAACAAAGGAGGCTGAAAGCAGAACTCCAGAGGTCTCCTCTGCTGAAGTCCTAGAATGAAAGGAATGGGACCATGACACCCATGGGTGGAACATTTGAGGAGATGCCCTTAAGAATCTTGAACTCCCAACCCTCCTACACTGTTGGTGGGAATGTAAATTGGTGCAGCCACTATGGAAAGCAGTATGGAGGGTCCTTTAAAAGCTAAAAATAGAGTTGCCGTATGACCCAGCAATCTCACTCCTGGGCATATATCTGGGCAAAACTCTAATTTGAAAAGATACATGCACCCTTATGTTCATAGCAGCACTATTTACAATAGCCAAGACATGGAAGCAACCTAAATGTCCATTGACAGATGAATGGATAAAGAAGATGTGGTACATATATACAGTGGAATACTACCCAGCCATAAAAAGAATGAAATAATGTCATTTGTAGCAACATGGATGGACCTAGAGATTATCATACTAAGTGAAGGAAGTCAGACAGAGAAAGACAAGTACCAAAAGATATCACTTACATGTGGAATCTAAAATATGACACAGGGACTTCCCTGGTGGCGCAGTGGTTAAGAATCTGCCTGCCAATGTAGGGGACACGGGTTCGAGCCCTGGTCCGGGAAGATCCCACATGCCGCAGAGCAACTAAGCTCGTGTGCCACAACTACTGAGCCTACTAACTTGTTTGTGAAGCTCTACCCACCTGAAAGACTGAGAGCCCGCAAGCCACAACTACTGAAGCCTGTGCGCCTAGAGCCCGTGCTCTGCAACAAGAGAAGCCACCGCAATGAGAAGCCCGCGCACCGCAACGAAGAGTAGCCCCTGCTCACTGCAACTAGAGAAAGCCTGCGCGCAGCAATGAAGACCCAACACAGCCAAAAATTAATTAATTAATTAAGAAAAAAATGACACAAACCTGTCTACAAAACAGAAACAGACTCACAGACATAGAAAACAAATTTATGGGGAATTCCCAGTGGTTAGGACTCAGCGCTTTCACTGCCGTGACCCGGGTTTGATCCCTGGCTGGGGAATTAGGATCCTGCAAGCCTCGCGTCCCAAGGCCAAAACAAACAAACAAACAAACAAATAAATAAATCCCCTACCCCATTTAAAAAAGAAAAGAAAAGAAAAACTTATGGTTATCAAAGGGGAAAGGGGATGGGATAAATTAGGAGTTTGGGATTAGCAGATACACACTATTACATATAAAATAGATAAACAAGGGCCTACTGTAAAGCACAGGGAACTATATTCAATATCCTGTAATAAACCATAATGGAAAATAATATGAAAAAGAATATGTATACATATGTATAACAATCATTTTGCTGTACACCAGAAGCTAACACAAGGTTGTCAATCAACTACACTTCAATTTAAAAAAAAAAGTGAAAGAATCTTGAACTCCCGGTTTCTGGGAATCCTCTGGGCTGGAAGAAGGGCCTCTACCTTGCCAGAGGGGAGCAGCTTCCCTTTACCTGGAGGCTGCAAAGACCTCCTTGAGGCAGATGCCTCCTGAAATGATGCTTCTCAAGATTTTCCCCTGCCACCCTTAGGCGTTTCTAAACCACAAGCTAACGTCAGGTCTTAGCATGTGGAGAAGTACTGCTCCAGATAAGAGAAGAGAGGGATTATTCATCGCCAAATGCTGCAGAAGCTGAATGACCTGGATAATATGTACCAGCAGGGACCAGGACGACAAATATAGGAGTGGATTTTTGAGGCTGGTAGACCCAGGAGGGTGAGCTGGAGAATGGTAGAATGACTGGCTAGGGGAGAGTTTATTTTATTTTATTTTGACCATGCCGCCCGGCTTGCGGGATCTTAGCTCCCCGACCAGGGATTGAACCCGGGCTCTCGGCAGTGAAAATGTGGAGTCCTAACCACTGGACAGCCAGGGAATTCCCAGGGGAGAGTTTATTGATATGGGAGACAAGGTTGCTTACTCTCCTATGACTCGGGATTTAATTTCCTGGCAAAGACACCTGAAGCCAAATGCCTCGCTGGCAATGACTCCTTGAAGCTCAGACAAAACAACAGTATACAGCAATTGAATCGAAGATGTCTGAATTGCCTCAGCAGAGTATTGAGGAAGGAGACAAAAGGCTCAGAGAGGCAGGCTTGCTAGAATGGAATTGTGATGTAAGATGAGAGAATCCACAGGTGACAGTGATGCTTCGGGTGTTATCAGCACCCCTCTTAGCACAGCAATGGGGTCTGGCTGGTGCAGGACCAAATCTCAGAATCCCATCATGGGGGTCTTACTTCCTATAACCCCTTCTAGTACCCACTGTCTTAGGATGAGTTCCCCCAGATGCAGACTTGGAGATAGGGATTTGAATGCAAGTAGTTTATTTGGGTGGTGATCACAAGAAACATCCGTAGCAGGCTAAGGATGTGAGACAGGGAAGGGAAGGGAGCCAATAAAGGATATCGTTGAGCAGGTCACTGCTGTGGGTAACTAGGGCTCAGTGCTACTGGGGACCTCTGGGAGACAGAGCAGCATACACCTCAGAGTTACCCCACCCCAGGGGTGAGGGAGCTGGGGTATTTATTCTCCAACTCTAATCTGTCGTTGACTGACAGATGCTTCCGGAGGTACTAACTCCCCAGAATTTCCAGCCTGCCTTGCATTCTGAAAGCCCTCAGGTGGAGTGTAGCCGGTGCCTGTGGTAGTATGCTGTGACAGGCACAGGAACAGTAAAGGAACACGAGTGAAACGCCAAGTGTGTGTGCCGGCCACGCGCCTATCCATTTGATATGTTTTAAATTATTTATTTATTTAATTCATTTTTGGCTGCATTGGGTCTTTGCTGCAGCACGCGGGACCCCTTGCTGCGGCGCTCGGGCCTCTCTCTAGTTGTGGCGTGTGGATTTTCTCTTCCCTAGTTGTGGTGCGCGGATTTTTCTCTTCTCTAGTTGTGGCGCAGGTTCCAGAGCGCGTGGGCTCTGTAGTTTGTGACACGCAGGGCTCTCTCGTTGAGGCACACGAGCTCAGTAGCACGTGGGCTTAGTTGCTCTGCGGTATGTGGGATCCTAGTTTCCTGACCAGGGATCACACCTGCATCCCCCACATTATAAGGCTGATTCTTTACCACTGGACCACCAGGGAAGTCCCCTGTTTGATAAATATTTGTGGGGTATCTCCTGTTCTTGGCACTAGGGATACAGCAGGGAAGAAGGACACGTGGTCCCCACCCATACAGAGTTTCCCTTCTAACTGGGGAGGCAGACAATAAACTGGCAAACAGAACAACTATAGACTGTGAAATGCGCTCTGCAGACAGTACTATGCTGTGTGATTAAAGACTATTGGGGGCTTTGTGTGCGGAGCAGAAAAGGCAGGTCTCTCAGGAAGAGGCCTTTCAACCAAGACCCAAGAGAAAAAGCGGAGCCGGCCAGGAAATGCATTCCACGCACAGGGAACAGCAAGGACAAAGGTTCAGAGCAGGAAAGAGCATGGTGCGCTTGAGTGGCAGGAAGGAAGAGGAAGGAAGAAGGAATCTGGCACCCATGAGGGGGAAGAGGACAACAGGGCTACGTCTTAGGGCTATGGCAAGGAGCCCACGTTGGGTTTTTTTTGTTTGTTTGTTTGTTTTGTTTTTTTGGCCGGGCCACGCGGCATGCAGGGATCTTAGTTCCCCAATCAGTGATCCAACCCGTGCTCCCTGCAGGGGAAGCGTGGAGTCTTAACCACTGGACCACCAGGGAAGTCCCCAGGAGCTTAGGTTTTATTCTAAGTGCAACGGAAAGCACTGGGGGGTTGACTCTGGAGTGGCATGATTGATTTCTCTTTTAGAAGGCTCACTCTGGTTGCGATAACACCATCTATTCTCCCATCCACACTGTAGAGTCTTGTTCAACGTTAAGCTCTGGGGACACCCAGGAGACTTAGCCAGTATCCCTGCCCCTAGGGGAGTGCTCAACCCTCCTCCCTGTCTCAACTCTGCTGCAACCCCCATTCCCTGCCCCATGACACTTGACACAATGTGATTCATTGGAAACTAGTTTATTTTGATATGTGTTCCATGGGGCTGGGCTGGGCAGGGCTGGGCTGGGAGGTGGCTGGGCTCTCAAGCTTGGTTCTAGGGACGTAGGTCCCCTTCCTCGGCACTGCGGCGACCGAAGTCCATCCATCCATATGCTTCTTCTTCTTCTTCCACCCATGGTCCCTGCTTCTTGGACAGGTCTGAGGGTCAGAGGTGGGAGAGGAGGTGAGGATGCGGGAAGGACGCCTAGCCTCTGGAGACTGAGGCCACGGCCAGCCTGGGGGGACCTTGGCTAAACCAGGCTGGACGAGGCAAGTAGGGACAGTTGTCACCAGCTCCTACCTGCTACCAAGTGTGAGGGATCCTGGAGCCCCAGCTGCCTTCGGTGGTGAGAGGCTGGGCCCAGCCGGTCCAGCCCACGTGGCTCCTGGCCCCTATTGGCCCCTGGATCCAAGGGTGCATCTTGCAGGTGGGAGTGGGGCTTCCAAGAAGCTTCAGAGAAGGCGGCCAGAGCCAGCACCACGATCAGCACATACACACACAGTCGCTGCATCTTGTCTGCAAAGGAGAGAGGGGTTGAGCTTAAAGGTGGGGCTGTCCAGGCACCCAGAGGCAGGGCCAGGACCCTCCCTGCTGACGGGTCTGCAATTCTGCGTGGGGTTGTGGTCTGTTCCTCCAGGTCCTGCCAGCTCCTCCCCTAACTCCCAACCTCAAGCCTTGCCCTTTTGCTCCTTACCTACCCTAGTTACAGTGACTGCTTCTCTCGGAGGAATTTAAAACCCAGAACAATGGTTTCCAAACTGTTCTGAAGAATTTGAGGCCACGTGAGCAGTTCTGTAATGCTTAAGTCTTGCAACTGAAAGTGAACTTTTAAATAGTAATAGGAACGGGATGTACACACTCAGCTGCTTACGTCTCTCTTTGCAGCCAACCAGCACATTCACTGTGTAGTGGGGTCACCCTGTTTTTGTGCAGCCTTCGGAGGGAAGGTTCTCCTGCTGTTTTCACTTAACTGAGGACTATCCTCTGATTATAATCTAGCACTTAAAAAAAAAAAACCAAACTGAAACTGTCACCATTTGCAGCTATGTGTTAAGGTGAACCAAGTTTGGGGAAACCAGAATACAGAAATAAAACGGACACTCAAACAAATCTAAAATTTATCAGAAGTAAATAATAAAAATGTTGCCTTCGGAGAACACATTTGTATTAATAAAATACTGGTTTCATCTGTTTTCTCTGTTAGATTTCTTTTGGAAGAGAAAGGGTTCTGTTGCTAAAGAAACAAACCTGAAAAATCAGTGATCTAGAGCGACGTTGTCCAATATGGTAGTCACCAGCCACGTGTGGCTCTTTACATTTAAATTAATAAAAATTAAAAATTCCTGGGACTTCCCTGGCGGTCCAGTGGTTAAGACTCCGTGCTTCCTCTGCAGGGGGCACGGGTTCAATCCCTGGTCCGGGAGCTAAGATCCCACATGCTGGGTGGCCACACACACACACAAAAATTCCTCTCCTGCACAAGCCACGCTTTTAGTGCACATGTGGCTGGCGGATACCGTATTGGACAGTGAGGCTGTGGAATGTTACCATCAACATGGAAAGTTCCATGAGACAGTGCTGGTCTAGGAAAGAGCTTGAGATGGGTCTAGGAGCTGTGGGTTCCAGTTCCAACCCTGCCCAATTTGTGTGACTTTGGGCAAGTCACATCTCTCTCTGGGCCTCAGTTTTCTCCCCCGAGAGATGGGAGAATAGCCTTCGTCCTCACCCCGCAGGGCTGGGGTGAGCATGGAGTCAGAGGGTCAGGGAAGGGCCCTGGTTGAGGCAGCAGGGCAGCTCGAAGGCAAAGGTTGGGATGCCAGGGTGGGTCCTAGAGCTGAGACCTAAGCCAGCTAAGGGCTAAGGGAAGGCTCCCAGCCCTGGAGACACTGAGGTGTGAGCCTGCTAACTGGATGAGGGCAGGGGTCCCGTTAACCCTCCTCCCAGCTTCTCCCCTCCCTCCCTGGGTGCTCTCACCTGCAGAGTTGGGAGATGCGTGACGCTGCTGTTGGCCTGGCGCCTCAGTTCTCTGCTCTGCTGGGCGCTCCAGCCTGACTTATAAACCCTCAAGGGCCCTCCCAAGCCCTCCTCCCCCAGGAGGCCAGGCTCCCCACTGCAGAGGAAGAAGGATGGGCCCAGGTACCTCAGCCCCGCCCCACCTGGTCATTTAGTCAGCCGTCCAGATGTGGGGGAAGGGAAGGCGAGTTGAACTTCACAGCGAGGGGCAGGAGCAGAGTGGGGGCAGTTCTTCAGCTGGGCATATCAGGTGGGAGATGGGCTCCCTGGGCTCAGGACAGAGCCCCCTGCCATGTCCTTGGGGTCAGAAGCCTGGTGATCATCCCTTGGACCACATCCCAGTTGGATGGACCGAGTGACCTTAGATTCAGAGGAAGCATGTTTCCCGATGTGTTCGTGTTTGAAGAGCAGGGAGTGTGTGAACGTGGAGTGATGTATTGATCCCCTGTCCCCTCTGCTGGGCTCTGCAAACAGGACGTGTCATAGTTATCAGGAGCAATGGGCCGTGGGCTGATGGCCCCGCTCTCTCTACCTGGTGGCTGTGTCCCGGTGGCCTCTGAAGCCCCTTCACCTCCCTTACCTGGAAAACCCTGAGCGTCCCCCTTCTGATGCTTTTGATGCCCTCTGCTCTGGGCTGGGTTTAGCTTGGGGTTCCCCATCATCTCTCGGGTCTGTCCCTCCTCCCCCACCCCTTGCATCCCCCATCAGAGCCAATTTCTTGAGGTTCCTGAACTTCCAGTCTCCCTCATTTTGTTTTCAAAGCAAGACAGTAATCTGCACTTTTCAATATCGAAATACATCTTTAAATGGTTAGCAAAGAGACTAAAGCGTTTGCCCGAATGTACCAGAAAACCAAAGGGTGCGTTCGGTCAACTTATTTGATAAACTGCTGCATCGACCTGGTTTGGGTGGATATAACTAGCTCTAGGCTGTGTTTGGTTTTTCCATGGTTGGGGCTAGAGATTTAGCTATTGTTCATGCGTCATCAGGGCCCCTCCTTGTCTGGGGGAGTTTTGATGCCCCTGGGTATCATAAGGGGCCGTGGTACCCACGCTCACAGCCAGACTTGCTGAAAATGAACAGGTGATGAAAGAAGCAGGCTGTGAAGTGTCCATGGCAACCAGTGGCCAAACGTTCTGATAAATAACCACTCACATCCGGAGCAGGACTCAGTGACTCAGTAGACGAAATAAATGAAAATGACAAAAACGGGGCAGGCATTGTTGATAATTAATTGAATCACAGAATCTCAGAGATGGAAGGAACTTTGAGGGGGCTTGGGAGAAAAGGTGGGATGGGGAGCAGCTCTGCTCACACGCTAGGGGAATAGAGGCGTTTGCGTTGCTGTGGTAACAGGAAATTATAAGCTTACAGCAGAGCCCTGGCTGTATAGGGCCCAAAATGTGATTTCTGCTGAGGAGGGGGTTATGCTCCTTTGGCTGTTCTTCTGCAGGCTGGTTGCTGGTGGGGTGGTCACTGCACAAAATAGAAGCAGGTACTCCCATGCAATAGGTGATGGTGGAAGGCGGCTGCTGCTGGTGGGTGTTGGCAGGCCTGCGGGGGGGCTCACAGTCACAGAAACTGCATGTTCTCCTTACAAGGGGAGCTTGTCCGATGGCAAAGGGAAGGGTTTCCTGGCTCTGTCCTTTTCCGGTTTTGGGCAGATGGCTGTTTTATCCCCCCAGGAAATGAAGGAAGTAACTTGGAGAGGAGTCTTGAAGATGATGTACATAAAGCACAGTTGCCCAGAATATCGTGGGCATCTAATTTGTTTGCATCTTCTCCCCTTAGCCTCTCTGGGTCTCAGTTAGCCTCATCTGTGAAATGGGAATCACTCATTCCTACCTCACAGGGCTGTGGTGAAGGGGGAATGTGACAAGATCTATGCACATGTTTTGCATACACGGTGGAGCTTCTCCCACCCCCACCACCCCCACCACCCCAACCAAGGATTAAGGAACGCAGTTCCCTAAAAAGCATTGTCTGTGAATCCAAGGTTTTCCCTCCTGCTGGCCTGACACCTGCCCTGAGTTGCTATTGAAAGGGGTGGCAGGGATGGTGGCTGTGGAGGCTGGGCTTCTCAGAGGCCGGCACCTACTGGTGTGCAGAGGGTTTTGGAATTGATGAGGCCAAGGTGGAATCCTGGTTCCAATGCTTTGACTAGCTGAGTTACCAGAAAATCCAGTTTCTGGGTGTACCAAGTTGAAGAGCAGATCCCTGGGGCCCAGCCCCCTCCTGCTGCCTGTGGACCCTGCCCCTGTCTTCACGGTAATGACCATGCCGAGTGCCAGGCACAGATAAGCCCTTCGGGGGAATGAATGCAGTTGCTCTTCACCATGATCCTCAGACACAAATGCTAGCATGTTCCCATTCTACAGATGAAGAAACTGAGGCTCAGACAGGTCTAACAATCCCTGTCCTGAGTTTACATGACTGACCAAGGAGAGCTGGGCCGGAAACTCAGGTCTCTATCTTCCTAGTTCTGGGATCTTTCTCCTCCCAGTGGGGGTGTGGTGGGCAGAATAATGGTCCCCCAAAGAGGTCCACACCTCAATCCCTGGGACCTGTAAAGATGTGACAGTGCATGGCAAAAGAGATGTTGCACATGCGATTAAGGTTACAAACTTTAAAATAGGAAGTTTACCCTGGATGATCTGAGTGAGCCCGGTTTAATCAGATGAGTCCTTAAAAACAGAGAGCGCTCCTCGGCCAGAGGCAGAAGTGATGTGGCTGAAGGATGAAACAGAGATTTGAAGAATGAGAAGGACCAGCCCTTGTTGGTTTGAAGACAGGTGGGGGGCAACGAGATGAGGGATGCAGGTGATCTTAAGGAGCAAAGTGGTCCCCCCATGACCACCAGCAAGGAACAGGGATTTCAGCCCCACGACCGCAAAGAACTGAATTCAGCCAACCACCTGGATGAACTTGAACTTGGATTTGTCCCTGGCACCTCCAGAAAGGAATGCAGCCCTGGCAGCACCTTGATTTCAGCCCAGTGGGCCATGCTACACCTGGACCCCTGACCTACAGAACTGTGAGGGAATGAATTTGCGTTGTTTTAAGCTTCTAAGTTTGTGGTAATTTATTATGGCAACACTAGAAAATGAATCCAAGGAGTTCCAGCCTTTTGAAGGCTTCTGTCAGTGAGAACGGACCCTGAGTGAGTTCGCGGGTGATTTTTCCAGTGCAGTTAAGGGAGATGTTCGTCAGGGCATCTGACTCCCCATCTAGTCCATTTTTGTTCCAGTTATCGAGCATGTGCTGTAAACCACGGTCTGGATGAGGCCCTGGGGATAAGAGGTGACTGTGACGGGCCCTCTCGTGGCTTTGGTGGAGTTTAGATTCTTGAGGAGGGGGGACACATAAAATAGACAAAAACGATGGTTGCCTGTCAAGGGGAAAATCTTCCCTGGACTCCGCTGCCACCACGTCCCCCGCCCCTCGCCCCAGCTACACTCCCTGCTGCCAGGACTGGCCTTGGGAAACCTCTGAAGAGCGGCTGTCAGGAAGGCAGTGCCTGGGCTTCCTAATCAGTTATTGATACGGAAAAAGGGAGAGGTTGACGGTGACTCAGTCACCCCGCCCCAGGCAACGGGGCCTTGGAGGGTGTGAAGGTGCTGGGACAAACAGGGACACCCGAGTGCCATTCATATCCACATGGGCATCCACGGTTCCTCCCAGGGCTGGGGCTGGGGCTGGGGAGAGGGAGGTGGGTTCACGACTTCTGGCCTCACCTGCTGTCCGAAGGTCATAAGGTAGCAGGACCAAGAGGACAGCCCGTATGATGCCCTCAGGCCTAACTGGAGAGGCCACCCGCCAACCTCAAGGGCAGGTGACAGGCCCGGCAGAGAGGAGAGAGAGCAGAGGTGCTCCCATCCCAGCCTTCTCTCCCTAGCCCTGCTTCTCACCTCTCTCTCTCTCTCTCTTTCTCTCTTTTTTTTTGGCTGTGCTGCACGGCTTGGGGATCTTAGTTCCCCTACCAGGGATCGAACCCACGCCCCCTGCAGTGGAAGCACGGAGTCTTAAACACTGGACTGCCAGGGAAGTTCCCCCCCACTTCCTCGACGGTGTTTTTATTTCAAAAATATTTATTCATTTATTTATTTATTTGGCTGCGCCAGGTCTCAGTTGCGGCCCACGGGATCTGTTCCCCAACTAGGGATCGAACCCGGGCCCCCTGCATCAGGAGTGTGGAGTCTTAACCACTGGACCACCAGGGAAGTCCCACCGATAGTGTTTTTAAATGGGAAAATAATTCTAAAGGTACTAATGTGAGAGGACTCTTTACTCAGGTGCATTTTAGGGATGGTCGGCCAGGTTGAGTCGCTTACCCCAGACCCAACGGGTAGGAGGTGAGGAGGCTGAGCTGTGAACCTGGTCCGTCTTCTTGGTCTCCGCGTACTGCAGCCTCTCCTCGCCCACAGCCTCCTGTTCTACCCTTTCCCCTGAAGCCCAGCTCCTGCTGAATCTACCTTTGCTGGGATCTCCAGTTCCCCAACCCCGTCTGGGTCCTCACGACCTACCTACCCTTCCCGGTCTCACTTTCCTCCCCAGCCTGGGCCACGGGGTTTGTCATTTCAGTTGTGTGTGGTGCATCTGAATTGCTGCCCTTGTCCTGCTTCAGAACCTGCCAGGCTGGTCCCCAGTTCCTGGCAGAGGATGCCACTAACCCTTAGTTTCTGTCTCCCTCTCCCTGCAAACAGGAAAGTTCCTGAAAGTGGCCGGTTGATTCGATTACAGATTAATATGCTGCAGATTAATATTCTGCAGCTGGGCTGTTGCCTGGCAACCTTGTGAATCATCTCTCCCTTCACTGTCAAAGTCATCTGACATCAGCCCCCATCTCTCCACCATGACCAAGGTTGTCCAAGTCCGCCTTCCATCCTTTTTTTTTATTTTTTATTTTTTTTAGGCCCCTTGGGATCTTAGTTCCCCAACCAGGGATCGAACCTGTGCCCCTGCAGTGGAAGTGTGGAGTCTTAACCACTGGACCACCAGGGAAATCCCCGCCTTCCATCCTTTTCTCCTTTCTGCCGTTACTAGAGGGGGCATAGCCCTGTTCAAGATCAATCCCCCTACCAGGGTCCTTCACCCCAGACCCTCCTGCCTGCTTAGAGACCTTGTGCCTTCACTTTTTCATTCATTCATTCATTCATGCATTCATCTGTTTCTTCAACAAAAATTCTCTAAGTTCTCACCTAGTGCTGGGCACTGTGCTGACCCTGGGGACACAGTGTTGATCGAGAGGGTCTTCATGCCTTTTCTCTTGAAGGGGAGACAGTATGATGCGAGCTTAAGGTACCACAGGTGGTTGGGGATGATGTAAGCGGGGGAACCTTGTCTATTTCCCTGGATCTTGAAGCTCTCCTCCATGAAAGTCTCCTGACATCTATAACATGTTTCCTCCTCCCTCTTCTCAGAATGACGGTGATTAAAATTTAGGGAGCACTTCTATGGCCAGACCTCCATGGTAAGCACTTTGCATGCATTATGTCTTCAACCCCACAAGGAGGGTAACACTCTTGTCTCTAGTTTATAGCTGAAGAAACGAAGGCACAGAAAGAGTTGGTGATTGTTGGGAGAAGCAATGAAGCAATCCACTATGGACCTTGAGCATCCCTGAATGTTCTTGCTGAGGAGGCCAAGAATGCAAGGTTATGACCACTCTTCACCTGGGCCATGTCTCGGGGATGTCTTTGGAGTGAGTAACCTTGAAGAATGAGGTTCTTGATCTCCCGATGGGAGTAGGGAGACTCCCCAAGCTCAGTGTTCCTCAGCTGCAACTACTGCCCACAAAGCATCCATCTGGGTCCATATTGTGTCACCAACTGTGGAGATTGAGGGGCGAGGGGAATTGATGCAAATCATGCCGTTAGCTGGGTTGTAAGTAATAAGGTTATTTGTCTCTGACCCAGGAGTCTTGTGTCTTCTGCCGGCATTGATCAAAGAATAACTTATCAGCTCGTAAGTAGGGTCAAATCAAATCAGTCAAATCAATCCCAAAGTCAACACAGTGATTTGCCCAGGACACAGGGCTCACCCACTGAGATTTGAACTTAGGCAGTTTGATTTCACAAGCATTAAATAACAGTCTTTCCTTGCTGCTTTCCTGCTCCCTGTATGGCAATCTTTGAGCGGGGTTGGTTGGAAGGACATGGGGCTAAGGAGAAATGGGAGGAGGTTTTGATGGCTGATTTTACCTGTGACCTCACTTGGCTATTGTGAAAAGCTATTTCAGGGAAGGGAGAGGGAGCAGTGTATTTCTCCAGGCTTTACTGAAGTTCTCCTGCATTTATAAACCCATCTCATTCTACAGTATCCCTGGCAGAGAGTAGAGGACATTTGTGTTCACCAGCCAAAGTGGTGCCAGGTGGCAAGGGCAAAACTCCCTGCTCATAATTTGCTCACCCAGCCAGCTTTGAAAGGATGCTATTAAAAAAATACATATAACCTATTTATTGAGATATATTTCACATATCACACCATTCAGTCTTTTTTTTTTTAATGATAACTATTTTTTAAAATAATTAATTAATTAATTAATTTTTTGGCTGCGTTGGGTCTTCGTTTCTGTGCGAGGGCTTTCTCTAGTTGCGGCGAGCGGGGGCCACTCTTCATTGCAGTGCGCAGGCCTCTCACAATCGCGGCCTCTCTTGTTGCGGAGCACAGGCTCCAGACGCGCAGGCTCAGTAGTTGTGGCTCACGGGCCTAGTTGCTCCGTGGCATGTGGGATCTTCCCAGACCAGGGCTCGAACCCGTGTCCCCTGCATTGGCAGGCAGATTCTCAACCACTGCACCACCAGGAAAGCCCACCATTCAGTCTTTTAAAGTATGCAATCCAGGGGCTTTCAGGATATTCACAAAGTTACCCAAATATTACCGTTATTTAATACCATTTTCATCACCCCAAGAGGAAACCCTGTTCCCATTTGCTGTCCCTCCTCATTCCTCCTTTCCCCTGGCAACCACTCATCAACTTTCTGTCTCTGGACATGTCTGGACATTTCATATAAATGGAATCATACAAAACATGGCCTTTTGTGTCTGGCTTCTTTCACTTAGCATTGTTTTCAAGATTTACTCATGTCGCAGCATGTATCAGTACTTCGTTCCTTTTTTTGCCAAATTATATCGCGTTGCATGGATATACTACATTTTATTTATTCATTCATCAATTAACATGATCAGATGGACATTTGGGTTGTTTCCACTTTTTGGCTATTATGAACAATGCTTGCTAGGAACATTCATGTACAAGGTATTATGTGAACATATGTCTTGAGTTCTCTTGGGTATATACCTAGGAGTGGAAGGGCTGGATCACAGAGTAAGTCTGTGTTCAACTTTTTGAGGAACTGACAGACTGTTTTCTTCAGAGGCTGTACCATTTTACATTCCCACCAACAATGTATGAGGGTTCCCATTTCTACACATCCTCCAACAAAAATGGTTATTTTTTGTCTTTTTGACTATAGCCATCCTACTGAGTGTGAAGTGTCATCTCAGTGGGGTTTTGATTTGCGTTTCCCTGATGGCTTATGACGTTGAGCATCTTTTCATGTGCTTATTGGCCATTTGTATATCTTGTTTGGAGGGATGTCTATTCAGATCCTCTGCCCATTTTTCAATTGGGCTATTTGTCTTTTTTTTTCTTCACTGCTTTGTAAGAGTTCTTATGCATTCTAAATCTGAGTCCTTTATAGGGTATATGATTTGCAAAATTTTTCCCCATTTGGTGGGTTGTCTTTTCACTTTCTTGACAGTATCCTTGGAAGCACAAAAGTTTGAAAATTTGATGAAATCCAGTTCAACTATTTTTTTTTTTGTCACTTGCACTTTTGCTGTCATGTCTAAGAAAGCTTTGCCTATCTCAAGGTTGTAAAGGTCTTATATTTTCTCTTAAGAGTTCTATGTTTTTAGCTCTTATATTTAGGTCTATGATCCGCTTTGAGCTTATTTTTGTATATGGTGGAAAGTAGGGGGTCCAACTTATTTCTTTTGCATGTGGAGATCCAGTGGTGCTGGCACCTTTGTTGTAAAGACTATACTCTTCCCTCTTGACTTGTCTTGGCTCCCTTGTTGAAAATCTTGTGGAAAATTTGAAATGCGATAATTCTTGACAATTTTTAATTTGGGGGTAATTTGTGTTATTTCAAATGCAGTGCATAGAGGGAGGCTTTATTAAAGTGGGTTTCCTAACAGTGTTTCTCAATTTTTAATGTGCATGAGACCCACTGGGGGTCTTTTTAGGATGTAGATTCTGATTCAGTTGGTCCCATAGGGGGCCTGAGATTCTGTGTTTCTAAAAAGCTTCCATGTTAGCATGATGCTGTCGGTCTGCAAATCACACTTGGAGTAGCAAGGTTTTATCACATGCGATTTCAAATGTGCACAATTGAAATCCACAATAAGAAAGCCCCAGTTAAAAAAAGGTTTGTGATAACCACCCCAAAAAATGGGAGCACAGAGATCACTCTAAGAAGTGAGAACCCTTCCCTCCTCATCAATTATTTGAAATTTAAAGCTACTCTCCTGAGGGACTTCCCTGGCGGTCCAGTGGTTAAGACTCCTCGCTTCCAATTCAGAGGATGCAGGTTCCATCCCTGGTCTGGGAACTAAGATCCCACATGCTGTGCAGCATGGCCAAAAAAACCCAAAAAAACAAAAAAACCCCACTCTCTTGAAGAACCTACAAAAAGGAAACGAATACCACAAGGTACTTAGAAAATTATAGCCACGAGAATTCTAAGAGATGGGGCCAGATCTGATTTAGAGCATTAAAGCATTCGTCATCAAGCAAAGGAATTAATACAAATGTGTGAATCTTTAAACTCAAGAAGTTAGAAAAAGAACCACAAAATCAACCAATGAATGTAAGGGCGAAAGAAAAATGATAAAAGTGGAAATGAATGATTGAGAAAAACAGAAAAAAATGTTAGGGCTGATAAGACTAAGAATGGATTGGGGAGGCAATCAATAAAACAGAGACATCTAGCAAGTCTAATTATTCAAAACCCAGAAATCACATGTGGTTAGACATGAGAAAGAGGATGTAATTTTAAAAAATAGAGATTTTTAAAATGATAAGAAATACTGTACATACTTCTATGCTAATAAAAATGATAATCTCAATTAAGGGGACAATTTTCTGGAAAAACACACATTTCCAAAATCAAGAAGAAAACTCAAAAGAGTCCAAATTATGGAAGAAATTGAAGGAGTTGTCAAAGAATTACCTCTAATAAAGATGACAGGCCAAGAGGATTTAATGATGAAATATCATTCTGCCATTAATAGTGGTGTTTTTGAAAAACAGTTAAGGACACAGGGAAATTTTCACATAGTGGATTACATAGATTTCTGTTTTATTTTTTCCTACTTTTTGCAGTTTTCCAATTTTTCAGTGAGTGCATATCGTTTTCATAGTCAAATAAAATATATATTTTTAAGGAAGAGTAGTGTGTATCCAATGCACCCACCTCTTCACCCCCCCCCCCAACACTGCTCCTTGAAAAGGGGCTTCTGACCCTTCTCAAGGTCACCAACTCATTGGCCTTGGGTGTCTCCTAGTTGCCTACAATTGTTTCCTGCAGCATTTGGCATTGTAGTCCAGCCCTCTGGCCTTCTTTAAGGTCTCCTACTAGGCACCATTCAACCTCTTTACCTGCTTGAACCTTCCATTTCTTCCAAATATAGGAATTCCACAGGGATCATCTGGACCCTTCTTCTCTTTCCCTTGCTGGTCTCACCCTGTCATGACTTCAGTGTTCATGATCTTAAAGCTCTGTTTCCAGACACACCTTCTCTTCCATGTCCAGACCCCATTGCCAACTCTTGGCTGTGTTCATTCATTCATTCGCTCATTCATTCACATTTACGGAGTACTTACTTGGTGCAGGTGCTGTACCATGCGTGGGTTCAGCAACGAACAAGTCAAACCACAGCTTTTTCTCATGGAGTTCCTATTCTAGTTGGGGAGTCAGATGCTAAGCCAACCACTGTACAAATAGCTAAATTATTTCCACTGTGTTTAGGCAAGGGGTCACATTCAGTGTGTGACAGAGAGAGGCACTCTTTTTCTCCTCTCTTTTTCTCCATAGCACTTACCACCATCTGGACAAGGATCTAATTCATCTGTTTGATTTTGTTCGTCTTCCCCCACTGGAATGTAAACTCCACATGGGCAGGGATCTTTGTTTAGTGCTATATCCCCAGTGCCTCAAAGATTATCTGGCACATACTAGGTGCTGAATAAATGTTTATTGAATGAATGAATGGCTCATGCTACGAGAAGTTTAAAATGAGCCAGGTTAGCCTATCTGGTAGAGCAGGAGGGAAAGGATGGGTGAAATCAGTGGGTCTCAAAAGGGAGGTATGATTTTGCCCCCAGGGGCATTTGGCAATGTCTAGAGACAGTTCTGGTTGTCTGGGGAGGTGGGGTAGGGGAAGGAGTGCTATTGGCATCTAATTCATAGAGGTCAGAGATACTGCTAAACGTTCTGTGATACACAGGACAGACCACCTCCTCTCCCTCCCCCCAATAACTACCTGGCCCCAAATATCAATAGTACTGAGGCTGAGAAACCCTGGGTTACATGAGCCCACTGGGCACTGTCATAAACCTGGGAATGCTTTTCAGAGTCACCCACACCCTGTCTTCTGTCCCGCGGCTGAGATCTCCCTCAGTGAGTCTCAATTTTTTTGTATCAATGATCCTTTTTACTCTCATATGAAAAATCTAGAGGGACTTTCGTGGTGGTCCAGTGGTAAAGAATCTGCCTTACAATACAGGGGACGTGCGTTTGATCCCTGGTCAGGGAGCTAAGATCCCACATGCTGCGGGGCAACTAAGCCCACGTGCCACAACTACTGAGCTCCCACGCCTCAACTAGAGAGAGAAACCCGCAGGCCGCAACTAGAGAGAAGCCCTCACGCCACAATAAAAGATCCCACATGCCTCGACTAAGACCCAATGCAGCCAAAAATAAATAAAATAAACAAATAAATAATAAATAAATCTTAAAAAAAAAAAAAAGAATCTAGAGAGGAATTCCCTGGCGGTCCAGTGGTTAGGATTCCCCAATTTCACTGCTGAGTGTGTGGGGAACTAAGATTCCATAAGCCACCACAAGCCACCACAAGAATCTAGAGAACCAGCTTGGGAATTTTAGATCATTTTCATCGTATGCCAGGTATACGCCAGGCATTTTAAGTAAAAGATAATTTATTTGAGGTTGGTAATGATAGGTTCTTCTTTAAAGCTTAATTTAAAATATAATCTGTAACTCACAGACATAGAGAACAGACTTGTGGTTGCCAAGGGGGATGGGGGATGGGGGAGGGATGGAGTGGGAGTTGGGGGTTAGCAGATGCAAAGTGTTACATATAGAATAGATAAACGACAAGGTCCTACTGTATAGCACAGGGAACTATATTCAATATCCTGTGATAAACCATAATGGAAAAGAATATAAAGAAGAATGTATTTATATATGTAAAACTGAATCACTTTGCTGTACAGCAGAAATTTACACAACGATGAAAATCAACTATACTTCAATAAAAAAATAAAAATAAAAATGAAATAAAATAACTGTAATAATCATACCATTTAAAGATAAAATTTGACTTTCCCATTAAAAAGTGACAAAACATTGTTTATATTTAATTAGAAGAAAAAGCACGATTTTAGACAAATTAAAAAGTGATATTGCATCATGCTTGGTTATGAAAACAAATATATGTTAAAATGCAGATTTAAATTTCATTAGGTATTCTTTTTAAAGCCGTAGTCCATAGGGATCACCTTATATTTTTTTATAAACTTTGTATTATTTTTCCTGGAGGGTGATATAAGAGAGTTTCAGGCTACTTATGCAAGCACATTACAGATAGCACATGAGAGATGGGCGCTGTCTTTGGTCCCAGTAAATGAAAAGCCACATTTGATATAGCCATCACTGTATTTTCTCCTCCAGCATTGTTTTTGACATCCTTAATCAGATGAACAGGACCTGCAGATCTGGTAGGGTTCGGTAGTGGTGAATGGAGAGATCACTCATGGGCCGCTCCAGGGCTTCTGGCCTGAGGCGCTGAGGGCTGAGCTCAGGCTTGGTACCACTGAAAAGCGCCCCAGTTGACTGCCGTGACAGCCAGTTTTCTGCGCCTCTCAGCCAGTGCCATGTTATTTATTTTTTGCGTTTCAATAGAACGAGCTTTATTATTATTATTTTTAAACAAAAGAAATGGTCTAAAAGCAAATACAGATATGTACCAAGGGATGGATGTGACCTGGTACTTACAAAGGAGCTGCTGTGTCATAAATGAAAACAGCATGTTAGGAGAAAAATAATTTTCAGGTGCTGTCTGCTTGAATAATCTGGAGATGCATGGTACTAATCGGTGTACCACGGTACTAATCAGTTCATATTTAGCTCATAACTGTTGCTTTCCATTCTTCAACGGTCTGTTTTTGTGCATTTCAATGCATATCTGAAACTGTAATGGAAAATGCATTTATAAAAAATTTAAACTCATAACGTTACTGTTTTTCTTTAACCAGCTTGCAGATCACTCTATGAGGTCTGCTAATTTTATGGTCCAAGCTGGTGCTTCTCAAACTCTGTTAATGAAGATTCTTAAAGTGAAGATTGAGGGACTTTCCTGGTGGCACAGTGGTTGAGAATCCGCCTGCCAATGCAGGGGACATGGGTTCGATCCCTGGTCCAGGAAGATCCCACATGTCCTGGGAAACAACTAAGCCCATGAGCCACAACTACTGAGCCCACGCGCCGCAACTACTGAAGCCTGCACGCCTAGAGCTGGGGCTCTGCAACAAGAGAAGCCACTGCAATGAGAAGCCCGTGCACCGAAACGAAGAGTAGCCCCCCGCTCGCCGCAACTAGAGAAAGCCCGCGCGCAGCAACGAAAACCCAGCGCAGCCAAAAAAAAAAAAAAAAAAAAGATTGATTTAGTAAGTCTACTGTGGGGCCTGAAATTCTGCACACCTAACAAGCTCCCCGGTGATACTGAGCAGCAGGTCTTTAGCTCTGTTTCCATGATGGGACAATGGAACCTAAGTAAGTCGCAATCTCCCTGCACCTGATTTGGTCCTGTGTTTGTTTTCTACTGTTTCACAGAAATGGAGTGAGAATCAATGACTTGACACAAGCACAGAATGACTGTCACGTTTATGCTCCCACATTAACATTTTCCACCCTCTGCATTCCCTATGCTTCCTGTTTTCGACCAGTTGTCCATTCTGGGTATAAATTAACCATAAAGGTCTAAGATTAAAGACAATTTGAACCTCGCAACGACCTGGATGGCTGCGGCTGGATGACGGCTGGTGATAGTGGCTGTGCAGCGAGTGAGTCGCGTGCGGGCTTCCGAGCGCCTTGGAGTCTGGCCGCTGTGTGCGCTTTCTGCTCAACACACACTCTGTTTCAGAGTTATTTTTAAATATTTTAAATGGTTATTAATTTTAAAAATCGATATTGAAATAGGCACTGTTACTGCTTGTAGTGATGTGTCTGGAAAACCTTTGATAATCCCTGGGGCTTCGCAAGTCTTGGGAGGAAATCATGGGCCAGAGATTCTTAACTGTTCTGGGTAGTGGCTTCCTTTAAGAATCTGATTAAAGCTGTGGAAGGTCTTGAAGAAAATGCACACACGTACGTTATACATGAACTCTCACAAAGTCTCAGGGGTTGGTTTCTCAGATGCTGGTAACCCTCGGTCACCCCTTTTTCTACCATCTTAAATAAATAAAATACTCTTTTAAAAAAAATTTATTTATTTATTTATTTATTTATGGCTGTGTTGGGTCTTCATTTCTGCGCGAGGGCTTTCTCTAGTTGCGGCGAGCGGGGGCCACTCTTCATCGCGGTGCGCGGGCCTCTCACTATCGCGGCCTCTCCCGTTGCGGAGCACAGGCTCCAGACGCGCAGGCTCAGTAGTTGTGGCTCACCGGCCCAGCTGCTCCGCGGCATGTGGGAATCTTCCCAGACCAGGGCTCGAACCCGTGTCCCCTGCATTGGCAGGCAGATTCTCAACCACTGCGCCACCAGGGAAGCCCCTAAATACTCTTTTTTTAAAGTTTTTTTTTGTGTGGACCATTTTTAAAGTCTTCATTGAACTTGTTACAATATTGCTTCTGTTTTATGTTTTGTTTTTTTGGCTGTAAGGAATGTGTGATCTTAGGTCCCAGACCGGGGATTAAACCTGCACCTCCTGCCTTGGGAGGCAAAGTCTTAACCACTGGACCACCAGGGAAGTCCCTTAGATAAAATACTCTTGATTACTTGCCCTGAAGTTTAGCTCTGATGATGCTTCTCTCCTACTCAAGTTTCTTCAATATCTCCCCATTAGCCACAGCAGTGTTTTCCCACATGGGGTTTGTGGCCCTCCCATAGGAACAGGCTGATGCTGGTTAAAGGGCAGGGCCCCATTTAACCAGCTGGGCCGCATTTCAGAGTTTCTGGATCAGAATCTCTGGCCCTAAAGGCAGGGCCATTTCCTGGAGTTTGTAGGCCTCTGTAATATCCTCCGAGGCTATGTCACACCTCATACCAAATGAATAAAATGTACTCACAGGCCATATAGACATACATTTTCTGTAACTTTTTTTTTTTGAGGAGGGAGGAAGCAATTCTGTAACATTTTTGAAAACATATTTATAAATTTTACAAATCTAAGTTTTGTTAAAAATATTATTCTTTCTCTAGAACCTTTAGTACGTTTACATATAGTTATATAAGAATTATATTGCAGCTTTTGTAGTGTTAAACAATTATGCTGATTTTGCAGTTTTTGAGTCAATTTTTGGAAATGATGCATTTTTCTTGAGTCCTTAGACATTTTGTAGGCCCCTGAAAAGTAGCTGGGACCCGGGCACTGGTTAGCTAATACCCAGTACAGCCAAATTGTCCTGGGAGGGGCCTAGAATCTGAATTTTTAACAGGTTCCCCCAAGAACAGTGCATTTTATGAATATTTTAATTGGAGTTGAGTGCAAGAGAAGAAATTACCAAAGCCTCAGATTATGAGCTAATTTTGAAATAATGTCTTATCTCCTTAAAAGTTAAAAATTAGTCAAGGGGCTCTTAATTTCAAAGTAATTGTGACAGTGAATAGTAGTTTTTTGTTTTGTTTTTTTAATTTTTAAAAAATTTTATTGGAGTATAGTTGATTTACAACGTTGTGTTAGTTTCAGGTGTACAGCATAGTGATTCAGTTATACATATACATATATTCAACCTTTTGTAGATTCTTTTCCCATATAGATTTTATTTTTTATTAAAAAAAAATTTTATTTATTTATTTTGGCTGCTCTGGGTCTTAGTTGTGGCATGTGGGCTCTTAGTTGTGGCATGTGGACTTCTTAGTTGCGGCATGTGGACTCCTAGTTGCGGCATGTGAACTCTTAGTTGTGGCATAGCATGTGGGATCTAGTTCCCTGACCAGGGATCGAACCCAGGCCCTCTGCACTGGGAGTGCAGAGTCTTACCCACCAGACCACCAGGGAAGTCCCTCCCATATAGATTTTAAAATTTAATTCTTTTTAAAAAAACTTTATTGGAGTATAGTTGATTTACAATGTTGTGTTAAGTTTCAGGTGTACAGCATAGTGATTCAGTTATACATATACATATATTCATTTTTTCCCAGATTAATAGTAAAGTGTTTTGACACTGATGCCACAAGGGGGTACCACCCAGGCTGGTAAACAAGGAAGGGAGTCAGTTCTAGAGCCTTCTGGTACAATGTTTGTTCACGAATATACTGGGTTTCTTTGGCCTATTTATAGATTAAAAATTGAGTAGGTTTTAAAGTAGCTTTAGCTCACCAGTCTGCATTTTGCCTTCATTTTGTCTTTGGCCCTGCTTGTCCCTGTTGCTGAGGGTGAGCATTGAGCTGGGCAGGGAAACTGAAGGAAGAGAGGGGAAGGATGAGGCAGAGAGAAGAAACTGGGGGTGGGAGAAAGGAACTAAGGAGCAGAGAGCTGGGAGACATTTTTTTTTTTTGGCCGTAAATTTTATTAATCATCTTCCTAATCAGTCTTTATTTTTTTGGCCAAGCTGCATGGCATGCAGGATCTTAGTTCCCCAACCAGGGATCGAATCTGTGCCCCCTGCAGTGGGAGCGCGGACCCTTAACCCCTGGACCACCAGGGAAGTCCCTGGGAGATTCTTTACTGTGATTCTTTTGCATATTAACATCAAAAAGTCTTAGCTCGTGGCTCAGCCCACTCCGACCTCACACCAATCTTCCCCCCAGCCCTTATTCTCCTCCACCCCCTCCTCCCCACCTACTTGCTGGTTAAGTTATATTCCCTCTCTGAATCTGTATACCATGGGACTGAGTCCGTACTGTGAAATGAGTCGTTTCGCACCGGCCTGGCATATGGTGAGAGGCAGTACTGAATTATTTCTGCTCCATGCAGAGCCTTTGTTCCAGCCACGGGTTCCTCACACACACTAGGTGCTTCCACCCCTGGGTCTTAACTCCTTCTCTTTGCCTCGAATGCCCTGCTTCTGATGACACCTCCTCTATGAAGCCTTCCCTGGTCCTATGGGGTCCAGATGGAGGTGGGGAAGATTTCCCAGTCCTCAGAGATCCTGCAGCTCTTTGGTCAAGCCACTGGTGGCCTTGACCCCTCTCTGCCTTGTGTCACGGCTGTGTGCCAGTCTCACACCCCTATCTGGGGTCAGCATCCCAAGCACAGGGTGTCTGACTAGCCTTTTTGAGGCCCACGATTCCTTGCATGCTGCACTGCATGTACCAAGCATGCAACCTCTGTAAAATAAACTATTTAGGTCATCTGGTGGGAAGCGCAGTGGAGAGTCCTGGGTTCTAGAAAATGTGCAACCACCTATTAGCCTTGGGAATGTCCACATTTCATATTTCTTAACTATCAAATGGAGACAATTAGGCTTTTTTTGGGGGGGGGGCACGCCCATTTGTGTATTTATTTTTTGTCCATTTTTTGTCCATACCACGCGGCATGTGGGATTTTAGTTCCCCGACCAGGAATTGAACCCATGCCCTCCGCAGTGGAAGCGTGGATTTTTAACCACTGGACCGCCAGGGAAGTCCCTAGCCTTTCTTAATTATTTCATTCCCTGAGATACACCCAAGTCACATCAATTTGATTAGAATGTTCACAAACCAGGACTTCCCTGGTGGTCCAGTGGTTAAGACTCCAAGCTTCCACTAAGGGGCCACAGGTTTGATCCCTGGTCGGGGGAACTAAGATCTCTCATGCCACTTGGTGAGGCCAAAAAAAAAAAAAAAAAAAAAAAAAATGTTCACAAACCTCTTGCCATTATGTTCAGAAACTTGTTTTGGTTGGTTCCAGACAGCTGACTGAATACTGATGTTGCTAGTTTTCCAAAGAATAGTCCCATTCTGGAGAACTGGAGGTCTTTAATAGCCACAAGAAATGTTAACAACCTAGCACAGGACCAGCACACCAACGGCACAGGATTCTCTTACTGTTTCATCCCATCTTCTTTTTTTTAAAACAGATTTAAAAAAAAAATTTTACTTATTTTTGGCTGCATTGGATCTTTGCTGCTGCACGCGGGCTTTCTCTAGTTGCAGCAAGCAGGGGCTACTCTTCATTGTGGTGCATGCACTTCTCATTGCAGTGGCTTCTCTTGTTGAGGAACATGGGCTCTAGGCACGCAGGCTCAGTAGTTGTGGTTCGCAGGCCCTAAGGCACAGGCTCAGTAGTTGTGGTGCACGAGCTTAGTTGCTCCACGGCATGTGGGATCTTCCCGGACCAGGGCTTGAATCCATGTCCCCTGCACTGGCAGGTGGATTCTTAACCACTGCACCACCAGGGAAGCCCCTCATCCCATCTTCTGATTGTGGTCTTCTGTGGGTTTGGCCTCTAGGTTGTTCTATAATAGAAGCCCCTATAAGCCCTTTTGCTTAACAGTCAGATCTTTCTGATTTTTAAAAGTATCATCCAAATGCTTTGAACAACGCTGCTATGTTTGGAGCCAAGTGCTAAGTTGTTCATTAAACACAATCAGTTTTGTAGGATCTTGGGTTACAGGCCTCTGCCTCTGGGGTTAGAATGTTGTTTTCAAGGCAGTTACCAGTGGCTCAGCCCTGCATCTCATTGGTCCTCCTCTTCCACACACACACAACCCCCTGGCTCCAGGTTGGCCTCTATGTGGGAGGCTAACCTTTATTTACAAAATGCAACCGAGAGGGGAAGGGTTGACTCCTAACGACCATTCTGAGTTTGAAGCCTGACCAGTTCATAACCCACAAATGGATTTTGTGTTTAACAGAATGGCCCTAAGAGCAGACTTTGATACACTTCACTGCTCATTGCCCTTTGTCAAGGGATGGCCTCCCAACATTGTTTCAGCTTCTCCAACATTTTAGTAACTACATTTTTAATACTACAAACCTATTCTCTAGAAAAAGTACTTTCGTTATGCCTTTTCTAGGGTTTGTGGATTACATCAAGCCACACACCACGCTTATCTTTCTGTCACAGTCCTTAATACCTGTTAAGAAGGGAACTCAAGGATTTCCAAACCAACCCTGCTCTGTCATCTTACAAGGCAAGTTCCTCCACAACCACTAAACCACTCAGGCAGTTGGCCAAGTGTCTGTCAGCCAAGCAGCACCTTCTTTCAGGACAGATTAATGGGACAGCACAGCTCTGGCTGAATGCTTATAGGACAGCTGACATGGGGGGCACTTGGACGGACAAGCTCACTAGTTTTTCATTAAGAGGCTGAGGCCCCATTTGAGGAGCTGCAGGTGCAGGTGTATCCTCTACTGCCATTTCTGTGGTTCCTCCACACATACAAGATTGACTATGACTATATATTAAACAGAAATCTGCAAGTCAGATGTTTCTGAAAACAAGTTTTATTTAAATAAGGGTTTAAATACATTACATAACATTAAAACTGAAGGGGAAAAAAACCCCCCAAAAAACCAAAAACCAGTTTGTTACTTCACATGGCATTGGGCAGCTGTTGCTAGTAAGTTGCGAGCTCTACAGCTACATGACTGATACATCGGTTTGAAATTTGTTCCCTTGTCAAAAGTTTAACTCTGATAGAAGGTTGGCCTCACATTCTAGTTTGGACATCGATCAGCTAGGATATGTCTGGGCAAAAAGACCTTGGTGGCAAGCCAGCTGTCCTGTCACCTCAATAGAAGGAAGGTGGCTGCTCTAAGCTCTGCCCACCTGGTCGCGTTGGAGATACCAGGGGATCTTTCCCCTGATGATCAAAGACTCCCTCTAGCAGTACAGCTGCCGTCGCTGCCTCACCCCATCCTCCACTCTCAGCTTCACTGAGGGCTGTTCAGGTGGCGACATTCTCTTAGAGCAGGGAACTCTGTAGAGGGATTGCTGAGGAGCTTCGGGCCAGACATAGCCGTCTGTGATCTTGGGGCTCTGGACTTGGCTGAAACATCACTGTTATTGCTTTGTTTCAGGCTGGACACTGCCAGGTGCCTACTGCTTGACCTCTGTTTAAATGAGGGACTTCAAGACTAGACAGCATGGCTCTTTTCAGTTTATTGCATGAAGGAGTTACACTAGTCCAAGTTAAAAGCAGACCCCAAATGGTTACATTACACAAACTGTGAGGTTTTTAAACTTGTGACAAGGGACAGAAGGAAAATTCTACTCATTGCAAGGAAATCCTCACTTAAGCTTCAGTGAGCCAGGAGCACTTAAAACCCATGAACCTTCAGCTGATCGTCCTTAGCCAGTCCAATCTGCAAAGGAAAAAAGGGCAGTTTTAAAGCCTCCATTTCTGATGACAACAATCCTGTCCTCCTGCTTCTACACTGGTCAAAAGAAGTCCCAGAGCCCAGATGCTCTCAACTCAGGGTACACTCAGTTAACCACCAATGGTGTAATAGGTAGGATTTTAGCACTTAGAACAGCCAACCAGACATCCTGCTTGTTTTAGTATGTGTCTGCATGCAACTGCACCCTTAAAGTAGATCCATGTAAACAGTAAACTTAAGGCAGACAAATCCCTTGCTTTCATAAATACATTTTGTCTACGAACTTCAAAAACTCAACTGTTTGGCTTAGCCTTAGAAAACAAACTTCTATGTCCCCAGCAGAAACTGACTAGACTAGGCAGATTAGTTAGCCAGGGCAGAGACACAAATGTACTAACAGGAAGTGACAACTCACCTCTACGAGGAACTGGCATATGTTCTTGCGCTGGTCACCCTGTAGCTGAATTACTTCTCCATATTCTGGATGCTCAATTACAGTTCCATTGCAGGCAAATTTCTGCAAGGACAACGCAAGCAAAACAAGTTAGGCAGCGCAACGGCCTGAATGCCACTAATAACCCTTTTCAGGAAGTAATACAGGACAGCAGCCCCATGCAGGCAAGGTAAATGCGATTCCCCTACAATCTCATTAAAAACCTACCTTCTTAAACGCCTTCACTAGTTTCTTTTTATCGTAATCATCAGCGATCCCTTGGACAGTAGTAAGGGTCTTCCTGCCGTTCCTCTGTTGAATTCTTATATGGATATAATCCTCAGTGCCAGCAGGAAGCAGATCATCACCCTTACTTGCATCAGCAAAGGGGTCTGGGAAAAAAGGTCAAGCTCATTTAGTGCTGTCGTGCTCAGTTCCCACTGCCACCCTCCCACTGGATCTCTTCCGTGTGCAGAAAGTGATACTGAAATCGTCAGAGCCTGGTCAGATCAGATATATTCTTTGTTGGCTCTCCTCGAACAGGTCAGTCCGGGACGGCCGGCTTTCCCAGTCCGGGAGAACGTCTGGGCTTCCTGCCCCAGGCCCGCCCTCGGAAGCCGATTACATGTCGGGGGAGCCAGGGTTGGCCGGCGGCGCCCCACCCAGCTGATGCAACCGGCCGGAACCCAAGTTCCGAGGCGGGGCCACGCTTCCCGCCCCATTGGCGCGCGCAGCTGTCACTTACGGCTGGCACCGCCTCTCCCTCCCGGCTCCGTGACAACGGCGGTGACGTATGGGATGTGACGAAAAGGTGCCGGGAGGGGCGGGTGTGGCCCGATGAGGCCAGGGAGCCATTAGTAAATGCGCCACCCGAGACGCCGGACCCGCCCAAGGGCTGACCTCCCGCCCGCTCCTTCCGGTCGCGCTCAGGGGCCAACCCCAGGGCCCAGGCCGCGGCCCCACTGCCTGCGAGCCCGGACATCTCTCCTCTACCCAAGTTCACTAAGGCCCGGAACGCTTAGCAGCTTTCCAGGCCCTGGCTGCGGACCCGGAGCGCCCCGCCCGGGCCTTCCTCCTCTTGGGACCTTTCCGGGACTTACCGAAAGAGTGGAGGTTCTGGATAGCGGACATACGATACGATTCCTTTTCCTCGGTGGAAACGGCCTGCGGAAGGCGGCGGCTGGAGAAGGCAGGCGGGGGGGACGGAGCGTCGGGAAACGAGGGGGCTCAAGGGGGAGGCTGCTGAGTCCTCGGCGGCGGCTCAGTGACTGGGACGGAGGGGCGGTGCCTGTATTCACTTATATAGCCGCCCCTGTGACGCCAGCGCGCTGCCCTCACGTCCAGGCCCCACCCACGGCGTTCTGCCCCGTGCGCCCGGGCGCCGCCGCTTCCAATTGGTCCGGAAGCGGGGACGCGGGACGGCGCTTGCGCAGGAACTGTGTGCTGCGGGAGGGCGTCCTTTCGACTAGGGGAGAGATGGAAGGGGGAGGGAAGGGTTGGTTCGTTTAGGCGCCTGCGCAGTGCTGGAGGAAGGTGTCAGGCCGGTGCAGACAACTGGCGGAGGTTTCTGCGCCTGCACCCTATGTTCTATGGCTTGTTCCGCCTTCTTGACCCTGTTGCAGGGAAGGGTTTTTTCCTGCGGTAGATTGGCGCTCCTTAGAGGGGATTTAGATGCTGACCCTCCCAAACACGACAAATTCCCACTATCTCATACCCACCCAACTACCCACTTACTCCCTACTTTACAGATTTGCTCCGTGACAGATTTAGGGCGGCACTTTTTCAACGTACAATAGTATAACCAAAACCTTAACTTTATCATTTAGATTAATTTATCATTTAGATGAATCTAACCTAAAAATGGATTAATCTACTTTAAACGTATCGTTTAGATCCTCTAAGGAAAGAATGCCCAGATCATTAGCACGAGTTCAAGGGAGAGTAACGCTGGTTCTGGGGGCCAAGAATTCACGCACTTGGAAGGGG
This sequence comes from Balaenoptera acutorostrata, assembly GCF_949987535.1. Taxonomy (NCBI): domain Eukaryota; kingdom Metazoa; phylum Chordata; class Mammalia; order Artiodactyla; family Balaenopteridae; genus Balaenoptera; species Balaenoptera acutorostrata. Next base: position 43,016,625 of record NC_080083.1, read on the forward strand.
GGTCCTTTCTGTCATACAAATTGTGTGGGGTTGAGCCTTCCCAGAGCTTAGTTGAACTATTTCCTTCAAAACAGTCAACCTTTCTTGCACTTTCAATGTATTAATCGAAATGCTCATAGTTGCAGGGGTACCTAGTGTGGTTTTAGACTCCAAAGGCTTCCAGGGGCCAGGGAGGTAAGATAAAGGAGTGCAGACAGCCAAGGATGGTGTAATGGGGTGTGGTGAGCGCCGGGGTGAAAATCAGAGGCTGCAGGGGCTCCAGCCCATTGTACTAGATCTTCTTTTTCAAGAGAACCCTGAAATTCAGATGTTTCTATAAAATCTTTTGATTTCTAAACATTGCCAATAAATATAATTTTGGAAAAACACTGTGCAAGGCAAACAGAAAAATGTATGCTGGCCTCAAGGACTGTGGGTTTATGTCTCTTGATGGTCAGGGTCACTGGCACCAGTGGAGTCTAATGGGAGAGAGAGACAATAAATAAGATGACAGATTGTGACAGGTGCCAAGAAAGAAGTAAATAAGGTGGCATGACAGAGTGACAAGTGTCATGGTCCGAGCACGGGTTGGAAAAGAATTTCCAGACGCAAGGCAGAATGTAAGGAAGATAGAATTTATTAAAGAGAAGGGTCGCTGCAAGAACAGTGAGCCGACTTCCTGGCAGCCAGGGAAAGTCGACGATGAGCATGGGTTGCTTGTCTGTTTTTATAGCCAGGGAACAAAGGGACTTGTGAGTCACCTGCCTATTGGGTAGGGTCCACATGTTTCCAGTGGGATGAATACCTTCCTTTATATGGGATGGGAAAGGAGCAAGGCATGCTGCTTGGGAAAGCTCAGAGATGTTGGCAATGGTCTTATTGTGACAGAGTGATAAGGGTCTGGTAACTCTCTGTTCTGGTGATGTTGGCGCTTTGAGTTTATCTTGTTCTTTGTCCTTGGAGCACATCACAACAAGGGCTTCAGGAGGCCTCTGAGGAGGTGACGTCCCAGTTGATGCTTAAATGGAAAGAGCCCATCACATGGAAAACCCCAAGGGAGGAAAAGCTGGGTGTACTTGATAGTTTGTTTTTAAAATTAATTTTTATTGGAGTATAGTTGCTTTACAATGTTGTGTTTGTTTCTACTGTACAGCAAAGTGAATCAGCTATATGTATACATATATCCCCTCTTTTTTGGATTTCCTTCCCATTTAGGTCACCACAGAACACTGAGTAGAGTTCCCTGAGCTATACCGTAGGTTCCCATTAGTTATCTATTTTATACATAGTATCAATAGTGTATATATGTCAATCCCAGTCTCCCAATTCATCCCCCCACCCCCCCTCCCCTTGGTTTCCTACGTTTGTTCTCTACATCTGTGTCTCTCTATTTCTGTTTTGCAAGTAAGATCATCTATACCATTTTTCTTGATAGTGTTTTTGATTCCGTATTTACTAAGTAGTCTTTTCAATAATCATTTGGCTTCCTTGATATCAGGAATTGGGGAACCATGGCTAGAAGGCATGGGCGTCCCAGCCTCACACCCATCCCAGTGTGAGAAGCTAAGGACACAACCTTCCTCCACCTGGAAACCTCTACACTCACAGACGTGGCTGTGCTTGAAAGGGGTTTGGGGAGAGAGAGTGAATGAGTCAGAGCTGGCTCCCCCAGTGTGCACACATATTTTGTTATAAGAAAATTTAAAATAACAATGTGGTCCAGCTTATCTTTTCCTTTTAGGAAAAGATCCTTTCTATGTCATATTGAAGAAATCTTTTGTCTGTCTCCAGTTTATAAAGATACCCTGTTTTTGTTTTTTGTTTTTCCGAAAGTTTTAAAGCTTTGCTTTTTCACATTTAGGTCTTTTTAAAAAAATGGGCTATAGTTGTTTAACAATGTTGTGTTAGTTTCTACTGTACAGCAAAGTGGAGTTCCCTGTGCTATACAGCAGGTTCTTATTAGTTATCTATTTTATACGTAGTATCAATAGTGTATATTTGTCAGTCCCAATCTCCCAATCACATTTAGGTCTTTAAACCACCTGGAATTGTGTGTGTGTGTGTGTGTATGTGTGTGTGTGTGTGTGTGTAATGTGAGAACGGGGTCTAATTTTTTTTCCTCTGTGGATAGCCAATTGTCCCAGCACCATTCATTGACTTTGTCCTGCCTTCTCTATCATAATCGTATTTCCATTTATGCGTGGGTTCGTTTTCAGACTCTCTGTTCTGTTCCACTGCTCTATTTATCCCAGAGCCATAATCTCTCAATTATAGGAGTTTTACAAAAAGTCTCTGTGCCCAATAGCATGAGCTCCTCTGTTTTGTTCTTCAGGATTATTTGGCTTTTCTTGGTCCTAGTTCCCCTTCACCTTATGGTGTATCACCACTCCCCACATTCTACAACGTTCTTTGAAGCACCCGATCTTTCTCATTGCAGGGTCTGTATGTGCTGTCCCTTTTCTTCCCTCCTCTTCTCTGTTTGATATCTCCCACTCATCCTCCAGGACTCAGCTGGGAGTCTTCTCTGTGCCCCCGCTTCCTCTCTTTGGCATTAATCACACTGCATTTTGCTTGCCTGTTCCTTGAACTGGCTACATAAATTGCTGGGCCTGGTACAAGATGACAGCGTGAGGCTCTTTGTTCAAAAACGATTCAGAATTTGAAGACAGCGACAGCAGAACATTAAGCCAAGCACAGGGCCCTCCTAAGCGGGGGGCCCTGTGTGATGGCACAGGTGGCATGCCCGTGGTCTGGCTCTGCCAGTTCCCTTATTTATCTCCCTGTTAGACTGTGAGCTCAAAAGAATAGGGTACGTGCCTCTCTCCTCTGCTGTGTATGTGCGGTAGGTGCCTGCACACAGTGGGTGCTCAATGCTTGTCGAATGAACAGGCATTGTAGGTGCTACCAATTAGGGTTCTTGGCCTTCCTTAATCAATAGACATTGATAAGAGGCCAGACGAGAAATTCAGGCAAGGCTTCACTGGGGGCCCTGCTGCAGCAGGAGGGGAGCAAAAACAAGCAACCGGTTCCCTTGATCGCTCCCGAGGAGGGACGAGCTGGTTCCCTATATGGGGTGAGAGTAGGAGTGTATCCAGGGGTCGGGCCAGAGGGGTGGCTGAGGTGATCTGCCCACCCCTTTGGTGGTGTTGAGTGCAGGGGGCATGCGCAGTACCCTGCTTTTGCTCCTGGGTCTTCAGAAGTGGCCGTTGGGTTTTTGGTCTTTTTGTATCTTGTTCATTATTTGCCCCAACTGCGCATGCACGCAGTTATTTTTAGTCCCTCGTAGTTTCTTTGCATTTTGTTGTTCTAGGAGACGTTTGGTCAGGTGCAAACACTGCAGCAAAGAGTCCCAGGTCCCAACTTGTCTCACAGTTGCTCAGTTACTAGGAATGGCCAACCCCTGGCTCCAGGCTGCAACCTCTGCCGCCCTCTTAGAGATTCCTGGGGGGTGAAGCACTGAGAAAAAGTCCTTTTCAGAGGTCCGACTCTGGGCTCTAAAGGGAGCTCCTGGACCTGGCTTCCTGGTGCAGGGCAGGGAGGGTGGCCCTAGATAAGCATGTTCCCCAGCTCCTCTTACAGGGACCTGGTGTCCGGTGCCAGACCTGACCTCAGTGCATTGTAAACAGTTATTGCCACAAACACACACAGGCTTTGCTTTCAGAGGCCAGGCCAGGGACAGGTGGCTAGGAAATTGGGACATCCAGTTCTTGCTTACCACCAGCTTCCTGGGCGACCCTGTTCACCTCTCAGGGCTTCCATTTTATCCCCTAGAAGGAGGACTCAGTAATTTCTAAGGCCTTTTCCAGGTCTAAAGTCTGTAGCTCTGTGTTCCCATTGGGGACATTTCCAAGGAGGGTCTATAAGAGTCCACTATCCAGGGACTTCCCTGGCGGCCCAGTGGTTAAGACTTCGCCTTCCAATGCAGGGGGTGCGAGTTTGATCCCTGGTAGGGGAGCTAAGATCCCACATGCCTTGGGGCCAAAAAACCAAAGCATAGAACAGAAGCAGTATTGTAACAAATTCAATAAAGACTAAAACTGGTCCACATCAAAAAAAAAATCTTATTTGAAAAAAAAAAAAGAGTCCACCGCCTAGTGCGGAGGTTGTCCCAGCCCGGGGAGCTTGTAGAGTAATGATGGAGCCAGGATAAATCTGTCTGAAAGTGACATCTGTGCCTGCCGATAATACTGGCTTGTTCGTTACCGCACTCCTAGTTCCGAGTCCTGGCCCCAGAGCACGGGCTCTGGAGTACCTGAATCTGAGTATCACCTCCACCTCTTCCTGCCTGGGTGACTCAGTCTCCCAACCTCCATATTTTTCATCTGTACAAAGGGATACGAATACTTTCTCTCTTAAGCTTTTGAGGAGATTTAAAGAGAAAAATATGTGTGACAAGATAAAAATGTAATGTTATTAAATCACTAAGTAGATTATGCCAGATTCTCAGTGGAGAAGGGAAAGAGAGAGAGCTCAGAGCAGCAGGGGACAGGAGCAAGTCCCTGAGAATGGGGGGACAGATGTGGGCACCTCTCCAGGGTGAGCTTGGGACATGGCAAGGGCATGGCTGTGTGGGACTCCTGGGGACCTTCAGCCTTGATTAAGATTCCCCAGGGCTCTGAACCTGGCATGGAAGCAGCAGAATCTCCCACCAGGAAAGGATCACATCCTCTGGGGAAATAGGCATCTCCATGGTAACCAAGGCAGATGGCTGATCTGGTCCAAGTGGCCTCTCTGTAGCTCTGGTGCTACAGAAAACCCCGTGACCTAGAGGGAATCCTGGGGATCGCTGGAGGCCCTGTCACATCCAAGGTCAGATTTCTGGGCAGCTGGTGGGATAACTGGCACAGGATTTAACTTGATTGAAAGAAAATCAAATAAATGCGATCTTTCTTGCATTCCTTATTTGGGAGCTACCAGTATGTACATAAATGATGGGAATCATGTCCCCCCCACCCCTCCTCAGTGGATGAATGAAGTCTGCTATTCTTACCACTTGGAAAAGGAGGCAGACCTGGGCTTGCTGCAGCACTGACCCAGATTGCACGGGGTTGTTGCGAGATGTGCTTTAGCCCTCAGCTGGGGTTCCGCTCATGATACATCACCCCTTCAACCTCCCCCCACCCAGGGTGTGTAGTGGGAAGCGGCGCGAGGGACCCTTATGGGGTGCTGAAAACGATCTCGATCTTGATCCTGGTGGTAAGAATTCATGGAGCTGGACCCTTAAGCCTAGTGTGCTTTACTCCCCTCCAGCCATACCCCCGCCCCCTGCCGCTGCCCCCCACCGCCAGGCTCTCTTCTTGTTCTCACTTTTCCTCTGCTTGCCGGGGCTCCTGCTCAGTTCCTCTTTGCCGGCAGAGCATCTGCCTTCCCCGTCCTGCTTTCTGCTCCTTCCCCTCCTCTTCCTCCTCCTCCTTCTGGGAGTCCTGCAGGACCCTCTGTGGATGGGATGAGGGGGAGGCAGCTTTGCTTAGGAAGGGAGGTACAGGCCAGAGACCCTGGTTCTCCTTCCCTGGGCAGGCAAACTGCAGACTTGGTTGCGGGGAGGGTAAAGTGTAGCCTGCGCTTGCAGAGGAAGCCTAGAAGGCACCTACCTGGCACCTACCCTCAGAGAGTTCACAGCTTGGCAGGGTTCAGAAGATGCCCCCAACGAGCCAGGGGCCCAGGCGGAAGGGAGGAAGTGCCGGGTGCAAGTGCACAGAGGGTGCTGCATTCTGAGCGTGGCAGTAGGAGTCCCCTGGGGTGGGGTTGGGGTTGGGGTTGGGGTAGACATTCCAGATGGAGTAAAGAGCATCAGATGTGTTGTGTGGAAGTCAGTTCACACCTGGTCCCTCTCTGGCAGAAGCTCACAGGTGTGTCTGGCAGTCTTCCTTGGACAGAGACCATACCTCCTCAGGTTTATTTTTATTTTATTTTTTAAAAAGCTAATGTGGGGCTTCCCTGGTGGCAGAGTGGTTAAGAATCCGCCTGCCAATGCAGGGGACACGGGTTCAAGCCCTGGTCCGGGAAGATTCCCACATGCCGCGGAGCAACTAAGCCCGTGCGCCACAACTACTGAGCCTGCGCTCTAGAGGCCGCGAGCCACAACTACTGAGCCTACGTGCTGCAACTACTAAAGCCCGTGCGCCTAGAGCCCGTGCTCTGCAACAAGAGAAGCCACTGCAATGAGAATCCCGTGCACCGCAATGAAGAGTAGCCCCTGCTCGCCACAACTAGAGAAAGCCTGCGCGCAGCGATGGAGACCCAATGGAGCCAAAAAAAAAAAAAAAAAAAGTAAAATATCTCAATAACTTTTATATGATTGCTTATTGAAATGATAATATTTTGGATATATGGGTTAAATAAAATAGATTATTAAAATTAATTTCACCTGCTTCTTTTTACTTTTTTAAAAATGTGTCTACCAGGAAATTTAAAGTTACATGGGTGGCATGCATTATATTTCTACTGGAAAGCACTGCTCTAGATGATTCCAGACTGAAGAGAGGGTTCATTGACACAGCACGTGGCAAATCCACACTCATACACTTGGCTGTTCCCCCCAGCCTTCTCCTCACCAACATCAGACTTGTTTCCTGGTCTCCTACTCCAGCCTCAGGCATCTCTGATGAGCTTGCGAATTGCTTCCTGCTCCCAGTTTAGAAAACAGCTCAGGGATGGTCATGTGAAGAGAGTTACATGATCTTTTCCTTTCCCAAGTGGCTTATCTTCGCCCACCCAAACTGGATCTCTTCCTGGGCAGGGCTGAGAGTTCTACCACCAAGAAGGTGAAGGTCTTTCCTTTTGTTTCACTCGCCCAGCCCAAGCTGACACCTCCACCAGCTAGTGACCAGATATGGCCACCTGACCATGCCCCAGGGGCTGGGGCACCGACCTTGTCTTTTGCCCCAAACAGCTTAGATGCTGTCCTCTCTACCCCTAGATAAGACTCTTCCTAAGAGGAATTCTAGGAAATAATTACAAACAAATAGACTTTATTCTTTAGAGCAGTTTCAGGTTTACAGCAAAATCGAGAGGAAAGTATAGAGAATTCCCATATACTTTCTGCCCCCACCCAGGCATAGCTGCCTCTTCCACTGTCAACATTCCCACCAGAGTGGTACATTTGTTACAACTGATGAACATACAGCGACACATCACAATCACCCAAACCTCATGGTTTACATTAGCGTTCACTCTTGGGCAATACATTTTTCATTTTGTGAAACGAACAATTATTGAGTACCCACTACCCACCTCATGCTGTGCTGAGTGTTTCCCACTCCTGTCCCACGAGATTCTGACAAAGCAGGTGGCATTAGCTCTTCTGTAGGTGAGGTGCCTGGGCTTGGACAAGGACACTGGCCAGGGTGGTGGTGGCCCTCTTCCTGCTGGCCAGCATGGCCACCTGGAGTGGCTGGGTTTCCAGGAGAAGCCTTGGGGTGATTCTGCCTTTGTAAGGGGGTTGGTCATTTGCTTGGTGGGGCTAGTGCCTGGGAGTGCATCCCAGTTCTTGGGGTGAGGGGGGGATGTTACTACAAGCTTGAGGACTGAGTCTGGGTGATCACTTCTGCTGTGGACAGGGCAGCTATCACAGCACACAGACTAGGATTTAAAAAACAGTTTTTTGGATCCCTAATTCCTTTCTTTAAACAAACAGTGGCTGAACCCACACTTTGACAGAAGGGTCAGAGGGGTCGCCAGAGTTCAGTTGTGCTTCACAGATGAGCGGGACAACATATGCGTATGTGTGTGTGTGTGTATATGTGGGTGTGTGTGAGTACGTGCAGGTGAGAGTGCGTGTGCAGGCTATAGGCATGTGAGTGTCAGGGTGCGTGTGGATGCACATCTGAGTGAGTGTGAGCGTGTATTCGTGGGTGTTTTCCTTTCTCTCTTCCCAGATGCTCCCGAGAATCTGAGAGCTTCCTGCGTTGCAGCCCAAACCCAGGGGAATCATCTCAGTCCCTACAGGAGGCCCTGCTAACAAAATTGGGGTTTTAAGTCAAGGGACCATTTGAGATGCTGTCCTGCTACTCGTCTGTTCTGTGTCCTCAGGCTGTAACCGTGTCCAAGCTCGTACTTCTCACCGCAGGACAGGCCAGTAAATCAAGAGACCAGTTGTTGGGGCAAAGGATAGCGACTTTACTTGGAAAGCCAGCAGACAGAGAAGATGGTAGACTAGTGTCCCAAAGAACCGTCTTCCCTGAGTCAGAGTTCAGGCTTCTTTTAGACTAAAAGAGGAGGGCGTGTGGTTGGTTGCTGCAAACTTCTTGGTGCCAGAATCCTTTATTCTTTTTTTTTTTTTTATTAAAACAATTTTTTAAAAAATTGGAGTATAATTGCTTTACAATGTTGTGTTAGTTTCTGCTGTACAATGAAGTGAATCAGCTATACGTATACCTATATCCCCTCCCTCTTAGACCTCCCTTCCAGCCCCCCATCCCACCCATCTGGGTTGTCACAGAGCACTGAGCTGAGCTTCCTGTGCTTTATAGCATGTTCCCACTAGCTAGCTATTTTGCGCTTGGTAGGGTATATATGCCAATCCTAATCTCCCAATTTGTCCCACCCTCCCCTTGCAGCTGTCTGCGTAGGTCAGGTTTTGATGTTCCTGTAAACCTTCAACAAGAAAAATGTTATTCTCTGTTCTGCAACTTTTTATTTCTATATGAATAGACAAGTGTTATACCTTTAAAGGTCAGAGCCTTAAGAATGGGCTATCCTGTAAATTGCAGGCTATAAGCAACATTCTTAACTTGTAAGAAAAGCAGTAGAATGCAAAGGTTAAAGTAAAAGAAACAGATCCAGTATGGGGTCAGGTTTGTTCTTCCCTATTACAGGACAACTTGCATAACCTCTGTGAGCCTCAGTGTTCTTTCCTGTATGTATCAGGAAAAAACCCACTGGTTTATCTATAACCTGCAGCTCACCTTCTAAGGAGAGCAGCTCCAGTGCCCTGAGGGGCCTTAGTTGGCAGGTGGAGGAGACTGGTGGAGCTACGATGCTGGGCGAAGGATGAGACCCCCTGGGAGACTCCAAGGGAGGGGTAGGCATGGCCAGTGAGGCTGGGGGCCATGCAGCCTGTGGGGACAGGTGGAGAGGGAGGGTCTGGGAGAACCTGGATTTGTGCACCGTGGGTGTCCCACCTGACCCAGCCTCACTGCTCCTGCCGAATCCTTCGTAAAATACCAATTGCTCACTGGTGCTTCTGAGGACAGGATTTTCTTTTGGGGACAGAGTGAGGTTTGGGCTTTTGCTTCAAGACTGGCCTGGGCTTCTGCATGGGGGAAACTGTGACACTTTGGTTACCTTATAGGGAGACCATGGCCTGTTGTAGAAATATTATTTACTATCTGCTTCCAAGTGATGGGCTTGGCATTAGGCACTTTATATTTACTGTCTTGTTCAATCCTCCCAACACCCCACCAAACGGGAATGGCTCTTCTCTTTTACAGATGAGGACACTGAACTTAGAGAGCTGGGATTATTTTTGCAAGATCATAGCTAGTAAGTTGCAGGGCTGCATTCAAGCCCTGAGCCTGTGCCCTTAACTGTGAGGGTACTCCCGCCCTGGAGGACTGTGTGTGCCTGGCCGTGCCCCCCAACAGATACCCCCAAATCACTGCTGGCTTTTCTTCCCAGGGCGGGGGAGGCACGGAACCCCCGCACAGGGCAGGACGGCCTGGCATGGCCCTTGAGTGAACCCACTTCCTTGAGTTCTTTCAGCATCTCTATGCTTTATTTTATTTTCAAAATAATGATGATATCTCCCTAAATTGTAAAATAATACATTCTTATTGCATAAAAATTTAAAAAGTAGAAAAGTGACCCCCCAAAAAACACCTGTTAAGTCAGTTACCACCTAGGGATGACCAGGACCCATTTTGGCATGTTTCCGTCTGTTTACGTGGATTTTTATGAATCTGCCCACTGCTTTGAGTGTCCTTCTGCCTTGTGCCTTGCTATCCTGTACACAGCCTTCGGCATGGCTTCAGATCCTCCCCAAAGAATCCATTCTTACTTAAAACATGAGTGAACGATGTAAGTTTTACCCAGTGACCCTCAACAGAGGGCACTTACACCACCTCCCCTAACTTAGCTCAAAAGTCTTAGCTTGCGCAGACCCCTCCTGGTCTTTCTAATGCGGCTCTTTCTCCATCCGGGACCCACCTGTGCTGGCTCGTTCGTCTCCCCCTTTGATCCTTTCGCAGTTCCAGGCCTTAAACTCTTGCCCCCTTGATTTTGCAGTTCAGCTCTGCGCCATGCCTCCCTCTGCATGTGTACAGTCAAGACCCATCTCCACTTGGCAAAACAAAAGGTGTGCAGGATTGTAGGATCCCTAGAGAGCAGATGCAGTTAGAAACATCAAAAATGTTTTTTTTTCTATTATTGTACATTTAAAAACAATATTTTTGTTTGGGATCAAACTTTACAAACTGTTTGTTTTTGTCTGTAATAGATAAGGAGGTACCCTAGTCTTAGTAAGAAAAAGGATACGTGTGTGTGTAAAAAAAAAGGTCTTAAAAAAAAAAAGGTTACTTGTAAGGGGAAAGAGGGGATATAGTAGAGGGGACAGGAATAGAAGCTGGATCTCCTTGACTTTATCTTGTTTTAGAGATTTGATTTTGGAACGATGTAAATATTTTACATAATTATAAGGATAATACATGCAATAGATTGAAACATACCAAATCTATTTATTTTTTAATATTTATTTATTTGGCTGCACAGGGTCTTAGTTGCGGCATGTGGGATCTTTAGTTGCGGCATGCATGTGGGATCTAGTTGCATGACCAGGGATCAAACCTGGGCCCCCTGCATTGGGAGCACAGAGTCTTAACCACTGGACCACCAGGGAAGTCCCCAAATATGTTTATTTTAAATATATTTAAATTTATAAGTTTGTAATGAGGAAAGAAAATCCTTATGAGTTACTGTTGGAGCATGCTAGGGAATCATCTCATCACTTTGAAAGCTTGCCTTTCCCGTAACAACTGTGGAAACAAATTGTAGATGCAGGGGAGGGGCATGATTCTCCTTATAGCAGTATTCCCAGGTAGTAAATGAAGAAGTACAATCAGAGTGTTGCCATCTTGCAACCCCTAATGAATGAATGGATCTGGGCATTGATCATCTATGGCTGCTAAACTCACCAAAAGAGAAACAATGTATTTCTCCCGCACCACCTATAAATTGCCCCTGCTGAGAAGGAGGAGGAAACCTTAAGTTTGATCAAGACTTTAGGTCTAACTAGCAAGTTTCAAACAATACAGAGGACAGGGAAACGTTAAATTACACCATGGGAATGCAATCAACGAAGTCCAGACTCTTTGGCTGTTGGGTTGACCAGCAGTCCGGGTCTATGGGACAAATCATTTTTTCTACAACAGATACATTGGGAGGGGAAAGAAAAGACAGGGAGGAGGTACTCATCATTTGAAAGACTTAAGATATATCCAACCAGTTGTTTTGTGTGGACTTGATGTGGATCCCAAATTCAAAAGAAAAAATTGTCATTTACAAGACAGAAACTTAAACACTGACCAGATATTGGATTATGTTGTGTGGTATTGTGATAAAACAAATAAATATTTGGTCTCTGTCCCCAGTTCCTGGCACAGAGCTCCTAAAACCATTGTGATTTCCTGAGTGATAGGGGTGCTGGGAATATCTTTTATTAGTATATTTGGTCTTAGTCCCTGGTTCCTGACACAAGAGCTTCTAAGACTCTTAGAATCTCTGGAGTGATAAGAGTGTCTTTTTGTCTGTTAAAGTGATGCCTGGTGGCTGGGGCCCCTAGATAGCTTCCGGATGGGGGCTGGTTACCAGAGGAACCGATCACGTGATTAGAGGGTTAGAACTTTCAGTCTTGTTCTCCAACCTCCTCTGGGGAGGGGGAGGGGCTGGAAATTGAGTTACTCACCAGGGGCCAAGGATTTAATCAATCAGGCCTACATAATGGAAGCTCCATAGAAACTTTAAACAACAGGGTTCCTGTTGGTGAACACATCCACGTGCTGGGAGGGTGGTGTACTCAGTCCCTGGGAATAGAAGCTCCTGAGCTTGGGACCCTTCTGCACCTTGCTCTGTATTCCGCTTCATTTGGCTGTTCAAGTCTGTTGTTTATAATATCCTTTATAATTAACTGGTAATAGTAAGTAAAGTGTTTCTCTGAGTTCTGTGAGCCATCGTAGCAAATTATCAAATCCAAGGAGGGGGTTGTGGGAACCCCCGATTTGTAGCCAAGTTGGACAGAACTATGGGTACCTTAGGACCCACCACTTGTGATTGTCGTCTGAAGAGAGGGACTGAACCTTTAACCTGTGGGGTCTGTACTAACTCTGGGTAGTTAGTGTGAGAATTGCTTGGTATGGAAAACCAACGCATTTTGTTCAGAAGTCTTATGAGTAGAGAAACCATGTTCCTTTACTAAGGAATTATTAATTATTTTAGGTGAGATAATTGTATGTGGTTATGTTAAAGAAGAAGAGTTCTTATTTGCTAGCTACATACTGAAATATTTATGGATGAAATGCAATGATTCTTGGGATTTATTTGAAAATAATATGTAGGAGGAGGGAGGAGGGGGGTGGGGTTATGGATGAAGGCCATTTGTGAGTTGGTAATTGTTGACTTTGGGTGATGGGTGCATGGGGGTCTATTACATTATTTTTTCTGCTTTGGTGCACGTTTAAAAATTTCTGAAATAAAAGAGTAACAAATATATATATTTGAGCCTCTTTCTGTGCTGATAAAACAATTCTACAACCACATTTTTAACAGCTATGTAGTTTTTATTTATCTGAATGTAGCATAAATAATGTAACCAGTTTCCTTTTCTTAGACATCTAAATCATCTCCAATCCTCTGTTCTCATCAACAGCACTGGATGAACATCCTTGTGGGTAATTCAACTTGCACGCCTTTCAGGAATTCGGAGGATAATTCCTCTAAGTGGATTTTCTGGGTCAACAGATAAGCATATCTTTAAGGTGTTTGCTAAACTGCCCTCCAGAGACAAACTGGTTCACATTCCCTCTAGCAGCCCATGTGAAGGAGGGCCTTTCTCCTCTCTCCCAGCCACTTCTCTGACTCTTTCCTCCCTGGGCTCTGTGACGCTCTCTCAGCTCTCTGCCAAGGGCTTTACAAATCCTAGTTCATCATATTTAGTTGTCACGTCAACCCGATGAGGCAAGGACTTTTTAAAAATAATTAATCAATTAATTTTTGGCTGTGTTGGGTCTTCATTGTTGCGTGCGGGCTTTCTCTAGTTGCGGCGAGCAGGGGCTACTCTTCGTTGTGGTGCATGGGCTTCTCATTGCGGTGGCTTCTCTTGTTTCAGATCATGGGCTCTAGGCACGCGGGCTTCAGTATTTGTGGCATGCGGGCTCAGTAGTTGTGGCTCACGGGCTCTAGAGCACAGGCTCAGTAGTTGTGGCGCACAGGCTTAGTTGTTCCGTGGCATGTGGGATCTTCCCAGACCAGAGCTTGAACCCATGTCCCCTGCATTGGCAGGCAGACTCTTAACCACTGCGCCACCAGGGAAGTCCCGAGGCAAGAACTTTTATCATCACCATTTTGTAGATGGGGAGACAGAGGCTCAGAAAGGGTAGGTAGGGACTTACCTACTTATAAATAAATAAATAAATAAATAAGAAAGGGTAAGTAACCAGCCCAAGGTCACACAGCTGCTAGCAAGCTGTGATTGAATGGCCTGTCCTGGGACTGTACTGACAGGCAGCTCTCCCTGTGCTTTCTCTGCTAGCTCCCCTTCCTTCTCTGGACTCCTGCCGGGTCCTAAACTCCTGCTTCCTGCTGTCTTGGGTCTCACATTCCTCTCTTCTACAGCAAACTGGCAAACTCGTTCCCCACCAGCTCTATGAAGATGGCTCCTAAGTTTGCACCTCGGTTCAATTCAGCTCCCACAAGTTTCTATTTCCAGGTCTGTCTCTAGCAGAGGTTTCCGAATCACAGTGGCCAAGCGAACCAGAAACATCTCTGGGGCAAGCATCCTTGGCTCAGGGCTCTGCTACCTCCTGTAAGTTTCTTTTCCTGTCTGATTCTCAAGCCCTCCTGTGTAAAAGTGGGGAAAAAACACACAGCATTGGGAAACAGCATAGCAGCGCCTCAAAAAAACTAAACATAGAATCGACATATGATCCACAATTCCACTTCTGTGTATAAACCCAAAAGAATTGAAAGCAGAGAGGCATGAGCAGATGTACACCCATGTTCATAGCAGCACTATTCACAATAGCCAAAAGGTGAAAAACCCTCAAATGTTCATTGATGGATGAATGGATAAACAAAACGAATTCCTATACAATGGAATATTATTCAGCCTTAATAAGGAATGACATTTTGACACATGCTACAACTTGGATGAACCTTGAAAACCTATGCTAAATGAAAAAAGCCAGATACAAAAGGACAAATATTGGATGATTCCACCTAGCTGAAGTGCACAGAACAGGCAAATTTATAGAAATAGAATGATGGTTGCCAGGGGTTGGGGGAGGGGAGAATGAGGAGTTATTGTTTAATAGGTACAGAGTTTCAGTTTGGCATGATGAAAAGTTTCTGGAGATGGATTGCGATGAGGAGGATGGATGATGGCTGTACAACAATGTGAATCTACTTCATGCCACTGAATGATATACTTAAAAATGATTAAAATGGTAAATTTTATGTTACGTGTGCTTTCCACGATAAAGCACACACACACAAACGCACACACACATGGTTACCAAGTGGGTTGAATGAAGTTAATTCACTTGATATCCGCCTTGTGATGTTTAATAAACACCCCAAACTTACCAAGCCCTAGTCTGAGCTCCTAATCTCCTCTCCCCGCCCAAGCTGCCCCATTCACAGTCGCCCCATCTCCGCTGATGGCAGCTCCTTCCCCGTGGAGACAGCATCATGACTCTTCCTTTCTCTCCCACCCCACATCCAATGGTTAGGCAACCCTGAGCTCTCTCTGCACAATATATCAAAGCCTTATCACTGCTCGCCACTCCTTGGTTCCTGACCCCAGACTGAGCCACCATCATCTATGCCTTGGATTGTTGCAATAGCCCCCCAACTTTCACCCCAGCTCCCTGGAGTCTGGTCCCCACATGGCAGCCTGAGGAAGCTCCTTAAAATGGAAATCACGTCATGACTGTCATCTGCTCAAAAGAAAAAGCCGGTCTTCACATGTTCTACAGGGCCCCTGTATCAACCCTCGTCACCTCTCCCAGCTCATCTCAACTACTCCACCCTCCACCCCCAACTCCAGCCACACCAGCTCCCTTGCTGGGCTTAGAACATGCCAGAAATGCTCCCACTTTGGGATCTGGAAGCTTCTCCCCAGATATTCACATGGCTTTCTTTCCCAAAGTGCTCTAGGGGAAGAAAACATAATTTTCCCTCCACCCTTCTAAGTTCTTGGCTGAGACTCCTGTAATAAAAGACAGATTAACAAGAGAAAAACAAACAGGTTTATTAACATGTATACCTCATGCATACGGGAGAGGTACCCAGGAAAAAAAATGAGTAATTCCAAGGTGGCTTAGAATTCAGGCTTTAAATACCATCTTAATAGAAAAAAGGGAAGGTGGGGGGAATATAGGCCTCTTAGTGGAAAGTAAATTAAAAAAATTAAAAAAATTGAAGTATAGCTGATTTACAGTATCGTGCTATTTCAGGTGTACAGCACAGTGATTCAGTTATATATAAATATAAATAAATAAGTAAAGTAAGTAAGTAAGTAAGTAAATAAATAAATAAATAAATTCTTCTTCAGATTCTCTTCCTTTATAGACTATTACAAAATATTCAGTAGAGTTCCCTGTGTTATACAGTAGGTCCTTGTTGGTTATCTATTTTATATATAGTGATGTGTATATGTTACCCCAGCCTCCTAATTTATTCCTCCCCCACACCCCCTTCCCCTTTGGTAACCATAAATTTGTTTTCTATGTCTGTGAGTCTCTTTCTGTTTTGGAAAAAAGTTCATTTGTATTTGTTTTTTTTTTTTTTTTAACATTCCCTGCTGCCCTTCCTCTCGAGGTTTTACTTAAATGTCTCCTTTCTTGACCACCCTGTTTTATTTATTTATATTTTTTAAAATTAAATTTTATTTTTTTAAGTTGGAGTATAATTGCTTTACAATGTTGTGTTAATTTCTGCCGCACAACGAAGGGAATCAGCCATACGCATAAACACATCCCCTCCCTCTTGGACCTCCCCCCCCCCCCGCACCCCCTCCCCCCGTTTTTAATTGCAGCCCTGCACCCGGTCCTCCCATACTCCTTTCCCTGCGTTACTGCTCCTTTTTTCCCATAGCACCTTCTAGAACACCATGTACTTTACGTATTTATTAGGGCTGTTAATGTCTGTCTCCCCTACTGGAATCAACCACCATTTACTGATGGATCCCAAACCATTTAGCACAGGACCTGGTGCATAGTAAGGGCTCAATAAATACTAGTCAAAGGCATGCATGAGTTAAAGTGCTTTCTTTCCTATGTAGTCTGTACACATGTGAGCGAGTGTTACTGCTGCCACTTTTATTAATTTATTATTTCTAGTTGCGTGAAGGACGTCTTCATGGAGAGCAACTCAAGCTGAAGTCCTCGTCTCTCCTGGTGGCCCTGGCTTGTCGGCACTCTCAGTAGTACCACCATCAGCGCTGCGTGTTCTTCATCCGTTCTCTTTGCCCAGCACCTTCTCAGCTCCCCAAAACTTCTCTACTGTTTGCCCTGTTCACTCCCCTCCTCTGCAGCTACTATGCTTTTTTTTCCTGGAGAGATCCCTGACAGAGCTGTGCCCCTGCTCAGAGACTTTTGCTGGCTCCTTACTGCATAAGGATTTAAGTACAAACTCAGCTTTGCCTGTTAGGCTCCCAGATGATCTTGCCCTCAATGCCTTACACCTGACCTAGGCTTGGGACAAACTGGATTCCTTAGAACCGATGTTTTCCTGCCTCTGTACCTTTGCTCAGGCTGGTCCCTTCACCTGGAGTGTCTTCTTTCATCTTCGCTTGCCCCCAGTTCTACCTGCCCTTTAAGGCTCAGCTTCAACATCACTTTCCTGATGCCTCTCTCCATCTTTTGGAACCTTTTGCAGACCTTCTATTTTGGCGAGTATCTGGCGCTGAGTTGAGTTTTGGACCATGTCACTTGGAGGCCACCCGGCCAGACTGGAAGTTTTAGACGAACTGTAAAGGAACGGGCTGTGCCTTGTCCCTTTCTATGTCCCTGGGAGCCGGAGCACACTGCTCAGTTTCGCTCAACACAAGTGTTAACTTGGAACTTTACAGGACGAACGCAGAGCGGCGGAACAGGCGCACTTCCTGCTAAGGCCACAAGATGGCAGCATAGACCGGGCTTCAGAACTGGTGAGGTTTCCGCCGGTCCCCCCCGCCCACCTTGTTCCTACCACCTTCCCAGCACCCAAAGCCCTGAAAGGTTACCCGGTTCCCTCGAGGTGTGTGGAGGAGAGTCCTCTCGCTAGGGCTGGGGGCGTTAGGTCTGGGGTGGGGACACCAGTTGGAGGCCTATAGCGAGTGTGTGCGTGTGGTTCCTGTACCGCCCTCTTCCAAGGTCCCTTTTCCAAGAGAGATCCCGGTAGGATGGAAGGAGCACCCGGCAGGGAGGGAGTGGCAGGTTTGGGTCCTTGTTCTGCACTGCGGCCTCGGGCAAGTGTCTGTGTACCAGGAAAAGGCCGATCACAGAGTCCAGCTCGCGGCAAATGCCCACGAAGTCTCCACTTCCTGTTCTCTCCCAGTCCCCCTGCCCCGATTTTCGCGAAGGCGAAACGATGGTTGCACTAATGACCTGACGGTCACCACATTCTCCCCCTTTCTGGGATTCTGTGTGGCCCAGAAGAGGGGCGATGTTGGAGCAGGGAGGGACTTTAATAATTTACTATTATTATTAAAGTCCTCTTCCGCTCCAACATTTGACAATTGAGACCAACTGAGAGAGCGGGGGTGGGATGGCGGGATTTAGGAATGCCTGAAATGTGCTTGCCGAGGGCGCAGGAGAGAGGCGAGAGGAAAGACAAAGATGTCTGCGGAGGGTCTGGTACACTCTGGGGCTTCCCTGGGCGACGGGGTGTGTGAGGAAGGGGCGGGACTATCCCCAGTGGTTCGCGGGCACAGAGGGGAGGAGGGGGCGGGGAGGGGGTAAGGACTGCGTGTCCCCCCACCCCCTCCCGCGGCGCGCAATGATGGGTCTGTCCAACAGAGGGCGCCGCGAGCACGCAGGGCTCAGTCTTGAGCTTCTTCCAGCTTCTTAATTGAGTGGGTTTGTCTTCCGAGCTTTGGGTCTCTGCACCTTCACCAGGGATGTGATAGGGGCGAGGGTACTGCTGGTTAAGCTGGGGAGCTGTGTCACCGTTTGTAATTGTGCTGGCCTGCGTCCCGAGTGGCAATTGTGGGTTTGCATGTAATCAGCACAGTGATCATTCATTCACTCATTTATTCACTCATCCAGCTAAAATTATTGAGCACCCACCAGGTGGCAAGCACTGTACTGGGAGTGAAGTGGCAAACGAGGAGCGCTCACTGATGACCGACACCTAAGACCCGTGTCACAGGTCAGCCCAGGGCCCTGGGGGCACACTGAGGGCAGGGAGCACTTCCTGTCTCCATCCCTCGCAAGTGCACCCACTCTGAGGTGAGCAGTGTTATGCCTCTTTCACAGAGGAGAGAATCGAGGTTCAGAGAGGTTAGGTAAGAGGTCCAGGGTTACACAGCCATTAAGGGGATGAGCTGGGATTTGCACCTGGAGCCTGGTTCCAGAGTGCCCTCCCACTTGCCCTGTGAGGCTGCCTCTGTCAGGGGACAGCCAGTGAGGCTGTGAGGGGGTGAGAGGCTGTCCTGGGGGCAGGGAGGCCACTCCACCTGTGCATGTCCTGAGCAGGACAGGAGTCCGTGGGCAGGGGGAGCTTACAGCTGGCTACTTCATCCCAGAATGAATAACTGGCCAGCGATCAGAACTGCCCAGTCATGGAATGGCTGAGCCTGAGGAGCAGAAGTGCCCTGCCTCTTCCCAGACCTTGCAGGGGCTGCCCCTTGACCCTGGTGCATTCACCCAGCGTTGGAGGCTCTGCCTGGCACAGTCCGCTTCTCCCTCCAGCCTCGTCTTGCGTCCTTGCCCGGCTGCTCTCTGTGTTCCTGCCTCTCAGGCCTTCTTTCAGCAACTTGCTGGGCACACTCACCTCTGGGCCTTTGCACATGCACTCACACATCTTCGGGCCACTTCAAGCCTTCCCCAAAGCCTTGTGTGCTGCTCTGCTGGTTTAGGCTTCTCTGCTCCCCCTAAATATGGCTCCTCATGCCTTACTGAAATTATCGGGTAATAGCCTTTCCCACTGGACTGTCAGATGCACGTGGCAAGGACACTGTCTTGTTATCAGGGCATTGCCTCGTTTGGTGCTCAAGAAAGTTTTCTTGGAAGAATGAATGAATAATGAATGAAGGTAAGAAAAAATGAAAGAAGCATGCAAAGCCCAATGCATGGTTGGGGGACTTGGGTCAGTTCAAGATCTTTCAAGTCCCTTCCAATCATCCTCTGGCCGCAGCTCTTGTTCCCCCCACACCCCCACCCCCGCAGGAAGTGGAGACTGAGAGCCACAGTCAACACCTGACGTTTTTAAGCATCTAGGCATCCCGCTAGGCACTGTCACATGTACTCTCACCCATCAAATAAGCAGGAACGAGGTGAAACGTTTTCATTGGACACTAGCTTGAAGGCTTCAGTCTCTGCCTGAATAGTTTGCCGGTTGGCCTCGGTCATTGCTACATCTATCTGCACGGGTCCCGCGTTCCCTCGGACCTCGTCCGCCTGGGCCCCTGGATGCACTTCCGAAGAAGGCCACCAGGTGGCGGCAGACGCCAAGAGTCGGGGCTCGGCGCGCGCCGTCCAACCTCCGACCGCCGGCAGGGGGCACTGCTGTTCTTCCGGGTGCTCGGAGGAGGTGGGTCGGGTTTGCCAGCAGGGCTAGGGAGGCGGGGTCAGCCCTGCCTGGAGTTGGGGGCAGGTCCGACCCTCAGCAACGGAGGAAGGCTGCGTAGCACCCTCATTCTTCCTCATTCGTACAGTGCGGTCTTAACCTCTACTTTATAGGCTTAAGAGGCAAACTTTTTTGTAAAGGGCCAGATGGTAAATATTTTAGGTTTTGCTGACCATTTGGTCTCTGTCACAACTACTCAACTCTGTCCTTGGAGTGTGAAACAACCCATGGAAAAATGGGCGTGGCCACGTTCCAATAAATCTTTACTATTGGACATCGAAATTTGAATTTTGTACAATTTTCTCGTGTCACAAAATGTTGTTCTTTTACTTTTTAAAAAAACTGCTTAATAATGTAAAAACTATTTTAGTTCTTGGGAAGGGATCAGGTGAGCCCTGATCTAGGTGAAGTCCCAAACCAGTGCGTGTCGTACAGTAGGTGCTCAATGAGGGGTCACTGATGTCAGCCACTCAGAAACACTCAGCAGGGGGTCCATAGACCCTGGTCTCCAGCAGCCCTTGGAGGGGGTCAGGACGCTCTCCTCCCAGTTTTGGCCTTGGCTCTCCTCCACCCCTCACAGAAGTGCTCAGTGAGGGAGACCTGTCTCCTCCCCTTCTTCCTGTGGCTGCATTTTCCCACCTCCATGTCTCCACCTGGGCAGTTCTCTCTTTCTAATGAAACCCCTGTCCTTTTTACCTTGCAAGTCCCAATCTCATTGCTCTCTTTGTAAAAATTCAACTTTAATTGAGGTATTGAAGTATTCACCCATTTTAAGCGCAGAGTCCATGAGTTTATTTATTTATTTATTTTTTGGCTGCGTAGGGTCTTAGTTGCGGCACGCGGCATCTTCGTTGCAGTGTGTGGGCTTCTCCCTAGTTGTGGTGCGTGGATTTAGTTGCCCTGTGGCATGTGAGATCTTAGTTCCCCGACCAGGGATCAAACCGGCGTCCCCTGCATTGCAAGAGGGATTCTTAAACACTGGACCACCAGGGAGGTCCCAAAGTTCATGAGTTTTGACAAATGCGTGTACCCAAAGGACCACCACCCCAATCAAGATAGAGAACATTTCCTTCACCCCAAAATCTTCCCCATGCCCTTTCCTAGTCAACCTTGGATTATTTTTTTTAATGTCTCCCAATTATCAAGCACTTGCAATGTGCCAGGCTTCACGGAGGCCCTTGACAAGTCCTGTCTCACTGAAGCCTCGGGAACCTGGTGAGGTGGGGGCAATTGTTATCCGTGGGCATCTTTCAGCTCAGGACTCCGAGCTCTGGGTTGGGGAGACACGGGACCACTGCAAATCA
This sequence comes from Balaenoptera acutorostrata, assembly GCF_949987535.1. Lineage (NCBI taxonomy): Eukaryota > Metazoa > Chordata > Mammalia > Artiodactyla > Balaenopteridae > Balaenoptera > Balaenoptera acutorostrata. The sequence continues at coordinate 43,037,888 of NC_080083.1, forward strand.
GGACAGGGCTGAGATTTGATCCTGGCCTGCTGGTTCCTAACCGCTCTTCTACCTGCTTTTCTCCCAGCCCCCTTCGTGTTCCCAGGGGCATTGTGCACACACATCTATACTCCTGGGTGCTTGCAGAGTGGCCTGGGACCGGGAACATCAGTATCCCCTGGGAGCTGGCCAGAAATGCAGAGTCTCGGGCCGCACCCAGAACTACTGAGTTCCCAAGTCCCCAGGTAATTTCAAGGCTGAGCAGCGCTGTCCTGAGCCCGGCTCTTTACTGGGGAGTGGTGGCTGGGTCTGTGTCCACTTCCCAGATAGACTGTGAGCTCCTGGAAGGCAGGGGCTGAGCCCACCTCAAGGCCTCCATCCTGCAGCCCTCTTGTGACTCAAAGTTGAACCAGTAGGTGCAGGGAAGAGCAGGAGGCTGGAGCTTCGGGATGAAGGTTTGGGGGTGGGGGCTATGTATGCTAGGAACTAGTGCGAGGACTGAGACAGGGCTAGGGGGTGGTCTGTCCCTTTGGAGTTTGGCTGTCCCCTTGCTCTGGCCACTGTCCAAGTTGACGCAGGGAGTCTAGTTCATTTGCATATTATTTGCATACAACGAGCAAGTCTCTCTGGTGCCTTTCCTCTTCTTGCAGATTACATGGTGGTGGGGGAGGGGAGCAGACTGGATTTGGGAGGCGGTGGAGAGGACACAGAGCTGTGGGTTTTGGGGAAGCCTTGGGCTGCAGACTCAGGCCTGGGTCCTGGCTGATGCCCATCCCGGGAGCTGGTCTGGCATTAAGCAGTGACCCTCTTTGGGTTAGGAGGGGCACTTGCGAGGTCCTCCAAGCTCCAGATACTTGCTGTGGGAGCAAGGTTGGGGGCTGGGCTGTTACTCACCTCCCTGCCTTCGTCCCCCAAGTTCCCCCGCCTGGAATGTCCTTTCCCACGTCCCTGTCACCATCCTACAAGTCTGTTCACACAACAGGATTCTCTCCAGCAGTGAGAGAACCTTGCAGATGTAATGTTCAGCAAGAAGACATAAAAGGAGCTGTGTTATGAGTCCAATTATATAAAGCACGAAAGCAGGTCCTTTGAGTCTCTGCTTTTAGATGTAATGGTCCCCCTGCGGGATGGTTAGTACCTGGAAGGGAGCACGGGGTGGGGGTGGGGACTCTGGGAGATGCTCAAGTCACTTTGTGATCTGGGTGTTGGTTATACGGGTGCTGGTTTCACTTTGTGAAAATTCACCGAGCTGCACAGGGATTACACATGCATTTTTCTTTTCTTTTCTTTCTTTCTTTCTTTCTTTCTGTCTGTCTGTCTGTCTGTCTGTCTTTCTTTCTTTCTTTCTTCCTTCCTTCCTTCCTTCCTTCCTTCTTTCCTTCCTTTTTTTCTTTCTTTCTTTCTTCTGATTTACTCAACATTTATTTTGTATTTGCTGTGTAAGAAGTATGGCGATAATATGAATTATAAAAATTCACTTTCTGGACCAAGCACCTACACTATGTCTGTCCCTCAGATCATTTATATTCAAAATATGTCTGTATTTCAGGAACTAAATTGTAGCATTCTAAATCCTCCAACTTTGCTTTTCACATGTCCTTAAAAAAGGAAAGTTTTCGTTAAGATCCATTTGCATTTTCATATCTTAACAGGTAATTCTAATGTGTAATAATAGCACATGGAGGGATCACTTTATGAACTACTGCTCCGTACGTGCATTTTTCTGTATACAAAGTTGAAAAAAGACCAGATTGAATGCCGAGATGAATCCTGGGCGCATGAGCTGCTAGGAACGCTACTCTCCCCCTGCCTGCCCTTCGCAGCTGACAAGGCCCTGGCTGCTCTGTGGCATTTTAGTTTTCTCTTGCCCTCTTCTCCCCTTGGGCTGGGACACCCTGACATCAGGCCCAAGCCTGTTCATCCGTGTCTCCTGGCCTGGGACCTGGCACGGAGCAGGCGCTGAACATCTCAGCATGAATGTGGTTCCTCAACATCCCTGGGCTGGCCCACGAGGCCCTGGGGCACCAGACAACATGTGTATGGGGCTATTTCTCCTTACTCCCCCTCACCGCCCTGCAAAGGCCAGCATTGAAACACCTGGCTGTGGCCCAGGGTTAGAAGTGGGCTAAGGGATGGGACAGCAGAAAGTGCCAGAGGAGAGAGAGGGGCCCCTGGTGTGGGGAACCACTGACATTCCGGGCCCTCAGCACCCTGGCCTCTCATCGCTGCTCCCTCTAGCCGGGGTCGGCGCCTCCTCTTGCCTTGTGCGTTCACCCCTGACCCTAAGGGTGCCTGGGCCCTTGCTTAGCCCCCACTTCAGTCTCCAGCAGGGGAGGCTGAGGCCTGGCTTCTCTGCCCTTGGCTCTGTGCTCAGGCTGCTCTGAACCTGCCCGGCCCTGCCTCTGACTCACCCCTGCTCACCCTGCCCTGCAAGTTGGGGCTTCCCGGTGGTGCCTGAGTTACAGGGACCTGCAAACAGACACAGAGCCCCCTCCCCACGGTCTGGAACTTGTCATAGAGGAACTTTGGGCAATGGTCTGGCCTCTCTGGCCTCGGTTTCCCTTTTCCGTAGAGTGGGAGGGCAATTCTGCAGCTGTGGGGTCTGAGGAGTGTGGGAGACCTTGGGAGCCGGAAGTGCGGGGTCAAAGGCCTGCTGGGGAGGGGGGATGGCTAGTCAGGGGCCACATGGCCCTTCCCCCTCAGCTGGGTGGGTCTGCGTGGTGGGGGCAGGTGAGGGGGTGGAGAGGTCTGTGCTGCTCTTCCCAGGGTTCCTCTGGGAGGCGGGTGGAGGTGCCGGGGGAGCATGGGAGAGTCAGGGGCCTTGGTTTAGGACTGACTTGGTCCTAACTGTCTGCAGGCCTGGTCCTTCTTCTATGGGCCTCAGTTGACTCCTTTGTCAAGGGGGCCATTTTGTTCCATTGTCCCTCAGGCCCCCAGAACTCCGAGGCTCTCTCATGCACATGCTGTTTGACCTGCCTGGGGTGTTATTTTGGAATCAGTGTCTACATTTAAAAGATCAGAGACCTCCCGGGGCTTCCCTGGTGGCGCAGTGGTTAAGAATCTGCCTGCCGATGCAGGGGACACAGGTTCGAGCTCTGGTCCGGGAAGATCCCACATGCTGCGGAGCAGCTAAGCCCATGTGCCACAACTGCTGAGCCTGCGCTCTAGAGCCCGCGAGCCACAACTACTGAGCCCACGTGCTACAACTACTGAAGCCTGCGCGCCTAGAGCCCGTGCTCCGCAACAAGAGAAGCCACTGCAGTGAGAAGCCTGCGCACCACAAGGAAGAGTAGCCCCTGCTCGCCACGACTAGAGAAAGCCCGCGCGCAGCAGCGAAGACCCAATGCAGCCAAAAATAAATAAATAAAATAAATTAAAAAAAAAAAAAAGATCAGAGGCCTCCCAATCACATCCTGCGTTCCAGCTTCCTGAGCAGGCAGGCAGAGGTCTGGCCTCTTTGGGATTCTCTGTGCCAGCAGCAAACGGGGACAGCTGCTCCCGGGGGCCTCCATTCCCTGGGGACCCAGCCCCCTGCACTGTCCACACCTGGGGGCCTAGCCTGGGGCCGTCCCTGCCCAGGACCCTCTGCTTCCAGCCACGTCAGCCCCGTGGATGTCCCACCCCCAGCAGCCCAGTGGTCCAGCAGCTGGCGCACTTGCACGAACGGGCCTCTTTTCTCTCTGTTTTGCCAACTTAAGGCTTTGGAGGGCAGGTCTGGATTAGTTGGGCCTTAGCTCATGTGTTTATCCAAAGCAAAGACCTAGGTTTCGGGATTTCCGGGGGGTGTCTAGAGCCTCGGTCAGGGCCCAGAGATGGTGTCTGCTTGTGGGGAGGTGGGTCCCTACCTCCTGGGGCCAGGTCCTTCCCCTCGCCCTGAGATGACCCCCATTCTCAGTGTCTCAGCCTGGTCACAAGGCCCTCGGAGACCAGCTCTCCGTCTGCCTGCTGATCTCTTGGCCTCACCTCCACACCCCTACCCCAAATGCCCACACTCATCGTGTTCTTGGCGGCGCTGCTGACTCTCCGCATCCCTAAGTCCCTTCCCCTCCTTCCTCTGCCTCAGCTCCCCCTCCCCCTCCCCCCCCAGGCTGCCCTGCTCTGTCCCCATGGGCTGCTCCCTGATGCCCGTGGCCTCCTGCACCGTGGCTGTGTCCCTGGCGCTGGGATGGGGCCTTGGTCCGGCCTCCCAGCCTTGAGCACAGAGCCAGACACACAGTCAGTGCTCAACGCACGTTCTAACGATTGAAGTTGCCTTTTGTCTGAGGGGCAGGGGGGCTGGTGAGGAGTCACCGGAGGTCAGGCCGAGATTCTTTCAGCTGTTGCTTGGCCATCACTGGGAGAGGGAGGAAGGGTAGCCCTAGCCATCGGACGAGGGGACGGGGAGGCCCCCTCCCCTCTGACACCATTCCTGGCCACAGCCCTGGGCTCCTGCCCTCAGCCACTTGTTGGCACTCAGGTGTGCCAGCCCCAGGATGGGCAGCGGCCTGCAGAAATCTAGCCGGCCGCGATCCCCTGCCCACCGCCCTGCTCCTCCCCCTCCCGGCTCAAGCCGGCCCAGCTCATGGTGGGCACACAGAACTAGGGAGGCTTCTCAGGGACCACCCATGCCAGCTCCTGACACTTTACAGATGGGGTCGAGGAGGGGTGGTGACTTGACCTGGAGCCCTGGGACCCTCTCCCAGGTGGCCTGAGCCCTGGGTGGTGCAAAGTCAGTCCTGGGGGTCGGGACGTGGCAGTGCCTGCTGTGCGGGGGCCCTGCCCCCATCTGAGCAGCAGAGGAGCCAGCCCTTCCCTCGCCCGGTTCCACCTGGCCTGGTGCCTCCCAGAGCTGGCAGAAAGGTAGGGCGGGAGCAAGTCTGAATCAGCCCAGGTGGCTTCGAGTCCCAGCCGGCCCTCCCCGCCCGCAGGCCCTGGGAGCGGGGACTGAGCTCACACCCCAAATCCTCTGCCTTCCCTCCCCACCCATGCATTCAGCCTGGGGCCCAAACATGGCAGGGAGCCAGCCCCAGCCTGTCTCCTTGGTAACGGAGGCACAACACCCAACAATACAGACTCTTTGCCCTGCCAAGGTCACACCCGAACCTGGGCCTTCATGCCTGGCCGGGGAGAAGTCTGGCTGGGGGAAGGGGGATGCAGGGGGCGGGGTGGGAGGAGGGGGCAGCAGGGTCCCTGGGCCTAGAGACCCTTCCCTCCCTTCTCAAGCTCAGGGGAGCCAGGACTGTTGTCCCAGCAGCCTTGGATGCTGTGACCCCAACCTCAGCCCTTCAGACTTGGTAGCGTAGTGCGTGGAAGGCGGAGACGGGCCAGGTAGATCACAGGGAGAAGTGTGGGTCTAAGCAAGAGAGCCCTCCTGGGCCAGCTGGGCTGTGGGAAGGGCTCAGGGAGGGAGGGTATGAGAGGGTCCTTCTGTTCTGGCTGGGGGACAGCAGGGCCTCTTTCCCAGCAGGCGAGGGATGGGACGTTCACCAGCCCCCAGGTTGGGGCAGGGGCACTGGGAGGCCGTTCCAGCCTCGTGTTTGGGGGCTGCTTGGGTGGATAAGCAGAGGGGAAGCTGGGATGGTGCTGGAGAGGGGAAGGACAGTTTTTCTGACCTTCACTGGCCTTTGGTTTCTGTGGCCCAGGGCTTGGGATTGTGGGGCGATACAGGCAGACAGGGTCTCTGTCCCTGGGGAGCCTCTGTCAGGGAGGAACATGGCCCCAGACCTTGGGAGCTCTGGGTCTGAGGGGGGAGGCCCAGCCTCTGTCCTGGGGAGTTTGGGAACATCCATATGGGCGACAGAGACAGAGGACAGATGGAGTCACTCAGCTCTGGGGCACGGGGCTCACCGAGCCTCCCTGGGGAATGCCTCTGCCGCTTAGGGAGTGATGGAACCTGAGGGTCTTTCTGCTTCTCCTCCCTGGGTTGGGGGTACCACCCCAGAGCTGATGGGCCCTTCCCCAAGTTACCAGGCCTGGTCAGAGCTGTGATCAATTGAAACTGCTTGTCCAATGCTTGCAGGTTAAGCAGAAACTTCTCCCACCACCTCTGCCTGGCTCTGTGGGGAGGAACCATCATTGGCCCCCCTTTATGGATGAGGAAACTGAGACTCAGGGAGGTGAGATGCCCGTGCTAGAGGGCTCGGGTCCTATGGGCCAGACCGCTGTGTTTAGAGTGCCCAGCTCTCTGATGTTTGGGGGAATCTGAGGCAGGCAGACCCTGGGCAGTGCAGGGAAGGGCAAGTCAGATCTGTGTCCCTGCTGTCTCCCAAGTCCTGAGACCCGATGTGTGCTGTCCCGGTTCTCGGCCCCTCTGTTAGGTCCTGTACCCTGCTTCAATCCCCGGGGGGCCAGAGGGGAAGGTGGGGCCGGGGAGACTGGGTCTTGCTGAGGCTGCATCTTCCCTGCCCACGGCCCACCCAGGCTGAGTCAGGGCCGGGCAGGAGCTACGGGGGTGGCAGCTTTCCCAGGACCAGCCCGGGCGGTACCCACATTCCGCACAAGCTGGGTGCGTCTGGGCTTGGCCAAGCTAGGAGTCCTGGACCCCGCCCAGGCCCCCGCCTGCCCCAGAGCCAGCTCAGCACCATGGCCTTGGCCTTGTAGGGACCCCACCTGGACCGGGGTGTTGGAACTGCTTGCCTTGCACATACCTGCTGGGTGGGGTGCAGGCTGGTGTGGGGGGGGATCCTGCTGGAGCCCCAGCCCCCCACCATGGCCCGGGCATTGGGGTGCCCACTGCTCACCCCCTCCTCAGGCCCCCCTTTTGCCTCTGCGCTTGGACACCTGGAGGCTGAGGCTTATGCCGCCCATCTGCGGTTTGGGCCTTGGTCTTGCTCATGGCTCAGCAAGCGCTGGTGGAAGAGTGAAGCGTGTTCCGACAGCTGGGGGGTGACGAGGGCCCCTCCAAGGCCAGGAAGCAGCAGTGGGCTCATCCTGTTTGTAGCCCCCAGTCTCTCAGGGAGGCCTTTGTCCTCAGCAGCTTGGAACCCTGGGTGCCAGGTGCGGTGCTGGGGCGGAGGCTCTGAGGGGGGCCCCATGCCCACGGGGGCTCCAGCTCTGGGGGCTGCCTACAGCTTGCCCCTCCCCGCTTCCTCCGCGTGCCCGCCGGGCTCTCTGCAGGGCAGGGGGCTGCTAGGGATCCATGTAGGCGTTGGTCAAGGTCAGTCCCCACCTCTCCTTTGTGAAACGTTGCCCGCAGTCCACCTCCTCTCTCTGGGCCTCAGTTTCCTCTCCTGTCAAAGGAGGACAGACCCCCCTACATACCTGCTGGGTGGGGTGCAGGCTGGGGTCGGGGGGAATGTGAGGCCCCTGGGCTCTTGGTGGGCGGACTGTGACCTTGAGACTGAGACCTGAGATGGGCTGTGCTGGCCCACCTCCCCCTCCCCACCGGGGGACCCTCCACCCCAGCTCCGCAGTTTCCCCATCAGCCTCTGTGGGTCAGGCCGGGCCCCTGCCTGGGGGTAGGGGAGGTAACCTCAAATCTGGGATCTGGGGACCCTGTCCACGGTTCCCCACTTCCTCTGAGGGCTGCTGGTAGAGCTAGCATTTCATTCGCTCCAGCGAATGGCTGACAGGTGCCACTTGCCTTCCCGAGTCACCCAGTTCTGCGGCCTCAGCAGTTCTGAGTTCAGCCCGTGGGGCCTGGGCTGGTCGCCTCTGTCATGTCCCTGCAGCAGGCAGGGCCGGGCTGTTTCCTGGGCAGGCCCAGGGCTGCTTGGGCTGCAGAAACCACTTCCCAGGCCTTGGTGGGAACCAATGGGCCCTGGCCCTGCACCCAGGGTGGGCATGGGAGTTCTGTCCTGCATGGAAGGTCGGGAAGGGTGACACCGGGGCTGTCGGAGGAGGGGCAGGGGACAAGCTGAGATGTCAACTCAGCATGTCACTTGGAGAGGCAGCAGGCTGAGTGCCAGGCGACCAGGGGGCCTGGGCCAGGGGAGGGGGGAGCAGGTGGGCACAGCCCCTACCCTATCTAGCCCATCACTGAGCACCCCTCAGGGTCCCCCCTCCCCGGCTTCCGACGGCTGAGCCCTAGAGCCGGCGTTCTGGTTGACCCTGTTCCTGCGGACCCTCTAGGGCAGCACTTTGCCCTGGGAGTGGTGCTGTTTGCAGTGGAAGGAAGTGCCTCAGCCCCTGAAAGCCCGCTCTGTGTCCTGGTGTCCTTGGGCTAAGGATGGTTCAGTGTGTGTGTGCATGTGTGTCTGTGTGCGTGTGTGTGTGCACATATTTGTGTTGGGGGGAGGCAGTTGTCCCAGTGGAGGTGGATTTCTGGACATTCAGACCAGGGTCTTTCTAGCTGGATTCTGAACCCTGAAGGATTCTGGGAGTTAGCACTGCGAACTGGGCCCGGGGCAGCCTGGGAAACAGTGGGAACAGGTGAGAACAGGCTGGAAGGGTGCGGCAGCAGCTGGAACGTGTAGGCTGGAGCAGCTCCACCCTCCCTCATACAGGAATGGGCGCTGGCTGGGGAGCTGGGACCCTGTGCCTTCCCCATGCTGTCCCCAGCTCTGCTCCGCTGGCCTCCCCAGCCCCTGCTCCCTCCCGTGGGGCATCCCCACACCCCCTCACTCCTTGCTGGGCTAGAGCCAGCGGCTCAGCTGGGCCAGGCTGCTTGGGAGAAGCTGGCCACTTTTCCTGAAGATTCCCAGGTTTTTGGTTTGCACGTTTGTTTCTGACCCTCTGCACAGATAGACTCTGTCACTCACGGGGGTCGTGTTCTGATGAGTTAGGGAAGCACGCAGCTCACCTGTGGGGTGTTCCCTGAACCAGTGGATGGGGTTTCTGGGCCAACTCTCTTCCTGAGATAGGGGCTGAGGGCACCTGCCATTCCCAGAGCTTCTGGACACACTGTTGGCCTCTGCAGAGAGGCTCTGTCCTCGCCTGTCCTTCACGGTTGATCAGGGAACCCTGTAGCCATCAAGAGAGAGGCTGTGCTCCTTAGCAGAGCATACAGGGCCTTCCACTGCGGGCCCCTGCCCGCCTCTCCAGGCCTAGATCCCATCTCGGCCTCCCCAGCCAACCCCCCCAATCCGGGGCGTCTCACTTCCCTGAGGGTGCCAGGCCCTGGGGCCTCCTGGCTTTTGCACATGCCAGTCACCTGCCAGGAAGGCTCGTGTCTACCTGTGACCCTTATGTATACAGGTCCCTGCTCAGACCCCTGCCCCAGCTGTCCTGCCTCTTGGGCTGCATCGGGGGTCCCTCTTAGGTGCTCCCACGGCCCACCTGCTCAACCAGCTTGTGATGTCTGGTGCCTCCCCCGGGGACAGAGCTCCCCAAGACCAGGGCCCACTGTCATGTGTGTCCCCTGCCACGTCCCCAGGCTCTCCCTCACGGAGGTCGGGGAGTGAGAGGATGAACTAGTGAATGGGTGCAGGCAGCTTGGGGAATTCCTCTGAGGCCTGCAGACTTGTAAAGGGCTGTCACGTGATCCTGGCCCTGATTCTGCTCCCTCCAGTCTGAGGAAAAATATCCCTTTACCTTGGGATTGGGGCCTCCTGGGCAGATTCCAGAAATCTCTCTGAGAGCAAGGTGGGTAGAAGCTCCCCACCCCCCCAGGGGGAGGACTCAAGGTTAATGGGCCAGCGTGCATGGCAATGGCTGCTTTGTGTGAGTGGGTGGGTAAAGGACAAGCCGTGAGAGGCTGTGTGAGTGTGCACAAGTCTGAAAGTGCCCACGAGTGTGTGAAAGTGCCCATGAGTGTGTAAAAGTGTGAGCGTGAGTCTGTGAATGTGAACCAGTGTGAGGCTGTGCACGTCTGTATGCATGCGTGAGGCTGTGGATACGGGTGAGTGTGCATGGGCGTGTGGGTGTTAGGGTGTGTAAGTCTGTGAGTGTGAATGTGTGTGAGTCTGCGTGAATGTGCGTGAGAGCTGATTGTGAGTGTGAGTGTGGGTGTCTGTGAATGCGTAATATACTCTGTGCGAGTGTGTATGGATCTATGAGTGAGTTCGTGTGCATCTGTGATTATGACTGCGTGAGTCTAGGAGTATGAGTGTGACTGTGTGAAAGCTGTGGGTGAGTGTGTGAAGGTGGGAGCCTGAGTGTGTGTATATGAACGTGCCTGAGAGCGTAAGAGTCTACGAATGCGTGAGTGTGTGGTATGAAGTTGTATGAGTGGGAGAGTGTGAATGTGAGTGTGTAAATGTGCGAGTGTATGAGTGTGTGAATGTGTCAGTCTGTGAGCATGTGACCATGGGCGTGTGAATGTGCGTGTAAGCTGTGTGTAAAGGTGTGGCTAATCCTGGAGGGTGGTGGCAGGGGACCCAGGGCCGTGGTAGAAGCTCGGGTCTCCCCTTCCCCAGGGTGGAGGTCAACCCCAGGGAACCCTTCCAGGAGTCTGGGAAGACCCTAGGAGCTGCCAGGCTCATGTTTGCCCCAGAAGTTGACTCAGAGGGGCAAGGGGTCTTTCCCTGTTCTAGAGAGAGCTGAGGTCAATCTTTATTAGAAAGAAAAAAAGTACCACCAAATGGATTCAAAATAATATCTACAAAATATGGGTAGGATTTAAGAATTAAGGCAACAAACACCTGTGAACCCACTACCCGATTTTAGAAACGTTGACAGCACCCCCTCCCATCTCACCCCGACCCGCAGTGTGGATTATGGGCTGTTAATCCCTTGCTCTCTTTGCAGATCTGAAGCACTTCTCTCCAGGCCCCGTAGGTGAGACACAGGCCTCTTTCTGCCTGTCAGGCGGCCGGCAGGGCCAGAGCGGCTCAGTGCTGCCTCCTGGGGGCGCGGGACGCCGGCCTCCTCCCTCTCCGCGCCGCCGCCGCCTGGGTAGGCGCCCCCGCCAGGTCACTCTGCAGACCCCACAGAGGTGCACGTACTCGCTGTGCACGCACGCGCAAGGCACGCCCGGACACATGTGCACACCAGGCACTCACAGAGCTTTGCACGCAGACGTGACCCATCTATTGTGAAGGGAGCAGGTGCCGTACTCTGTGTGGGGCGCTCCAGCAGGAGCCAGCCCGCAGCAGCTGCTGCCCCAGGGAGCTGGAGGCAGGAAGGGGGTGGTCCTCACGAAGGGGGTCCTCGGGGACCCTCCCACTCAGGGCTGGGGGAGTCTCGGTAAGAAGTACCTTTAGGGTGAGTCATTTAATAGAAAGGTCTAAGAACGGGGTTGCCGGAGGAGGGCTTTGTGCCAGAGGCAGGGGAAGGTTTTTTGGAGATGGAGAATGAGGGGAGAGGCATAATGCAATGCACAGGCGAGCTTCAACAAGGAATTTCATGTCCATTGGCCTGGAATGGACGCAATGGCCCAGCCGGGGCCCCTGGTGCTACGGGGGTCATGGGACTACAGGGAGAGGAGCTGAAGACGGTGAGGAGGAGCCAGGCCCCTGGAGAAGGCGCTGGTGTGAAGCGCAGGTGGAGGATGTCTTGAGTCCCGTGGTCCCTCCGCTAGTCGCAGGTGCCACCTCCCAGGACTGCTTGGCAGAGGCGCGCGACCCAGGGTGGCCAGCAGAGGGCGCTCCCGCTACAGATTTGAGGCTCCAGTCGGCGCGGTCTTGAGCCCGGGGTTTAACTAGGATCAGATAGATCATCCTTGGAAAGCGCCCGGGCCTGCAGTCCTGATGGAAACATTCTGGCTTCCCCCTTGGGGGCTACGGAGCAGAAGGGTGAGAAGAGACGACCACGTGAGGTGGGAGCCCCACGAGTGTCCTCCTTCTCCCTTTCCTCTGCTCCCTGGTCAGATGCTGTCCGGTCAGTGTTTGCATCCCCTGTCTCCAGGTGGCGACCTTGAAATCAACCCAGAAACGCGACTGGCTCTCCTAACCTGCCCTGGAAGTCTTCCTCGAGGCCAGCAAGCTTTTCTAGAACGTTCCCCAGGGAACTAGTCCCCGGGCTCTGCCTCGGGAGTCTCCCCGCTTCCCTCGCTGGCCACTAGGTGGAGGACTTCCTCGCCTGGTGCCCAGGAGGCTTCCCCCGCTGCCACATCCACCAAGCCCGTGGATGCTAGAGTTTTCAGGACCAAATGCAGCCCTTTGTCTTCTGCCACAAAGCGCGACAGGCTTCCACGTGGCCGGTTGGTGGACCCAGCCAGGTCCAGCTGACTCAGACGAGGTGGCAGCCCCGTCAATCCCTTGGTGGTGGTGGTGGGGGATTATGGAGGAGAAAGTCCCTTCATTTGTGAGTGCCTCCTTCCACACCCTGGCATTTCCACCCAGGCAGAGGCACCTCGAACTCAGGTCATTCACGTATTCATTCATTTCTGCAGTTATCAAGCACCATTTGCTATGTCTGTTCCTGGGGACAGAAAGGAGGCAGGGTCCCTGCCTGAGTAGAGGAGGAGACAGGAAATAGGTGTGACCACACAGGGTGGTACGTGCTTTGAGGTCAGTGAATTGGTTTCTTCCTCTGAACCCCGCTTTTCTCTCTGGCTTCTCGGACCCAGTCAGTGGCATATTACCTGCCCATCTGCTCAACCCCGAAAATGCGGAAACATCCTGATGCTTCCCTTGCTTAGGCCCATCTCCCTGTCGGCCACTGTGTCCCATCCTTGCCCTCATCATCTCTCTCCCAGGCCATCCCTTTAGCCCCGGAGCTGGCCCTTGGCCCCCTTCCGGCTTTCACATCGCCACCAAAGTGAGCGCTTCTTCAAACTACCTGATGCCCAGAGGCATAAAAGAAAAAATTAGCAAATGTGACCTAAGGGAAATCGTTTTGTTTGGGGAAAAAAACACTGTAAACAAAGTTGGAAGACCAGTGGTCAGCTGGGAAAAGACATTGCAACCCATGTGGGAAAGGCCTCCTTCCCACGTTGACCAAAAGCTCACACAAGTCAGGAGGGACAAGATCCCACAGAAAAAAAAAAAAATGGTGAAGACTAGGAACAGCTGGTTCATAAAAAACAAGAAGGGTGCTGGCTTTGGCAGCATATGTACTAAAACTGGAACAATAGAAGATTAGCATGGCCCCTGGGCAAGGATGACACCCAAATTCGTGAAGCATTCCATATTAAAAAAAAAATGATACAAATGAACTTATTTAGAAAACAGAAACAGACTTTGAAAACACACTTATGGTTACCAAAGGGGAAATGTAGGGGGGTGGGACAAACTAGAGTTTGGGGTTAACAGATACACACTTCTATATATAAAGTAGATAATCAACAAGGACTTACTACTGTATAGCACAGGGAACTCTACTCAATATTCTATAATACCTATATGGGAGAAGAATCTGAAAAAGAATGGCTATATGTTTATGTATAACCGAATCACTTTGCTGTACACCTGAAACTAACACAACATTGTAAATCAACTCTATTCCAACATAAAATAAAAATTAAATTAAAAAAACAAACCAAACAAGAAGGGACCAAAAAATTTAGGGAAGGATAGTCAGTCTTACTCATGATTAAAGAAATGGAAACTGAAGCAACAGAGAGGCCTTTTTCAACTATCAAAAAAACAAAACTTGGAAAACAACAACAAACTTCAAAGCTTGATGAGACTCAGTGCTGATGGGTGTGGGTAGGTGGAGGGAGGAGTTATTCTCATTCATGGTGGGTGGGAACGAAAATTTGTAGAACTTTTCAGGAAGACTTGGAGGTGAAGATCCATGACTGGTACAGGGCCTTGGGGCTGCCCGTGACCTTTTTTAAAAACTGTGGCAATTTCAAATATACACAGAAGTAGAGAGAATGGCAGAACAAACCCCCATATGCCCATCACTCAGTTTCAATAATTGTCAACATGCTGCCATTCCTTTTTTTTCTCTTTTCAATATTTTTTTAATCAAAGTATAGTTGATTTACAATGTGTTAATTTCTGCTGTGCAGCAAAGTGATTCATTTATACATATATATATTCTTTTTAAAATATTCTTTTCCATTATGGTTTATCACAGGATATTGAATATAGTTCCCTGTGCTCTACAGTAAGACCTTGTTTTTTATCCATTCTGTATATAATAGTTGACATCTGCTAACCCCACACCCCCCCTCCACCCCTCCCCCAACCCCCTCCCTCTTGGCAATTACCAGTCTGTTCTCTATGTCCGTCAACATGGGGCCATCCTTGTTTCTTCTCTCCCTTCCACCATCTTTTGTGGGGGAGATTATTTTAAAGCAAAGATAAAATTTCAATTCACTCTGAATGAAAATTTGGCAAGAGCTATCAAAAGAGAAAATGGATCTACCCTTTCACCCAGCAATCCCAGGCTAAAATTTCCCCTAAGGGTATATTTGTAAAAGTTCACCAGGCTTATGTTCAGGGAGGTTTATTACGCCATTGTTTGTAAAAAACCTGGACACCGTTTTGGGGGGGACACGAATGAGTGAATTACAGCTCACGGTCACGATGGATTAAAGAGAGTGAGGTGGCTCTCCAAGAGATATTATTAGCTGGGAAATTGAGACGTTGAAGAGATCAGTCATATCCCTTTGTATAATTAAAATCTCTATAAACAGATAAATTAAAACAAAACAGTACAGCAATGCTTGGATGACTGTATTGCTATAGAATAAAGTCCAAACCCTGCAGCACACTTTTCATGGAGGTCTCTCTTTCCAACTTTCATTCTAGCCATTTCTCCCACTAATATGCCCTAGGAATTGGCCATTAGATTCCCAAAATGGGTTCCAAGGAACCGTAGCTCCACATGCACCTCCTGAAAGTGGGTCCATGGGTGATTTAGTTTGGGAAACCCTTAGCGCTCTATCTTCTCCTTGTACAATCGCAATGCACATTAGCTTGTTAAGGGCTCTGGGAATTCTGCAGTCAAACAAACAAAAACTGCTTGACATGGATGTACGTGCCTTACCCTGGTCTCCCAGGCTCTGGAGCGTGGTTCTCAGCCTTGGCTCTCATTAGCACCACCTGGGCCCAGCCCTGTGCATCAGGGCTGAGAACCACTACTCTGCAACGTTGCCCTGCCCCTTTCTGAGCTTATGTACCCCCACTCTCTCCTTTGCTCACCCCACCCCAGCCATACTGGCCCTTCTTCTAGTTCCCTGAAAAGGAGTGTCTTGGTTCAGCCCCAAGGCCTTTGCACTAGCTCTTACTTTGGCCTGGAATGCCTTTCCCTGCACCCGCTCGCTCCTTCCTTATTTCAGTTTTCCCCTTAAGTGTCACTTAGAAGAGGCCTTCCTGCCCTGCCCAGGAAGCACTCACATTCCCTTTCATGTTTCCGTGAAGGATGTCTCATTCTCTGGATTAATTACTGTCCATCTTACCCCCTAGAATGTTTGCTCCATAAAAGCAAAAATGGTTTCTTTTGTGTTCATCACCATATCCCCAGAGCCTAGGGCAGTGCCCGGTACACAGTAGGTGCTCAATTAATAGTAGCTGAACAAATGTGTTTCCTTCGAGATCTGCTTTCCTTTTGCTCCCCCTGAAATTGTGATCCAGCTGCAAGTCTCCCGATGGCCCCCAAACACGCTGGGCGCGTCCCCACTTCTGCCTGGATGAATTCTCACCTCATCTTCTCTGCCTGGCAAAGCCCTGCCCTGGCTTCGAAACCCAGCTTTCTGGTCCCTCCCTATGAAACTGCCCTCAGCAGCCTGGTCTGAATGAGTCGCTCCTTCCCGCTCCTCCCAGGTACTTGTATACACACACCTTCATCACCACACAGTTACACGATGCTTGGATGGACTGTGTGTGTGTCTGTCTCTCGCTCACCTGCCTGCATTCATTAAGGGCAGGGCTCGCTGACTCAGTGCCGAGTTCTTGGGCACCCAGCCCAGTGATGGCCACACCATGAATGCAATGAATGGGTGCTGAGCGAAGCCCAGCATTGGGCTCTTATTGCCTGCATTTATCCAGCCAGCATTGATTGGTCACTTCCTGTGCACAAAGCACCGAGTTAGACCTTAGAGTGGGTCCAGAGATAAACAGAAAGCCATCTTTTGGCTGTAAAGGATTATCATTCTAGAAGGGAAGCAGATCCAAATAATTCCAACACAAGTGAGAGTGGCTAGCACTCATTGGTGCTAGAATGGGCTGGGGGAGTGTATTAATTTCCTATTGCTCTTGGAACAAATGACAACTTTAGGGCCTTAAAGCAAAACACACTTTTTACGTTACAGTTCTGGAGGTCCGAGGTCTGAAATGCGTCTTAGGAGGCTAAAGTCAAGGTGTCAGCAGGGCTGAGCCCCTTCTGGAGGCTCTAGGGGAGAACTGTCCCTTGTCTTTTCCTGTTTCTAGAGTCTGCTTCCCTGGCTCATGGCTGCATCACTCTGACCTCTGCTTCTGTTGTCACATCTCCTTCTCTGACTCTGACCCTCTTGCTTCCCTCGTTTAAGGACACTTGTGGTTATATTGGGCTCAACCAGATAATCCAGAATAATCTCCCCATTGCAAATCCCTTGACTTAACCACACCTGCAAAGTCCCTTTTGCCATATAAGGGGATAAGGCCGTGGACGTCTGCCTAGCACGGGGAGGGAAGGGTTACATCTCACCCCGGAGGCCTTCACCTAGCCAGCTTTGGAGTCATTGGTCCTTCCCCCGAATCCCTAGTGTACACGAGGACTGGGGCCAGCTACTGTGACAAGCTATCTCATGTAAGCCTCACAAAGAGTTTTTCATGGAAGCCGAGTAGCCTCATTTTGCAGATGAGGCTAAGAGAAGGGATATGACTTGTCCACGGCAGAGTCCACATTGACCCAGGCCTTCTGAGCTCTTTTCATGAGGTGCGGAGTCGTGATCACAGATAACGTGCTTCACGATGGGGGTCGTGAAGGTCAGGGGCTGTGGTTCCTCCCCCACAAAACCTTGCTGGAGAAAGTGTATCACACCTGAGCTGTTAAATAACAAGCCCCAGGGCCCGGGTTCTGAGGCAGAGGCAGGGACAAGGGGGCTGTGAAACTGCCAGGCTGGGGCAGCTTCAGGGACGAGGCCGGGTTTAATGGCGATGGAGCAGGTGAGGGGCCTGGGGTGGGGCGGAGTATTCCATGGAACCCAGGCCTCTGCACAGGCGTGCTCTCCCTGTTGGTCAGGCACGTGGCTCATCCTGCGGTGGGCTGGGCTGTCAAAGAGCCAAGAGCGCCCCTTCCTGCCGGCGGTGTCAGGTGAAGGAAGGAGGCAGGCCATGCTCAGAGCGTCCCCAGGCTCACACGGGGGAGACACGGCCTCCACCCCCAGCGAGCTCCCAGGCTGAGTGGGGAGCTACAGCTTCTATCCTAGGAAGCCTCCAGTCTGAGGGGAGAGACAAAGCCTCTCTCTCGGGGAGCCCGGGCCACACCTGCCCCTGGAGGAAATCACTCAAGAGCATCGAAGGACAGGGACCAGTGAGGGTGAATTAATGGAGAGCAACCAGCCTCGCAGGGCATGGAGGGCGAAGAGCAGAGAGGGCAGGCGGGGCAGGGCCCAGGGGCCTGGGAGGCTGGGGTTTCTGGCTTGGTTCCCCCAGACCCTGCAGGGCAAAGGGGAGGGGGTGAGCCCCAGGTCCGAAAGCCCGCCCACCTGACCTGCTGCCCTCTCTTCCTCCCCCATAACTCCCTGAGGCCAAGGAAGGGGGGAGGGAGGGAGGGGCAGAGGGGAGGGGCTGGCCCTGTTAGGCTGGAGTCTTCTAGCCTGGGAAGAAGCCAGGGTTCCCTCCCTCGCTGGAAGGCCGAGGCTCCCCTTCCCAGACCTCCTCCCCACCCGTTCCCCGGGCGGCTGAATCCGGTCTTGGGTCCACCCCAGGCACGTGTTTCCTGGAAGCCAGTTACTTGGAGGTGGCTGAGTGTGCTTGGGCGGGGACGGGAGCACCTAAGGACCCCTGGAGTCCAGGGGGCATCGCAGGACGTCCCGCCTCTGACTCTCCTAATCGTGCCTCCTGGGAGGCGAGAGCCAGGACCGCTCCCCGCCTTCCGTAAACCCCGCCCCGCCCCGAGGCGGAGGGTGGGGCCTTCTTTGGAGTCAGACATAAATCATTAGTGGGTGGACCTGGGTGGGGCGGCCCTGGGGCCTCAGGACAGAGGCTGAGGAAACAGAACAGAGGAAGAGGATTCCACCTGAGGGCAGGTGTGGCGGGGTGAGGGTGCCTTTGGCAAGGGGTGGGGAGGCTTCAGGGCTGAGGTAAAGGGAGGGGCACCTGTGGGCTCCTTGGTGACCTATCCTGGGCAAGGTGCCTGCAGGTGAGAGGGACTACGTGTCTGTGAGGAAAGGAGCTGACAGGTCCTAGTGGCAGGGTCTGGGGGTGGGGTCCAGTCTTTGGGACCCCTGAAGGATTTGGGGTCCTCTCCTCACCAGCCAAGCCAAAGTCCAAGCTGGGAGCCCACCCCCAGATCCTGGGCCTCTCACTTCCCCGACCTCACCTGATACGGACCCTTTCCCTTGGGGGGAGGGTAGAGGTAGCTGTGTATTCCTTTCCTGGGCCCCTGTCTCCGCCCCGGTCATGGCCCAGGCTCCCTGTTCCTAACAACTCAGCGAACACTTACAGAGCACCTGCTGCATACCTGCTGTGCCCTGGGTTCTGGGTGGGGGTGGGCACTGTCCTAGGAAGGTGACAGTTAATGCTCGGGGGGGCCTGTAGGAGTCAAGGTCGGCTGGGCCCATGTGGCGAGACCTTTGTCAACATCGATATGCATCTATCGAGCATCAGGTGTATACGGGGCCCCCAGGTCACCCTACACCTTGTGCCTTCCATCAACATCGTAGGGTGGGTACAGTCCTGGGGACTCTCCCCACACACCCGAGTCCTGCTCAAATCTGAGACAGGGTCTGTCCTAGTCAACCCGAGAGCACGCTGGCCGTTCAGCAGCCTCTAGCGAGGAGATCCAGGGCCTGTGGTGTTGGGCAAGGCTGGGGCCGGCTGGGGACACTGGGGGATGCTGGGAAGTGTCCCAGCCGTCTCCCTGGGGCCTCCTCCTCCTGTCCCCTGCCCCCTGTGCTGGACCCCCGGCAGGCTGTGGGGTTGGATCGCCTCGTCCTTTTCCTCTCCTCCTCCTCCTCCTCCTCGTGGGCCAAGCTGCTGACAACTGTGAGGGCTGTGGGCCTGGCTCTGCCCCTCTGGCTGCTGGGGTGGGGGAGGACAGGCCCAGGCAGGAGAATTCACAGCTGAGAGGACCTTGGCATAGCCCTCCGACTGGCTCCTGCCAGGCCTTCCTCCCCTGGCAGGGGGAGTGGGTGCTGCTGGGGCCCCGCTGCAGGCCAGGCTCGGCTGCTAGCGCCCGGCTGCCCTGCCGCTCCGGCACCCTGGGCCTCGGTTTCCTCATGGCGTCGTTGGCAGGATCTGGCCAGGGCTGTCCTGAGCCGTGAGGGAGGAGTGTCCGGGCTCTTCTCAGGCCTGCCAAGGGTGGCCACACTGTCCAGAGGGCCAGGGAGGCCTTCCTGGCTCTGACCCTGTCCTTTCACCTGGGGAGAGGGCTTGGGCCGGGCCTGTCCTTCAGCAGCAGGTGAGGCCTCTCTGGGCCGAGGTGCTGGAGGGGGGCTTCAGAGGTGGCAGAGTCTCCAAAGGCCAGAGGCAAAGGGCCTGGGGGTCACTGGTGTGGAGACACACCGAGGCCCAGACCTTGACACACAGCCTGACATCGGGGGGTAGCAAATGGAAGTGATGGGGGGATGGTGGGACCTTGGTGATTTTGGAGGGAGAAAGGAAGGTTAGTAAACTCTCTGCCCCTTCAAACTGGGCCTCAAGACTAAGGTCTGAGGGCTTTGGAGGTGGGGTGCGGGCTGGGATGCAGGCTCTGAGAGAGGCAGAGGGTGGGTGGTGCCCTGTGGCCTGGCCCCCTCCCCCGGCCCCTGGCTCTGCTCCAAATTCACGTCTCTGAACTGAGTGAGGCCTGTCTGGAGGGAGGAGGTCAGTCAGCTTCTGGGGGAGGGGGCTTCCTGGGAGAGTGGTTCCAGTGGGAAGGGGGAAGGTCATTCCCTGTGAAGGTGAGTGGGTGGTGCAAGGCTGGCCTCTGACCCATTCAGGTGACCCCAGGTTCTATTGCTTCCCTTCCCCAATACTGTCCTGGAGTAGGAGGAAGTCCTCCCTGGTGTCTGGCCTCATGGAAGAGCCCCTGTGTTCTGACCTTGCTCCCTAGCCTTGACCTTGAGCCCCCTCCGTGGCCCCAGGAACCCTGAGAACCCCCAGACTTTACAGGCAGGGTGGGAGCAGGATGAAGTCAATCAGGTTGTCCCCTCTCTCACAGTAGCTTGTGGAGTCCCCACTCTCCAAGCAAGGAGACATCCTTGCGTGCGAGGACACTCACTTTCTTTCCCTGTGTGTGGGCCGAGAGCCCAGGCCAGCCACGTGTCTCCCTCCGCCCCTGCCTGGCCCGAAGGCCTCGCTGCCCCTGGAAGCTCCCCATTCAGACAGGCCCGGTGCAGACGCCTGGGTACTGGCAGCACATAAATCATTAGCACTGAAGCGATTAAGGCTGGTAATCTCCTGGCTGGGCGTGGGCGGTTGCCAGCTGCCAGGATGTGGGATTGTGCTTTGTCCTCGCAGAGGCCACACTTCCCCAGGGCGCGGCGCCGTGGGGGCTACCCACCGCACAGGTCCTGCTTCTCCTGCGCCCCGCATCTCCTCTGGGGGCCCCTTGGGAGTGTCTTCCCTCTGGTACTGCGGGGGGGGGCGGGTGTGTGAGCAGGAGTGCCCTCTGCTTCCTTCTGCTAACCCTCTGCTAACCCTCAGCTTCCTTCTCTCCCTCAGCCCCAGCTTGACTGATGTCAACCATCTCTCCAGATTCCCTCAAAGACCCCCCTGGGAGGCAGGAATTACCCCCGTTTTGCAAATGAGGCAACTGAGGCTCTTGAACTGACTTCCTGAAAGGTTTGGATCCAAAGCTCCCTCAGGTCAGTGGCTGTGACTATTCCCCTCAGATAGGGCAGCCCCCAGGCCAGGGGCTACGCCTCCTCCCACAGACTTGGAATAATCCCAAGAGACCTGGGGGGCTCCCTCAGGTCAGAGGCTGATTCGCCCCCCACCCCCAGCCTGGGGGGCTCCCTCAGGGCCACATTGTACGGGGTAGGGGAGGGTGTCCCCTGCATCTCTCCACCCTCTCCCTGGGACCCAAGAATGCTGGGTGGGGGGCCAGACCAGCCCCAGGCTCTGGGCCTGTGGAGCCTTGTTCCAGGCCCTTTCTGGCTCCCAGGGCTGGGTTCTGTGGACTCCCCCCGAGAATGAGCTCAGCCACCTGATTGCGGCTGAGGATGGAGGATCACCCTACCCCGGGGTTGTGGCTCCAATACCACCTTTGTTTCTAACAGACAGTGGGCTGCTAAGAAGCCAGCGTGCCCAGGCCGGGCTCGGGATGCACTCGGTGTGTCCAGCCTGAGCCCCGGGCCCTGGGCGGCTGGTACAGAAGCAAATTACACGGCTGGGGTTTTGGGTCTGACTTCAAGAGCCAGGGCCCCAGCCGCCCTTTAGCCTGGCTATAAAGGGCTATAAAGGGCTACCTGGGGTCTCTGTGCAAACCAGATCCTGCGCCTGACTTGTGGACACCATGGCCGCCACCACCACCAGCATCCACCGGCTTTCCACCTCCGGCTCCGTCAAGGGCCTGTGTGTGCCCAGTGGCGGGGGTTTCTCTCGATGTCTTCCATCCGTGTTGGGGGTGCCTGCCGGCCCCCCAGCCTCCTGGGAGCCAGCAGCTCTGGCAACATGTCTGTGTCCTCGTCCCACTTCTCCGTGGGCACGGGGGGCAGCTATGGCAGGGGCTGCTCCTGCAGCCTGGGTGGGGGCTTTGGCTCCAGCTTCGGGGTGGCAGACGCCCTGCTGGGGGGCAGCGAGAAGGAGACCATGCAGAGCCTCAACGACCGCCTGGCCTCCTACCTGGACAAGGTGCGTGCTCTGGAGGAGGCTAATGCCGACCTGGAGGTGAAGATCCACGACTGGTACAAGAAGCAGGGCCCTGGGCCCACCCTCGACTACAGCCACTACGTCAAGACCATCGAGGACCTGTGGAGTAAGGTGGGCGCTCCCTGCTCTCTGTCCTTCGTACCTGCTTCTGACTCACACCATCCCAACTTTGGACCTTTGCCAACATTTCTCCTCCAGCCTAGGTCTCCATCCCTCGCCCATTCATTCATTCACTCACTCTCACTTGCTCTGGAACCCAGCCCTGTACCAGTCACTGGTCCCAGGCCTGGAGAACATTCCACACTGGAAGGCTGTTTGGAGTTCCTCCTTTCTGGGGGAGGGTATTTGGGGTGGGTGATAGAGGAGTGGGCAGGGAAGGCTTCAGAACCTTGACTGAGGGCAGCAGATGGCATTCCAGGTATAGAGATCAGTGTGGACAAAGGCATAGATGTGGGAACGTGTTTGGTGTGGCTGCTGGGAGATGAGGCTCAATGTCTCCTTCTCACTATCCCATTCCCCTTTGAGTTTGCCCCCCCCGCCTGCCTCACCTCCTCCAGGCAGTCCTCCTGGATGGACGGCACTTGCCTTTTATCCTTGGATCTGGGGGTCCCTTCCGCACTTTGAGGTTCAGTCCATGCTCTGTTCATTGGGCTGATTTCACTGAGTCTGACATGTTCTCACAGCTGCTTTCATTGTTGGTCCTCCTCACTCCTTCCATGATGGTCACTCTGGGGGTCCCTAAGAGCAGAGGCTGTCTCTGCTTGCAGATTGTGGAGGATGGTCCCTGAGGAAAGGAGCTGTGTCTTCCCACTCAGACTGGAAGCTTCCAAGGGGAGGAGATACTTCTCTTAGTCTGATGGAGGAGACAACACACACACACACACACACACACACACACACACACACACACACACACACACACACACACACACACAATGATCTCTGTGAACATGACCTTGGCATTCTGTAAACACGGCACCTGGGTCTTCTGTGCAGACCTTGCTCCTGGAGGGACCTACAGGGCTGCAGCCTCCAGAGGCAGGAGAGAGGTCAAAGAGGTGCAAGAGCCGGGCTTGGGGAGAGCCGGGCTGGGGGCTGGCTGGCCCGGGGTCAGCCCACTCAGTTTCCTGGTGGAGAACCAGGCCTGCTGCCCTGCGAGGGGCTTAGCCTGCTCCTGCCCAGGACCCAGGCCCGGAAGGGAACTCCTGCAATTGCCCACTGGAAGCAGAGCTACTGGGAGTACCAGATCAGATACTGGGCTTGACCTGGGCAGCAGGGAACTCAGGGGAGCCCTGGTGAGTCAGTGTTCCTGAGCTTCGGGGTCAGCCAGCTCCTCACCGCCAGCCCCCGATGCACTGCGCACCAGGCCTCTGAGTCACTGCCCCTCGGCCGTTTTTTACCACTGGCCCCTCGCTGGACCCAATCAGCCTCCTAAGCAGGGAGGTGGATGGGGGCCCAGTCTGCAGGTTGCCGATGGGTCTAGTGAGGCCCTGGGGCGGGTTCAGTCAGACTGGCTCTTAGGTTCATTCTGGAAACGGAGCCTGACTCAGGGTGCCTTTTCAGAACTTAGGGCCACGAGCGGGCTCTGAGGCCCAGGATGCGTTTACTGGGGCTGCCCCCTCTTACAGCTTTATACTTCAGCCCTCAGCCTTAAAAAATTCCAGATTCTACTCAGCTCATCTGCCACCTCCACCGCGACCTCCTCTCTGCTTGTTCTGGGCAGTGTGGAGGGGCCTCCCCCTCCCCCCAGCCCCATGGCCTTTGACTAGAGCCTCTCTTGGGTATTTCTCCCAACAATAACGACAGCAGCAGTAATAATAACCAACCCTCTGCTCCTTCCAGAGCCTCTCCCTTCCCTGTTGTCATTTAAACCTCCCAGATGACCCTGTGGGAAAAGAAAACCTTGCCCTAGGGTTGATGTGGGGCCAGCCATAACATTATTAATTATTTAATTAATCGTTTAATTAAACTAATGTTTCCTGGGGGCTGACTCTCGGCCAGGCACTGTACTCAGGGCTGGGGATTCCAAACTGAAGGAGACAGACATGAGACAGGGCCTTGTTCCTCTGGAGCTCAGAGTCCAGTGGAGGAGAGAAAAAGACACACAAAAAAGTCACAGAAAAAAATTGCACTTGGGAGAAGTACTGTGTAAGAGAGATGGGCAGAGGGGAGGTATGATGGGGAAGAAGGACCCAGACGGGGAATTGAAGAGGGCTTCCTGGAGGAGGTGGCAACTGAGCCTAGAGGTGAATTTATTTTATTTAATTTAATTTATTATTTATTTATTTATTTATTTGGCTGCATTGGGTCTTCGTTGCTGTGTGCCAGCTTTCTCTAGTTGCGGCGAGCTGGGGCTACTCTGTTGCGGTGCGTGGGCTTCTCATTGTGGTGGCTTCTCTTGTTGTGGAGCACGGGCTCTAGGCGCATGGGCTTCAGTAATGTGGCACGTGGGCTCAGTAGTTGTGGCTTGCAGGCTCTAGAGCGCAGGCTCAGTAGTTGTGGCACACGGGCTTAGTTGCTCTGCGGCACGTGGGATCTTCCTGGACCAGGGCTCGAACCTGTGTCCCTTGCATTGGCAGGCGGATTCTTAACCACTGAGCCACCAGGGAAGCCCTAGAGGTGAATTTAGTTGGGGGAAGATGGAGTGAGGTCCAGGCAGCTTGGGCAGTGACCCTCACGGTAGGAGAGGGGTGCATATGGGTCTCTTTCCTGGCACCATGGTTACCTGTGCCTGGGTATCATGCCCCCACCCCTTGTGAGCCCCCCAGCAGGGCGCTCAGAGGAGGAGACCACAGGGACCCTCATCTCCCTCACTCTGGCCCACTCTCCAAAGGGCTGCAGGAGGGGTGTTGCAAGGTCTTCCTGTGGCTGCCCAGGGCGCTTGCTCACCAAGCCCACTGTGTCCCCCAGATCCTGGCGGCCACCATCGACAGTGCCATCTTGGTGCTGCAGATCGATAATGCCCGCCTGGCAGCCGATGACTTCCGCACCAAGTGAGTCTGGGCCTCGGGGACAGCTCAGGGGGCTGGTGGGGGTCTGGCTCTCTGTGTGTACGAGGGTGTCCTAATGGCACTCCATGGTTCAGGCTTCCCTGCCTCCCCCGCTGCCCTGCCAAGGTATGAGATGGAGCTGAACCTGCACGTGAGCGTGGAGGCCGACATCAACGGCTTGCACAGGGTGCTGGACGAGCTGACCCTGGGCAGAGCCGACCTGGAGATGCAGATTGAGAACCTCAAGGAGGAGCTGGCCTACCTCCGGAAGAACCATGAGGAGGTGAGGCCAGCTCGGGAATGCAGGAGAAACTTGCCTGAGAACAAGCGAGGCCGGGGCCCCCAAATCTTTCTGGGCCAGGGCCACGCTCTCCATCCAGTTCCCATCTCTGCTGGGTTCCTGGCTCTGACCCTGGGAGACTCTCATTGGGCCCTGGTTGAAGCCTGGAGGGCCCTTTCCCCCCAGAGATACTTCTCTGTCCCTCGAGGCACTGCCTCCTGTGTGGTGGCAGTTAACTATCTAATGGGCGAATCAGTCTAAGAACACGCAGGCTAATTATTATGGTTAATTGTAATAGTGATAGTCATAACAACCACAAAAATCTGCCCAGCCCATTATGAGTGTTTCACAGCAATTATCTCAGCTGATACCGACAGCCTCACTGGGAGAAAGGAGCAAGTTCTTCTCTTTACCAGTGAAGAAACCGAGGCTCAGAGAGGTTAAGGAATTTGTCCAAGGCTGTACAGGGGTGGGTCTTCCCTCAGGTCTGCCTGAGCCATATCCACACCCAACTCTGACTCCACCACTCTGCCACTTCTCCCACCTCCCAGGGACCCCAAGGCTCAACCCGAGGATAGGGATCCAAGACCCTGCAGGGGGACTAATGAACCTTGTGGCTTCCTTCCCATCCGACTTCTGGGCTGGCCTGAGCTGAGGGAGCCTAATGCCCGAGTAGCAGGAGTCCAGAAAATGTCTCTACTTGGCTTTGAGGCTGGTTATAGGGATTGCATCCCCCAGCAGATTCACATTTCTTAATGAGGTCTGACTCCCCCGATACCGACAGGCGGCTGCTTTCCCCATGCCTGTGCTGCGTGGTTGGTGATGGGGGGGTGAGGCGGGTGGTCAGGGCTGGAGTGAGGTTGTCCTGGCTCATCCCCCACCATGACCGGGAGTTGCCATCTCTCCCGGCCCAGCACACACCGGGACTGGGCAAAGTCCACCCCGTGAGCATGTGTTGGGGGAGATTGTTGATATCCACAGCCCTGCATGTTTGAGACATGATGACATCCACCTCCACCTTCAGGGTGAGGAACTGTTGGCCTGTCTGTGTCTGTCTGTCCTCTGCACCCATCTCCCCAAGACGTAGAAGGCAGCCCCAGGGACTCTTCCCAGGATGGCCCTGAGTGAGCTCCTTCTCCCCTCTCTGCCCAGGAAATGAACGCCCTGTGAGGCCAGGTGGGTGGTGAGATCAACGTGGAGATGGACGCCGCCCCCGGTGTAGACCTGGTCCGCATCCTGAATGAGATGCACGACCAGTACGAGAAGATCACGGAGAAGAACCGCAAGGACGCCGAGGACTGGTTCTTCAGCAAGGTGGGTGGCCCGCGTGAGCAGGTATGCACACATGTGTGTGCATGCGCTGTGTGCTGAGCACATGTTGGAAAACTTACAGATCCACAGACTGTGGATTCCCAGCTGGAAGGACCTTTGGAAACCAGGAGACCAACCCCTCACGTTCAGGGGGACATTGTGAGGCTCAGAGAGGCCTTATGCTCACACAACCCTTCACTGTGGCCTGGGGAGCAGATCCAGGTCTCCTGATCCCACTAGGGATTCTCCCAGCCCGGGCATTGGTAGGTAGGTGTGTGTCTGGATGCAAACTCTCATGCTCCCAGTAAGCATGCACTGAGTAGCTGCAGTGCCCGGACAGTGACAGGCACAAAAAGAGTAAAACCCATGGCCTGCCCTAGAGCAGTACCTGCAGTCCAGTGAGGAAACAAACGACCACAGAGCAAGGTGAATTCTACAAGTTCCAGGGTATGCAGGTGGGCTTGGGGCCCTGCAGAGGCCGGGGAGGGACAGGTCTGGGAGGTCAGCCCCCTGCCCCACCTCTGCAAGCCTCCGCAAGCCCCTAGGGCCCATCCTGCCTTCCAGACGGAGGAGCTGAACCACGAGGTGGCCACCAACACCGAGGCCCTGCCGAGCAGCCGGACGGAGATCGCGGAGCCGCGCCGCACCGTGCAGAACCTGGAGATCGAGCTGCAGTCCCAGCTCAGCACGGTAGGGCCTCTGTCCCCTCCCTGTCCTGTACCCGTCACTCCAAGTGGGCCCTGCCTCCTGGACCCCCATTCGGAGAACCAGAGGCTGCCTGCCCCACCTGCCACTGCACACTCTGCCCCACTTACTACCCCACCCACAAACCCACACACGTGGGGCCCCCTGCTGGGGGCTCGGTCTCACCAGCCACCTCCACCTTGACCCACAGAAAGCGTCGCTGGAGGGCAGCCTGGCAGAGACCGAGGCGCGCTAGGGGGTCCAGCTGGCCCAGCTGCAGGGGCTCATCAGCAGCATTGAGCAGCAGCTGTGCTAGCTCTGCTGTGACATGGGCTGTAGAACCAGGAGTACAAGACGCTGCTGGACGTGAAGACGTGGCTGGAGCAGGAGATCGTCACCTACCGCCAGCTGCTGGAGGGCGAGGTTGCCCAGTGAGTGGAGGGCACCCCGCACCTGCTCGGTGGGCTGGGTGGCTTCACCCAGGGAGGGCCAGCACCAGCTGAGGCAGGAGGTGAAGCTGAGAACACTGGCTGGGGTCCCACTCGATGGAGTAGGCAGTGGGGAGCCGCGGGGGCTTTTGCGCAGAGAGAAGTATGATCATCAAGACATCTTAGAACATTCACCCTGGCTGCAGAGGGAGAAATGCATCCGAGGGGCGAGGGTGGGGTCAGGGAGACCAGTCAGGAGGCTGGAGCAAGGGCGTCAGGCCAGAGAAGACCTGCCATAAGGCGGGCGAAGGGCAGGGAAGGGGAGGTGGTGCACCAACAGGATGTGTTATAGCTAAAAACAGCAGGATTGGATGCCTGCATGCAGGGGCGAGCGTGGCTTGCAGGCGGGACTCGATGAACGTTTGAGTTAGCACGTGAAGTGGTTAATGATGATCCTGGCTTTCTGGTTCCAGTTTTTGCATGGTTGGTGATCCCATTGTCTGGGATGGGTGGCGATCTGGTTTGGAGTTGGATGGGTGATGGGGAGCTAGTGTAAAGGGGCCGAGGATGTCCTGGAGTCTCCATGCTTAGTCACACATTCCAGCTTTTTGCTCTATGACGATGGCTAAGTTTATCTACAGTCTAGCCACAGCCTCTCCTGCTTTAATTAAGTTTATTTGTTGGGCCCTTCAGGATCTGGAGAAACCACTTGCTCAGCTTCTCCTTGTAAATCCCTGGTTGGCCGCAAAGTGCCTCTGGGCCTTCTGTTGGGGTATCCCCTTTCCTTACTCCTGCCCACTGGGCCTGTGCCCTTTGACCCTGTGATTGCCATTCTTTCCTGTATATTCCCTGCTGTGATTTCTGTCCGATTTGCTGGGACCTCTCTCCCCTCGGCCGGGGGCCTCCCCAGCTGCTTCTCCTCCCAGGGGGCTGGGCTCTCAACCAGCACTACTGGGCTGACAGGTCCCCCTTTCCCTGCAGCCTGGCCACCCAGTACTCCTCGTCCCTGGTCTCTCAGCCCACCCGGGAAGGTAAAAGCCTGCCCCGTCCTGCCCAGGGCGGGTGGGGAGAGGCTGAGGACCCTTCTTTGTGGGAGGCTTGGGGAGGGCCTCCAGCCTGAGGTTCCCTGTGCCTCCCTCCTCCTCCGCCCGTAGCCGCGGTGACCAGCCGCCAGGTGCGTACCATCATGGAGGAAGTCCAGGACGGCAAGGTGGTCCCCTCCCGCGAGCAGGTCCATCGCTCCCCGCACTGAGGCCCCGTCTACCTGCGACAGCCCAGCCTCCAGGGTCAAGGGGCAGCCATTGCCTGCAGCTCCCAGCACGCTACTGCTGCGCCCCGAGTGCCCGTCTGGGCCACCGCCCAAGAGCGGTTGCCTTTCTGTATCTGCTTCCCACAGCCCCTCACCAAGGGGACCTCCTGAGTTTGCCCCAGTGACTGCAATTAAAGCTTTGCTTGAAGTTCAATGCCTCCTGTGGTTTGGTCTGGTCATTGGCTTGGGCAGTGTGGGCTGAGGGATGGGGGGGACAAGGAGAGTTTGCTGAGGGTTTGGGGCTGCTTGTCCCCTGCCAACCTGTTCTGCCCACCCCATTCGGGCCTGGGGCTCAAAGGAGGGAGACGGGAGGCTTGAGGGCTGAGAGATGGGACAGCCAATCAGGTTGGGAAAGTTCCTGAGAATCAGCCCCTGGGTCCCTATTGCCTGTGGCTGGTCCCTGGGGGGGCCCCACAGGCTTTCCGGGGAACCACACCTGTTATAGACAGCTCCTGTCTCAGCCTGGGGCCGTACAAGGTCAAGATCGGAGGGAGAGGGGCTGGGCAGGGCGCTCTCTGGAGAAGTGGTCCTGGGCGCTGAAGCGTGCGAGGGATGGCAGTGGCACGGCCAGTCCAGGAAACCAGACCAGCTCTGTTGGGCTTGCTGGTGTGTGGGGTGGGGTGGCCCCTCTGAGTGTGAGCATGGGCGGGGTGGGGGCGTCCTCCTTGCTTTGGTGGCTTGGCAGCTGCTGGGCTCTTGGGGAATCTCTCTCAGCTGCTGGCAGGGGCTGTCTGGGCCTGTCTGGGAAGTGGAAGCCATCGGCAGTCTGAGACACGAGCACGTTCCGCCCACTGGGCCTGCCGGGACCCTGGAACTGAGGGTGGTGGGCAGGGCAGGGTGGGGCTGTGGGGCGGGCACCTGGCCCATCCTGAGGGGCCAGGTCAGGGGATTGGGTGGGGCCCCTGGGGGAGACTGCAGGGGAGGGGAGCCGGGGGGGAGGGGGAGGAGAGGGGAGGGGGGGAGGGGACTGGCTGGTGGGGGGGCGTCTCAGGAAGACCCTCTTCTTGGGCAGTGTCCTTTAGATTTCCAGCTGGCTGGGACCCAAAGGCATATGCCCCCTGCCTGAGGCCTCTTGGGGAATAGGAGGGGTAAGGAGGGTGGAAGGGGCCTGCCCCTCACCCTTCTTCCTGTTGCCTTTACCACGATGCCCCCTCTCAGCCTGCCACTTCCCCAGCCTGCAGCTAAGCTCCCCTTTGCCCACTCCAGCCCAGGACTCCCCATTTGTGAGAGAAAGATGGGGAAAGGTCAGAAAAGGACACTGGGTCTCCAGGGGGTTCCAGGGATGGACAGGGTCAGAAAACTGGACAGAGGGAACCACGGCCCCTGCAGTGCTTCCTTGGTGTCAGGGCTCTGCAGAAGGGGGCCAGTGTGTCACAGGCCCCTGGGGAGGCGTATAGGTGCTGTGGCAGGGTGCGATGAAGGATGAAGGATGAAGCCCTGCCAGCCCCGTTCTGAGTTAGGTGGGGCGGTGGGACACTTTCCCTCTATGAGCCCCAGTTTCCTTATCTGTAAATGGGGTGGTAATCTGAGACCTGACCGAGCTACTGTGTGTGGTGAGGCTGGTGGGTTTAGGTCTAGTTTCCAAGGCAGGATGCGGTACCGGTCCTCGCTGTCTCCCCTGCACCTCGCCCAGGGCCAGGGTCGTGTGTGGCGTGGTGTGTGGCTGGGGGCAGCTGCCTGGCAGGGCTCAGTGACGGTGACGTCCTGCTATTCCTCTTGTCCATACTAGGTCATGGGAAAGTGTAGCTGAAGGGCCTGCCTGAATCACAGGTGACAGGCCTGAGACCAGGAACATGCACATACACACAAGCAGACGCCCAGCACGGGGGTTCGGAAGAATGATGCAAAGCCCCGACGGTGGGAGGGAAGGGGACCCACAGCCACCTGGGAGCTGGCGGGCAGCCAGCGGTGATGAAAGCCCAGGGGAATGGAAACAGAGGAGCGAACCTGTTGTGATCGTTACGCCCATTTGTCGGGGCTTATAAAGGAGGCGGGCGAGCCCTGGCAGCAACACACACCTTGGGCCTCTCTCCTCTCGAGCCCTTTCTCTCCGTGTCTGTCTGCCACCCGCTGCCGCCACCATGACCACCACCAACCGCCAGTTCTTCTCCTCCAGCTCCATCAAGGGCTCCTCTGGCCTGGGGGGCGGCTTGTCCCTCACCTCCCGCCAGCAGTCTGGCAGCCTGGGTGCCGGCTCCTGCAGGCTGGGGTCTGCCGGCAGCCTGGGCAATGCCCTTGGGGACGGCAGCTACTCCAGCTGCTACAGCTTCGGCTCTGGCGGCGGCTATGGCAGTGGCGGCTACGGCAGCGGCGGCTATGGCAGCGGTAGCTTTGGCACTGGTGGCTACGGCAGTGGCTTGGGAGGTGGTGATGGGCTCCTGGTGGGCAGTGAGAAGGCCACCATGCAGAACCTCAACGACCGCCTGGCCTCCTACCTGGACAAGGTGCATGCCTTGGAGGAGGCCAACACGGAGCTGGAGGTGAAGATCCACAACTGGTACCAGAAGCAGACCCCAGGGCCGGCTACCGACTACAGCCACTACTTCAAGACCATCGAGGACCTGAGGAACCAGGTAGGGGCTGTGGTGGGAGGGGACCTGGCGGGGCACAGCTTTTCCTCCCCTACCTCCTGACCTTGACCAAGGCCTGGAGTCCAGCCTGGGGGCTGCCACAGGGTCTTGGGGAACTAAGGACAGCTTGGATCCGGCTTGGCCTCTGGGAGCCCATCCTGGGGCCACCTTGTGGCCTATGGTCTCTGTTTTTGGGGCAGCAGCCTGGACTAGGGACAAGCAGGCCTTGTGGAGCTCCTTTGAGCCTCAGTTTCCCATCACGGAGCTTTTTGCCACCTTGTGTGATTGTAGGATAAGGTGAATGGATGCATGTGGAGGGCTGGGCCCCTGGGGTCGCCGGATACTCAGGCACCTCTTCCCTCGGAACGAGAGGGGGATTTAGGGCTACAGTGAGGTCAGGGGTCTGAGTGAGCTCCTGCTGGCACCTGCTAGGAGGAGGAGGTGAGAGGGAGGGGGCGGGGCCTCAGGAGGCCACTTGTGTGCCTTATTTGGGGATTTTTCTGGCTTCCTCATCTCTCCTGCTGCGCCCTCAAGACTGGGGCTCAGCAAACCTGGGGCGGGGCCGGGACTGCCTGCTGGAACCCGGGATCAGGGCTTAGCAGGGATCATGACTTCTGATTTGGAACTACTCTTTGGTGAGGGCTCCTTTAGTCTTCCTTTTTGGGGGAGCCTCTCAGGGACACCATATCCCCAACTGTAAAATGAGGTTTCCCACATCCGTCCTCTTTCCAGGATTCGTGAACAACTTCTGCCCTGGGGCATCCTCCCATTCTTTTCTTGTTCTCCTGCATTCCCAGCCTGGCACTCCCAGATGGCTGTCCACTCTGGTTTAAGGCAGAGCCTGGCATGAGGGTGCGGGGCAAGGTTTCAGCCATCAGACTCGGGCTGGCCCCGCCTCTCTTACCAACTGTAACGCAGTAAAGGGGAATGGCTGGGTGGGAAGGGAGCCTTCCTGGAGGAGGCAGCCACATCCTGGCCCCCAGACAGAGAGACCCATCTCAGAACCCTGGTCTGTGCTGAGCTACTCCCACCCAGTGACCTGATTACTCTCCCATCTTCCCAGATCCTCAAGGCCACCACAGACAATGCCAACATCCTGCTGCAGATCGACAATGCCCGTCTGGCTGCTGATGACTTCTACACCAAGTGAGCCCTGGCCAGGGGGGCTGGGGAGGAACTGGGGGCACCCCTCCCTACCCCAGGACTCCTCAGCTGCTGGTGGCAAGGTCCAGGAGCTGGGGGTGGGGGAGTCCCTGCTAAGAGTCCTGCACCTCTTAGCCCAGGATGCAGCAAACGCAGCAGATGCTGAAGGTTGCTGGGCTTAGTCAGGTGATGGAAGAGCGGGAGGGGAGGCGGGAGGCAGAGAGGAGAGGAGCCAGGAAGCCGGGTGGGGGTGGGGCCTTGCCCTGCGTGGTCCCAGGCCCCCAGGGCTGCGATGGGCTTCTACTGCACCCCCTCATTGTTGGGAGGCAGGGTCCTGGCCAGGACCTGCACCTGCCAGTCCAAGCATCTTGACGAAAGTCTCTGGTTCCCTTCGCAGGTTCGAGACGGAGCACGCCCTGTGCATGAGCGTGGAGGCCGACACCAATGGCCTGCGCAGGGTGCTGGACGAGCTGACCCTGGCCAGAGCCGACCTGGAGATGCAGATCGAGAACTACAAGGAGGAGCTGGCCTACCTCCGGAAGAACCATGAGGAGGTGAGGCAGCCGGGGCAGTAGGTCAAAGAGGATGCTGAGTGGGTGGCAGGGCTCTGGGGCCATGCCAGGTTGAGACCGTGGGAAGGGCACAGGTGTCCAGGCTGTTCGCCTTGCAGCGCTGCCCTGTCTGCAGAGCCCTGGTCCCCACGCAGGACAGCCTCCTCCATGTACTACCTCGCTTCCCTGTATCTGGGGAGCCTCCCAGGGGCCCGCAGAGGCCTCTTCTGCCCCTCCTGGCTTCCCTCACCAGGACAGGAGAGAATCGAGGAGGTTGCCCCCTTGTCCCAGCTCAAACCCTCGAATCTGGCCCCTAGGTAGAAGTTTGGAAATTAGATGGGATGTTTTGGGCGCTCAGGCCTAAGAATTAGATTTTATCTTCAGAGAGCCCTCAGTCTAATGGGGGAAACACAGAATCTGTCCTCAGGGAACCTCTAGCCTGATGGTGGAGGCAAAGCCCACATAGAGCAGGTGAATAAAAATCATTCAGAGGGTCGGAGGGTAGAGGGCAGGCAGAACAAAGGAGGTGTCCTTGGGAGGGGTCTGGAGAACTTGCGTGGGAAGGGTTGGGAGTGAGAGGTCAGGATGCATGCCCACACCCACCATCCCCTCCTCCACAGGAGATGAACGCCCTGCGAGGCCAGGTGGGTGGTGAGATCAGTGTGGAGATGGACGCCGCCCCTGGCGTGGACCTGAGCCGCATCCTGAATGAGATGCGCGAGCAGTACGAGAAGATGGCGGAGAAGAACCGCAAGGACGCCGAGGACTGGTTCCTCAGCAAGGTGGGGGCTGCCGCAGGCCAGAGGCCTCCCCCAGGGGATGGGGTGCAAGGCTTGAGTCCCCACAGTAAGCCCAGCGCCTGGCATCTTGGGTGCCTTATCCCCGGTGAGCCACACGGACACCAGGGGTCAGGGTCGCCTGTTGCATCCACAGACCTGGAGCTTGGCTGAAGCTGGGATCTGGTGGGTGGGTAGGGAGCGCCCCTCAGGAATAAAACCAGAGGGTCAAGACCCCAGGAGCTTGCATCTGTCGCTCAAGAAGTCAGGAACTAGCACCAGGGGTTCTCAAGTTTCCTATTCTTGTGCTTTACACTTGCAGGGATTAAAGATAAAACTTAACATCCTTTCAAAGGCTTCTGGGTTTTGGGAAGTGGGAAGCTGGTGAGAAGGCACTGCTCCCACAGTCAGGTTTGGGAGGAGGCCTGAGAGGCCCAGGGGAGGTCAGGAAGGTGGCCATGGTGAGGGGGGGCTGGGGGGAGTGGGGAGAGCCCAGGTGCCTGTCTGGGCACAGAGTGGGCCCTGGGCTGAGCATATGGAGGCCATGGGGGTCACCTGACTTGGAGAAGGGAAGCTGGGCTCACGCTGCCCTGTCCTGTGTCCTGTTTGCAGACAGAAGAGCTGAACCGCGAGGTGACCACAAACTGCGAGCTGGCGCAGAGCAGCAAGTGCGAGGTCTCAGAGCTCCGGCGCACCATGCAGGCCCTGGAGATCGAGCTGCAGTCCCAGCTCAGCATGGTAGGGGCGGCTGCCAGGCCTCGGGGGTGGGGGCGAGGCGCCCAGGTCCCTGGAGGGGGCACTGAGAACCCTTCTGACCCCTGCCCCTCCCGCTCTCCTGCAGAAAGCATCCCTGGAGAACAGCCTGGCGGAGACAGAGAACCGCTACTGCATGCAGCTGGGCCAGATCCAGGGGCTGATCTGCAACGTGGAGGAGCAGCTGGCCCAGCTGCGCTGCGAGACGGAACAACAGAACCAGGAGTACAAGATCCTGCTGGACGTGAAGACGCGGCTGGAGCAGGAGATCGCCACCTACCGCCGCCTGCTGGAGGGCGAGGACAGCCAGTGAGAGGGGGCCCGGGGCCAGGGCTGGGGGCCTGGGGCAGAGGTGAGGCTGAGACCCACATCTAATCTTCTCTCTCTCTTTTTTTCTGCAGGCTGATTCACCACAAGCTCAGAGAATGTAAGCATCTTGGTAGCTGAGGGTGGGGCTGCACAGGGCAGGCGACCCACCTGTATGCTGCTGGGGGAGGGTGTCCAGGAGCTCCAGGAAATGATGGCTGATCCTCAGCAGGGGTGGGTGAAGGGACCCGGTAGGGCTCAGGGTCCTAATCAAATGAGGGAGACACTATCTGGTCCAATGGGGGAGGGGCAGGGAAATGGCCCTTACCTTGGAGATCCTAGTCTGAGGTGGGAGACATGGTCCCAGCTCTGGAGACTCTCATCTGATGGGGAGACAGGGACATGGTCTCATGATCTTTGCTCTTGGGACCCTACAGATGAGCAAAAGCAGTCTTGTGTCTGGAGTCTCTTGTCTGATGGCAGAAAGGGACTTGGTCCTTGTCCTCCAGATCCCAGTCTGATGGGGAAGAAAAAATCCCAGCCCTGGGGCATCTAGTCTAAGGGCGTGGACCAGGGTCTTGTCTTGGAGATCCGCTTCTGAAGGGAGCATGACCCATGCCCTTGAGACTGCAGAGAAATGGACACAGACCCCATTTCGTGTAGCGTCCAGTCTGTGCAGTCTTCCTCTTGCAGAAGGACATGTGGGTCAGAATCAAACCATCTATTCAGGAGGCAGGATTCACCCAGGGGCACCAGCAAGGAACAGGGTGCGAGGGAGGGAGTGGCAAGGTCAGGGGGACACCTGTACGGATGTGATGTTGAGGGGCCAGCAGAGGTGTGGACACCAAGTGGCCATGGGGGAGGAGAAAGCTGGCTCCGCTCATGGGGCTGGGGGCTGAGCCAGGACCTCTTGGCCCCCGCCCACCCTGAGTGTCTGTCTCCTGCAGCTGCGACCACCCGCCAGGTGCGCACCATTGTGGAAGAAGTCAAGGATGGCAGAGTCATCTCCTCCCACGAGCAGGTCCACCAGACCACCCACTGAGAACTCTGCTCCCCCCGCCGGCCCCTCTGGGGCCCCCCATTGGCTCCACAGACACCCCAAGCCCCAGCCCCCGGCTTCAGTCCCTTTCCCATCCCCCCTCCCTGACCAATAAAGCTTGTTGACTGAGACATGGAATGCTCCCTGTTTGTGGCCACTGACGTGGCCCTAGTGTGGAAGGGGTGAACCGGTGTGGGGGGCAAATGGGGGCAGGGGGAGGAGTCCGTGGACACCCACTGTTGTTGACTTGGAGGTCAGGGGTCATCTTAGAACAGGGTGAAGACTAGGTCTGGGCGGAACTCGAGGGGTGGGGGCTGCTTTTTATCTCCCAAGGGCTGGTGATCCCGGGGAGGGTGGTCCAGGCAGCGCCAGACCCAGGGCGAGGTCAGCGTGTCAGGGGGAGGTCTTAGGTGTCCTCTTCTTGGCCTGTAATTGGGTCCGTGACCTTGGGCGGTGCCTTCCCCTCCCTGAGCCTCATTTCCTCATCCATAAATGGACAAGATCTCGGGAGCCAGAGACGCGGGGATAAGGCGTCCGACCGGTTGCTCCTCACGGTCCTCTGGGCTGTGTCCTCCTCTAAGAGGGGACAAGGTGGGGAGGGGGCAGGGAGGCAGGCCAGGACAGGAATCAGGATCCTCCTGAACGGGGGGATGGAGGACGGAAGGCGGGGAGGCAGGCTGGGTGATTAGGGCCCAGGTTCCTGTGTGAGTCTCAGGAAACCCTTAGAAGGGGTTTGTGGGTCCGGATGCTCCCATCAACCCGAGGAATGTGAGCTGAGAAGGCAGGTGTGGGAGAGAGGGTGGGGCCTCTCCCAGGGATATGCCTTCAAATGGTGAGCTCAGGATGGGGCGTTCAGGGGAGGTTGTGCCTGCGGAGCGGCACTGCCCTGCCTGGCAGTTTGTCCCCTCTTGGTTCCAGCAGCTTGGAGGTCGGGGAGGTGGGAAGCTGCCTCCTGGGGAAGGGGGACGGGCCGTCCTGCCCCAGCCGCTCCAGCACCCTCCAGCCCAGCCCCTGTCACTCCATGGGCGGGCGCTGAGCCGGCAGGAGAGGAGCCCCGGAAGTCTTCCTTTGAGTAAATCTGGAAACCACTGGGCCAGGCGGGTCTGATTTCCTGGTTTTCTTCAAGAAGTGGGGGTGGGTGGAAGGGGTTAACGGGAGAAGGGATGTGCTCACCCCGGTTCACTGACAGGCCCCCTCCAAACACCTGCTCTCGCCTGGTGCCTGGAGACCGAGGGCGCGGCCGGGGCAGGGAGGGGGCAGGAGCAGCCAGAGCCCCAAGAGGCTGGCGTGGTGGAGGCGTGGGCAGCGGGGTGTGAGGACTTTGGGCAGGTCACAGGCCCTCTCTGGATCTCAGAAGCCACAGTAAAGGAGGAGTGAGATGAGCCGCAGCTAACGGCCCTTCCGGCCCTGATCCCAGGGGCAGGGAAGACAGTGAGTTCCTTTCCGTGGCAGGGACGGCAGGCTGGAGTCCAGGGCCTGTGTCTGCAGAGGCAAATGCCAGAATCAAAGCAGGCTGGGAGCGTGGGCTCCGCTCCTGCAGGGGCTGGCCTCTCTCAGCTGCCTGGGCAGCAATCAGGGTAGGGATGGACGGCAGGAGGGAGGGAGGCACCGTACCCACCAGGCCCCCACCGTACATCCAGCCACAACTGGGAGAACCAGCCCTGGGCTGAGGATGGTCTGTCTGGGGGTGATCTCATTTACCTGAATGACAGTCCCGGGAAGAGGGGAGGGTCCGGGAAGAGGTGCCGCATTATGTGGATGGGGACACTTCAGCTCCGAGGAGCGGTGACTCAACCCCTGTTTGGAGCCTGGCGTGTCAGGGGTGGAGTAGGGCGTGGGAAGGGAGGCAGCTATGCTGGGAAAGCGGCCAGAGCCCCACCCCCTGCCCAACCCCAGGCTCTTAGGCAGGGCCCTCTCTCCCCGCAGACTCTGGGGGTCCACTTTTACTGATGGGGTGAGTGAGGAGGGGTCAGAGTGTGGGGCTGGGAGAGGCAGCCCTGGATTTCACCCTTCTGCGGGGGGAGAAGCCCCTGCCCACAAAGCGAGTGGGTGGGTGGTCAGGAGGCCACGATGGGGGGCAGCCAGGTGTCCCGGGAGCTGCACCAGGAGAGCAGTGGCTGCGGTGCCGGGGCTGGAGGTCCACAGGGCAGAGTGCTGGGCCCAGAGAGGGAAAGCCCCGCCCTTTCCAGGAGTGCTCAGCCCAGGCCTGGGCAGGTGGGGGCCGCAGGGAGGAGTGACTGGGGGTGGAGGCCTGTGGTCCCCTTGGGGATGGTATGGCTTTGTCCAGGCACACCACGCTGACCCAGGCTGCTGGGGCACGTGCCTGCGGCTGGACCGGGGGACCCAGCTGTGGGACTCTCCAAGGGACTTAACAGTTCATCCACGTCCACCCACCTGCTGCACAAGATGTTTCAGTGAGCCGGTCTGTGCCTCCCCTGGGTGCCGCCTCACCCACCCTCGTACGATGGACACACACACCTGATGCCCAGGCTCGGGCCGGCCATGGGTAGTCAGCCCCCGTGACCCTTCCTCCACCTCGCCCACACTCTGCAAGGGTGACCTGACGGTGCTTTCTGCAGAGAAATGACATGGCAGTAACAATGTCCACGGCACTGCGTCGCTCTGTGCCTGGGTCTGCACTGGGCCCGGGGGAAGGCAGAGACCCAGGCCCTGGTTCGGAGGGACCCTGAGGGACCCCAAGGGACCCCAGTCTAGGAGTGGTAAGCCGGGCACAGTGGCAGGCCTGACAATCCTCCCTCAGCCCTTATGCAGTGTGGTCTCTTGTGCCACCCAGGCTTTGGGGGGCTGAGGGGAACAGAGGGACCAGAGCCAGGACAGTTCAGCCCCCAGGCAGAGTCCAGACTGTCACCCAGCTTAACTCAGCCACAGGCTCCCCTGAGGGCCCCTGGTTGTGCAGACCATTGTGAGGGGCTGCGAGAGGCCCTGCCTTGGAAGAGGGAGATCCAACACTGTGGGGGAGGATCGCCTAAGGTGGGTAAGGCACTCACAGACTCACCCAGATCCTGGGACCAGGCGCGGGGCCGGAGCCTGCCTGGGGGCCATTTGTTCACCCCCAGAGAGCCCGTCCCCTCCCTGCAGGCCCCCTACCCCCCATTATGGCCTCAACACTCAGTGTTGGGGACGTCTCTACCTCCTCCAGACATTCTGCCCTGAGGGCCTCTCTGTCTTGTTCTTTGCATCTGACTGTCCACAGTGTGTGGCACATAGTAGGTGCTTTATAAATACCTGAAGATAAATGCAGTGATAGCCACCAGTCTGTGGCAGCTGCTTTATTTATTTCACCTCTCTGTGCCTGTGAAGTAGTGCTGCCATTCCCATTTCCCAGGGAAGGAAACTGAGGCTCAGAGGGGAGGAACGACTTGCCTAGTATCTGACCCCCGCTGGCCCGACTCCAGCCTGCTCTGTCCTGGCTCATCTGGCTCCTCTCGTTCTTCATCCTGCCCTGAAGCCTGTGACTGTGGCTGTCATCAGTGGCTGGGGGCTTTGCAGCGGCCTCCTCTCTCCCCTCAGGCTCCCTGGAGTCTCCTTCCCCTCCCCTCCCCTCCCTCCCCCAGCCGCCTCTTGGTCCCCAGCCTGGCTGGTCACCAGAATCCCCTGGGAGCTTGTAAAACCTCCCCACCATCAGGCTTGTCCTGGGCGATGCTGATGAAGTGGGTCAGAGCAGGGCCCAGGAATCTGTATGGGGATTCTCGTGTTCAGTCAGATTTGGGAACCACTGCAAGTTGAGGTGCGGCATTGGCCAATAATATTTCCTGGCCAATTCAGGTGTGTGATGATGATACCTGGGATGGAGCTGGGCCAAGGAGAGAGGAAAGAGGCTTGGGTGGAGGAAGGAACCCACTGCCTGGAGGGGTGGTGAGAGTCTGTGCTCTGTGCCGACCAGGTCTGGTGATTCTGGCTCTTGGCAACCTTGGGGCAGGTGTGCCTCACTGGCACGTAGGAAATGCCAGCTGCATCCTGCAGGCCAAGCATCCCAGGTTTCCTGCTGCACTGTGCTGTCTTCCCAGACTTTAGTTTTCTCTCCAGGGTCAAATGATAAGTTCCAAGGTCAGAGACCACGTCAGCATCCCTCTCCTCCCTGCCACACCCCAAATGCTGGACACATGGTGGGTGCTTGGTCTGTGGTGTTGATTGAGTGATCTGATGGGTTGGTTGGCAACTTCCGGCAGCTTCTCAGCCCATGCAGATCCCCGACCTCCAGGGCTAGGCCTGTGTGTAATCCCACCCCCAACTCCTCCAGGAATGGGGGCAGGGGCGGCAATCTGGTGAGAAGGGAGGTGGAGGGTTGGGAGGTGGTGCAGAGAAGGAGGAGCTCCCAGAGACTACCGGGAGAGTCAGTGTGGACTTCGGTCAGGGTGCTGGACCTGGGTCTAGTCTCTGCTCCTCTGCTGCTGCTTCTTCTTCTTTTTTATAAAAAATTGTTTTGGCTGCGCCACGCAGCATGTGAAATCTTAGTTCCCCAACCAGGGATTGAACCTGCACCCCCTGTATTGGAAGCATGGAGTCTTAACCACTGGACCTCCAGGGAAGTCCCTGCTCCTCTACTTCTGTCCTGTTTAACATGGAACAAGTCTTTGGTGCTCTCTGGTTGGGGCTTGGTGGTCTTTGCTGATCTTGAAGGCCATTTCCAGTTCCGAAGGTGATGAATCTGTGATTGGACCTGAACTCCAGGCCCATCCTGAAGCCTGGGATGGTGGGGGTTTTGTCTAAGATTCCAGGGTCCCTTTTGCCTATTTTGGGGGTTAGGGGAGGGAATAGCAGGTTCTCTCTCCCAGGCCTGGCCCTGAAGGCATATGCTGGGTACCAGCTCTGCTCATCCCTCTGGGCCCTGTGCCTCCAGATGAGGGACATTATGTGGCAGAAACAAAGCCCTGGTTATGCGGAGACAGAATTTCCTGCCCCAAGGTTCAAGGTGGTATTGCCCAGCAGGACTCAGGCTGAGGCAAGCCCTCTTCCGCCTCCTCTCACCTCCACAGAGGCACTGCAGAGCAAGGACAGTGGCGAGCTCTGTTGGTCACCCCCCAGGGCACCCCAAGGAGGCCTCTTTGTTGGGGTCCAGACCTCCCAATCCTGCCTTCAGCCCTGAGGCCAATATCATGCCCACCATGGGCAGAGCTCATTCCAGACACCTCGGGGAGGCAGATGATAATGGACATGCTTGCCAGGCATTGCGGGAGAGTTGAAGACAGCCCATCTCTGGGATCAAGTCCCGGCTCTGCAGCTTAAACCCAGTGTCTTTGGGCAAATCACCCTCTCTCTCTGGCTCTCTCTGGTTCTCCCTCTCTCCTCCTCACCTCACAGGGTTGATTCAAGACAGGGATGTATGTTGGAGGGGCAAAAAGAGAGTGGTTCAGGATGGTGGAGAGGACTTGGGCTGGGTGAGCAGACAGACAGGGGTTCAAGCCTCAGCTCCCCACTGACTGGGGTCTTGGTAAGCCCACTTACCCTTCCAGCCTCCTCATCTGTGAACTGGTGGCAGGAATAAGGCCCCTCACAGAACCGTGTGGCATGTGTAGGGAACTCCATGCAATACCTGAGTGTGGCAGGTGACCAGAGAGCCACCTTCCCCCGTCTCCTCGACTGAACGAATAAAGTTGCCAAGTCCAGCCTGGAAGCTGTGGACTCTCCAGAGAAAACTGTTGGGATCTAAGCCCTGGATACAGTGTGGGGTCTTGGAGTCTTGTGGCGGGGTTCGGGGTCACAGGTAGTACCGGCAGCAGGATGGGGAGTCCCTCCCACCACAGTTTACGGTGGGTGCCTGTGATTAGGTGAAGCAATGCGCTGGGCGGGGGAGCCGCTCAAAGGGTGGGAGTGTGGGAGAGCAGAGGAGAGGGCAGGTGCCAGAGCATAGAGGTGGGCCAGGAGGGGCGGGTGAGGGGTAGCTGGGCTGGAAAGGAAGGAAGGGGAGGCTGGGGGTCAGGGCTGGCCATTGGGGAGGGGCCAGCAGGGTCCCTCATGCATGTTCCTTTGTGGCTGGTGGTGTGCCCTCCCCTTTTACAGATGAGAAAACTGAGGTCCAGAGGCTCATAGACTAAAGGACTACCTATGCCACGCAGCTTGTACGGGGCAGGGCAGGGATTCAAGCTGCTACCTGCTCGTTTCATGGTACATACCACTTCTGGAGGTCCTGGGGGCTCAAAGGCAGCCTCTGAAACTGGGATAAGAGTCATAGAATTTGTAGAACTGGAAAGGACTCTGAGATTGCCCAGTTCAGCCTTGTCACTTTACTGAGGGCAAACAGAGGCCCAGAGAAGGTAGATGGCGGGTGGGGGGGGGCACAGGTCACACAGTGAGCAGAGCAGAGCAGGACCATGAACCCAGCTCTCCTGTCCACAGCCAGCCATGTAGGGTTCCCACAGCTGCATCCCGAGACAGCCCCTGGACAGCGTCGCTGAGGCCATTCATCCAAGGCTGTCACCGTGGGGCAGGGAGTCCTTCCATGGGTTGACTCACTGCCCAGGGATGCAGTCACCACAAATTTGCCTGTGCCAGGGCACTGCTGGCCCCTCAGGCTCCAGGAACTAACTCCAGCTAGATTCCCGTTGCCTAGCATGAGTCACCACCAACTTGAGTTGGTATGTTTTCTCTCGGCTCCACACCCCCAAAAGCTGGGTGGGAACTCAGAGAGGCACACAGGACGTG
Source organism: Balaenoptera acutorostrata (assembly GCF_949987535.1). Taxonomy (NCBI): domain Eukaryota; kingdom Metazoa; phylum Chordata; class Mammalia; order Artiodactyla; family Balaenopteridae; genus Balaenoptera; species Balaenoptera acutorostrata. The sequence goes on from NC_080083.1 coordinate 43,080,359, forward strand.
AGTTGACCCCGGGCTGAATGATCTGGAGAGGGGAGTTGGATGGGATCTGGAGTGATGGAATCCGGAGGGGGGCCCGGAGTCAGCAGCCGGGAGGGCCCCTCCTTCCTCACGTGCATATAAACGTTCCTGGGGTTTGAGGACGTCTCAGCATCCTCCCAGCCTCCCCGAGCACCTTTCTCTTCTCTCTTCTCACCATGACCACCTGCAGGCGCCAGTTCACCTCCTCCAGCTCCATCAAGGGCTCCTTGTGGCATCGGTGGTGGCTCTAGCCACGGGTCTTCCGTCCCGGCCGGAGGCTCCTGCCGGGCCCCCAGCGCCAACGAGGGCCTGTCTGTCTCCTCCTCCCGCTAGTCCTCCGGGGGTGTCTGCGGGCTTGGGGGCGGCTATGGTGGCAGCTTCAGCAGCAGCAGCAGCTTTGGTGGGGCCCTGGGTCGCATCTTCATTGGAGGATATGGTGGTGGCCTTGGAGTCTGCCTCAGTGGTGGCGATGGCGGCCTCCTCTCTGGCAATGAGAAGGTCACCATGCAGAACCTCAACGACCGCCTGGCCTCCTACCTGGAGAAGGTGCGCGCCCTGGAGGAGGCCAACACGGAGCTGGAGGTGAAGATCCGTGACTGGTACCAGAATCAGAGGCCCAGGTCTGCCCGTGACCACAGCCCCTACTTCAAGACCATCGAGGACCTGAGGAACAAGGTGGGGTGGCCAGGTGGGCGGCTCTGGTGGTGGAGTGTTGCTAGAGGTCATGGCTGCAGTGGACCCTAGAAAAACGCTTGCTAGCATCTTCGTCTTACAAACAGGGAGACTGAGGCCCGCTTTTGAGGAGTGGCCATGGACTATTCAGAACTGGTGGCGGAGGGTCCCTTTTTAGCATCAGGGTATCTGAGCTGGACCTGGTACCCTGACTCTCTTGCTCCCTGCAAACATTCTTTGGATCAGCTTCTCTCCAAAGTAAGATGGGGCCCAGGATGGGGTGGTGGATATGTGGGTGCCTCCCCGGCACATGCTGAGCTGGGTGGAGAAGGCACCCTAGGCTGTCTGGGGGAGAGTAAAGACTGACCTGCCAGCCAGATAACCCCAAGTATGGGGAGGCTCCTTTCTCCCCTCTTTGCTGTTCACCCCTGAGCAGCAGGGCCTTGGCTAACCGGACCTGTCCTTCACCCCCTCTGCAGATCTTCGAGGCCACAATAGAGAATACACAGCCCCTTCTGCAGATTGACAACGCCAGGCTGGCAGCCGATGACTTCAGGCCCAAGTGAGCAGCACGGTGGTGGGCTGAGGGCAGAGAGCAGAGGGCAGGGGGTGAGAAGTGGGGTTGTCCAGACAGGAGGACCAGCAGGTCTGGAGCCTCAGAAACTTCATGATGGACCCTGAGGCCCTGACCTTTGTCTTGCCAGGTATGAGCATGTGCTGGCCCTGCGCCAGGGCATGGAGGCTCACATCAATGGCCCGCGCAGGGTGCTGGACGAGCTGACCCTGGTAAGGACTGACCTGGAGATGCAGATCGAGGGCCTGAAGGAGGAGCTGGCTGAATAAGAGCCACGAGGAGGTAAGATTGCTGCTGGCAGTGGGAGGCTGATCCAGTGGGTCTGCAGATGCACCTGGGGCCAGGGAAGGGGGCCGCTGAGCTGACCACCTCCCCCCATCCCTTCCTAGGAGACGCTTACCCTGCGGAGTCAGACCAGCGGGGACGTCAGCGTGGAGGTGGATGCTGTCCCCAGCGTGGACCTGAGCCACATCCTGAATGAGATGCGCGACCAGTACGAACAGATAGCAGACAAGAACCGCAGAGATGCCGAGGCCTGGTTCCTGAGCAAGGTGATGTGGGTCCTCAGTCCTCCTGCAGGACCTCCCAGCCGAGGTGCCTCTGGAGTGCCCCACACCTTCTGTTCTTTCCTATCTCAGACAGAGGAGCTGAGCAAAGAAGTGACCTCTAACAGCGAGCTGATGCAGAACAGCCGCAATGAGTTGAATGAGCTCCGAAGGGTGCCCCGGAGCCTGGAGGTCAAATTGCAGTCCCAGCTCTGCATGGTAAGAAGGGATCCGGCCCAGCCCCAGCCTCCAAGTCGCCAGTAATGTCACCACCCCTGGTAATGGAACACCGCTGCAGTACGGTTCCATCTCTCTTTTCCCAGGAGTGGGTTGGAGGGATCACTGTACCCATTATATAGATGGAGAAATGAAGGCCCAGAACAAATAGTGGAATAACTTTTCTCCACGTTGTCTAGCCCATCAGTAGCCCAGCTGGGGTCAAAAATCCATGCACCTCTCAGGAAACATGCCCAGAGACCTGGGGGGACAGCAGTGACCCCCTCCGTTGACTCTCTCTTTCGCTCTCTCACATTCACAGAAAGCATCCCTGGAGAAGAGCCTGGAGGAGACCAAAAACCGCTACTGCCTGCAGCTGGCCCAGATCCAGGAGCTGATCTGCAGCGTGGAGGAGCAGTTGGCCCAGCTGCGCTGCAAGATGGTGCAGCAGAACCACGAGTACCAGATCCTGCTGGACGTGAAGACTCAGCTGGAGCAGGAGGTCACCACCTACCGCCGCCTGCTGGAGGGCGAGGACACCCAGTGAGTGGGGACCCCCCCCCCCCGTCCTGCCCCACAGACCCTTCAGCCCCACCCCTGCTGCTCCCAACACACCTAACCGCTCTACCTTTTCTCCCTTACAGCCTCTCCTCCCAGCACCCATCCGGCCAGAACTATGTTTCCTGCGAAGGTAAGGCTCCTGAGGGTCCCGGGGCCGCCTTTGCCCACCCGCCGACCTCACCACCTGAAGGCCTGGGTCCAGCCCCTGCTCACCCCAGCTGTCTTCCCTCCCTCTCTGCTGGTGGTGGGCTAATAAAGCTGACTTTCTGGTTGATGCATCAATCCTGTGTGGTCTCCGTTCCTGAGCCGATGGGAGGGGAATTGGAGGTGCCTCCCAGGAATCTTCTGGGACCTCACAGCCTGAGGGATGCAGGAAAGAGCCAAGCTCAGAAGAGCTTGTAGGGTCTTCCTTGAAGACCTGCATGCTGTCGGGGGAGTGGGAGTTGGGACGTAGGATGGGAGGGAGCTCGCTCGTGTTGGCAGATGCTGTGTGAGGCGTTTTACAGCAGCTCTTTCCTCCGACTCACCTGGAGACTGTGAGGGGGCTGTGGTCAGGCTCACCTTGGTGCTTAATGTCACACAGACACGACGTGACACAACTGTGCCTCAACTCTGTCCAGCTGCAAAGTCCATGCCTTTCTTTTATACGGCTCTATCTTTTTAGGTATTTTAACCCAAGACTCCCAAGCTTGAGCTCCTAACTCTACCCCTTGGAGCCTCACCTTTGCACACAATGATTTTAGTGTTGGATGGGGGAGGGAGAGCCTTCTGCCTTGGGGGTGGTGTCCACGGTTAGGACTGAATCTTTCTTCTCCAACCTGCTCCCCCTCATCACTCCCATCAACTCCCTCCTCTTCCTCGTTCCCCTCAGCCAGTGAATCGTGTGCCAGCGAGTCCCCTAGAAATGTCTGTCACCCCTGCTTCCTTTTCATCCCCACAACCACCGCCGCCATCAGACTTGCTTCCTCACTCCCTAGAACTGGGCCCAGCCTACTAATTGGAATCCCTTGCTGTCCATCTCCCCCACCCTCATTTCTACCTAATGACCTTTCTAACGAGAATGTGGTACAGATCAAGAATAAGGAGGCCGTCAGGTCCCCTCCGTTCAACCACCTGTGTTGTTCCCTCTCTCCCGGGATGCTTGGCCTTCCCGTCTCAACCCACCGTGGTGCCTCTCCCCACCCCCTGCACCCCATGAATCCACCCTACTTGGCTATTGAGGTGTACCACACTTCTCACTTGCTGTGGATGCCTTCCATATTTTAAAATTTTGATTAAAAAATCAAAGCTATGGGAATTCCCTGGCAGTCCAGTGGTTAGGACTTGGCGCTTTCACTGCCGGGACCCGGGTTCAATCCCTGGTTGGGGAACTAAGATCCCGTAAGCCGTGCAGCGCGGCCAAAACAAAACAAAACATAACAAAACAACAAAAAAAAATCAAAGTTATGTCTGTAGAACATAATTAGATTTTTAAGAAAAAGAGCCATTCCCAGGCTGACATCCCCAGGTGTCACACACCTCCATACCTACCTCCCACATTCAAGTCTTAGTTCTTACTTTTGTCATTTGCCTCGTTCTTTTTTTTTTGAATTTTATTTTATTTATTTTTTTATACAGCAGGTTCTTGTTAGTTATCCATTTAATACATATTAGTGTATGTATGTCAATCCCAATAGCCCAATTCATCACACTACACCCCCCTGCCGCTTTCCCCCCTTGGTGTCCATATGTTTTTTCTCTACTTCTGTGTCTCAATTTCTGCGCTGCAAACCGGTTCATCTGTACCATTTTTCTAGGTTCCACATATACGCGTTAATATATGATATTTCTTTTTCTCTTTCTGACTTACTTCACTCTGTATGACAATCTCTAGATTCATCCACGTCTCTACAAATGACCCAATTTCATTCCTTTTCATGGCCGAGTAATATTCCATTGTATATATGTACCACAACTTCTTTATCCATTTGTCTGTCGATGGGCATTTAGGTTGCTTCCGTGACCTGGCTATTGTAAATAGTGCTGCAATGAACATTCGGGTGCATGTGTCTTTTTGAATTATGGTTTTCTCCGGGTATATGCCCAGTAGTGGGATTGCTGGGTCATATGGTAATTCTATTTTTAGTTTTTTAAGGAACCTCCATACTGTTCTCCATAGTGGCTGTATCCATTTACATTCCCACCAACAGTGCAAGAGGGTTCCCTTTTCTCCACACCCTCTCCAGCATTTGTTGTTTGTAGATTTTCTGATGATGCCCATTCTAACTGGTGTGAAGTGATACCTCATTGTAGTTTTGATTTGCATTTCTCTAATAATTAGTGATGTTGAGCAGCTTTTCATGTGCTTCTTGGCCATCTGTATGTCTTCTTTGGAGAAATCTCTGTTTAGGTCTTCTGCCCATTTTTTTTTTTTTTTCACACACACACACTGTATTTTATTTTTACAAGAGATAAATAGACTGACACCAAGCATTGTACATGGATGACCACAACAAAAGCAACAATGATTGTAATTACCAAACATGAAACACACTCATACTATGTCATAATATTGACATTCAGTCCAGTAATCCTCCACTGTAACAGCTCCTTTACTTTGCAGTGAAAATTGATTTGTATATTCTTTGCCTCTGTGTCCTTGTGGGATTTTTTTTTTTTAATTCAGACAGAAAGTCACAAAAATTATACTCATCCTCATCAGTTCACTCAGTCCCATGTAATTTATTTATTTTTTCATCTTGATCTTTTGTTAGCACTTTTATGAGTTCATCAGTTTTTCATTAGAGTTCTGAAAATGCTTATTCATTCAGTTCAGCAGTACAGTCAGTTACCAGAAACCTGTACTTGTCAGAGTCTTTTCCATGAATTTCTTGAAGATGAAAGCCTTTTATAGGAACATATTTGCAAAAGCATCAGAGTACACCCAGAACTGTCTGTGAATGACAAAAGACTTAAAAATGACCACTGTTAAAGATTTGATGAAAGTTCATAATAATGCAGTTGACAAGAAAATTAGTTATTTCTGAGATATACATTTTAAAGTAATAACTAGGATTATTACTTATAACATTATACCAGAACATATAAGATTTTTAGAAATTTCATGTAATGTCTGAAACATTTATATTAACATATTTCCATACAAATACAAATATAAGATTTTTAGAAATTTCATATAATGTCTGAAACATTTATATTAACATATTTCCATACACATTTCCATACAAATACAAATATAAGATTTTTAGAAATTTCATGTAATGTCTGAAACATTTATATTAACATATTTCCATACAAATAACCCAATGAAAGTTTAGTATTAGTTGTTTTGTTTGTTTGTTGTTTTATACTGCAGGTTCTTATTAGGCATCAATTTTATACACATCAGTGTATACATGTCAATCCCAATCGCCCAATTCAGCACACCACCATCCCCACCCCACTGCAGTTTTCCCCCCTTGGTGTCCATATGTCCATTCTCTACATCTGTGTCTCAACTTCTGCCCTGCAAACCGGCTCACCTGTACCATTTTTCTAGGTTCCACATACATGCATTAATATACGATATTTGTTTTTCTCTTTCTGACTTACTTCACTCTGTATGACAGTCTCTAGATCCATCCACTTCTCAACAAATGACTCAATTTCGTTCCTTTTTATGGCTGAGTAATATTCCATTGTATATATGTACCACAACTTCTTTATCCATTCATCTGTTGATGGGCATTTAGGTTGCTTCCATGACCTGGCTATTGTAAATAGTGCTGCAATGAACATTCGGGTGCATGTGTCTTTTTGAATTACGGTTTTCTCTGGGTATATGCCCAGGAGTGTTCTGCCCATTTGTGGATTGGGTTGTTTGTTTTTTTAATATTGAGCTGCATGAGCTGTTTAAATATTTTGGAGATTAATCCTTTGTCAGTTGCTTTGTTTGCAAATATTTTCTCCCATTCTGAGGGTTGTCTTTTGGTCTTGTTTATAGTTTCCTTTGCTGTGCAAAAACTTTTAAGTTTCATTAGGTCCCATTTGTTTATTTTTGTTTTTATTTCCATTACTCTAGGAGGTGGATCAAAAAAGATCTTGCTGTGATTTATGTCAAAGAGTGTTCTTCCTATGTTTTCCTCTAAGAGTTTTATAGTGTCTGGTTTTACATTTAGGTCTCTAATCCATTTTGAGTTTATTTTTGTGTATGGTGTTAGGGGATGTTCTAATTTCATTCTTTTACATGTAGCTGTCCAGTTTTCCCAGCACCACTTATTGAAGAGACTGTCTTTTCTCCATTGTATATCCTTGCCTCCTTTATCATAGATTAGCTGACCATAGGTGTGTGGGTTTATCTCTGGGCTTTCTATCCTGTTCCATTGATCTCTATTTCTGTTTTTGTGCCAGTACCATATTTTCTTGACTACTGTAGCTTTCTGGTATAGTCTGAAGTCAGGGAGTCTGATTCCTCCAGCTCCATTTTTTTCCCTCAACACTGCTTTGGCTATTCGGGGTCTTTTGTGTCTCCATACAAATTTTAAGATGATTTGTTCTAGTTCTGTAAAAAATGCCATTGGTAATTTGATAGGAATCGCATTGAATCTATAGATTGCTTTGGGTAGTATAGTCATTTTCACAATATTGATTCTTCCAATCCAAGAACATGGTATATCTCTCCATCTGTTTGTATCATCTTTAATTTCTTTCATCAGTGTCTTATAGTTTTCTGCATACAGGTCTTTTGTCTCCCTAGGCAGGTTTATTCCTAGGTATTTTATTCTTTTTGTTGCAATGGCAAATGGGCGTGTTTCCTTAATTTCTCTTTCAGATTTTTCATCATTAGTGTATAGGAATGCAAGAGATTTCTGTGCATTAACTTTGTATCCTGCAACTTTACCAGATTCATTGATTAGCTCTAGTAGTTTTCTGGTGGCATCTTTAGGATTCTCTATGTATAGTATCATGTCATCTGCAAACAGTGACAGTTTTACTTCTTCTTTTCCAATTTGGATTCCTTTTATTTCTTTTTTTTTTTTGTTTTTTTTTTTTTAATTTTATTTATTTATTTATTTATTTATTTATTTATTTATTTATGGCTGTGTTGGGTCTTCATTTCTGTGCAAGGGCTTTCTCTAGTTGTGGCAAGCGAGGGCCACTCTTCATCGCGGTGCGCGGGCCTCTCACTGTTGTGGCCTCTTTTGTTGCGGAGCACAGGCTCCAGACGCGCAGGCTCAGTAATTGTGGCTCACGGGCCCAGTTGCTCCGCGGCATGTGGAATCCTCCCAGACCAGGGCTCGAACCCGTGTCCCCTGCACTGGCAGACAGACTCTCAACCACTGCGCCACCAGGGAAGCCCCCTTTTATTTCTTTTTCTTCTCTGATTGCCATGGCTAGGACTTCCAAAACTATGTTGAATAATAGTGGTGAGAGTGGACATCCTTGTCTTGTTCCTGATCTTAGAGGAAATGCTTTCAGTTTTTCACCATTGAGAATGATGTTTGCTGTGGGTTTGTCGTATATGGCCTTTATTATGTTGAGGTAGGTTCCCTCTATGCCCACTCTCTGGAGAGTTTTTATCATAAATGTGTGTTGAATTTTGTCAAAAGCTTTTTTCTGCATCTATTGAGATGATCATACGGTGTTTATTCTTCAATTTGTTAATATGATGTATCACATTGATTGATTTATGTATATTGAAGAATCCTTGCATCCCCGGGATAAATCCCACTTGATCATGGTATATGATCCTTTTAATGTGTTGTTGGATTCTGTTTGCTAGTATTTTGCTGAGGAGTTTTGCATCTATATTCATCAGTGATATTGGTCTGTAATTTTCTTTTTTTGTAGTATCTCTGTCTGGTTTTGGTATCAGGGTGATGGTGGCCTCATAGAATGAGTTTGGGAGTGTTCCTTCCTCTGAATTTTTTGGAAGAGTTTGAGAAGGATGGGTGTTAGCTCCTCTCTAAATGTTTGATAGAATTCACTTGTGAAGCCATCTGGTCCTGGACTTTTGTTTGTTGGAAGATTATTAATCACAGTTTCAATTTCATTACTTGTGATTGGTCTCTTCATATTTTCTGTTTCTTCCTGGTTCAGTCTTGGAAAGTTATACCTTTCTAAGAAGTTGTCCATTTCTTCCAGGTTGTCCATTTTATTGTCATAGAGTTGCTTGTAGTAGTCTCTTAGGATGCTTTGTATTTCTGCAGTGTCTGTTGTAACTTCTCCTTTTTCATTTCTAATTTTATTGATTTGAGTCTTCTCCCTCTATTTCTTGATGAGTCTGGCTAATGGTTTATCAATTTTGTTTATCTTCTCAAAGAACCAGCTTTTAGTTTTATTGATCTTTGCTGTTGTTTCCTTTGTTTCCATTTCATTTATTTCTGCTCTGATCTTTATGATTTCTTTCCTTCTGCTAACTTTGGGTTGTGTTTGTTCTTCTTTCTCTAGTTCCTTTAGGTGTAAGGTTAGATTGTTTATTTGAGATTTTTCTTGTTTCTTGAGGTAGGCTTGTATAGCTAATAAACTTCCCTCTTAGAACTGTTTTTGCTGCATCCCATAGTTTTTGGATCATCGTGTTTTCATTGTAATTTGTCTCTAGGTATTTTTTGACTTCTTCTTTGATTTCTTCAGTGATCTCTTGGTTATTTAGTAACGTATTGTTTAGTCTCCATGTGTTTGTGTTTTTTACATTTTTTCCCCTGTAACTGATTTCTAATCTCATAACATTGTGGTCAGAAAACGTGCTTGATATGATTTCAATTTTCTTAAATTTACTGAGGCTTGATTTGTGACCCAAGATGTGATCTATCCTGGAGAATGTTCCTTGTGCACTTGAGAAGAAAGTGTAATCTGCTGTTTTTGGATGGAATGTCCTATAACTATCAATTAACTCTATCTGGTCTATTGTGTCATTTAAAGCTTGTGTTTCCTTACTAATTTTCTGTTTGGATGATCTCTCCATTGGTGTAAGTGAGGTGTTAAAGTTCCCCACTATTATTGTGTTACTGTCGATTTCCTCTTTTATATCTGTTAGCAGTTGCCTTATGTATTGAGGTGCTCCTATGTTGGGTGCATATATATTTATAATTGTTGTTATCTTCTTCTTGGATTGATCCCTTGATCATTACGTAGTGTCCTTCCTTGTCTCTTGTCACATTCTTTATTTTAAAGTCTATTTTATCTGATATGAGTATAGCTACTCCAGCTTTCTTTTGATTTCCATTTGCATGGAATATCTTTTTCCATCCCCTCACTTTCAGTTTGTATGTGTCCCTAGGTCTGAAGTGGGTCTCTCGTAGACAACATATATATGGGTCTTGTTTTTGTATCCATTCAGCGAGGCTGTGTCTTTTGGTTGGAGCATTTAATCCATTCACGTTTAAGGTAATTAACGATATGTATGTTCCTATGACCATTTTCTTAATTGTTATGGGTTTGTTTTTGTAGGTCCTTTTCTTCTCTTGTGTTTCCCACTTAGAGAAGTTCCTTTAGCATTTGTTGTAGAGCTGGTTCGGTGGTGCTGAATTCTCTTAGCTTTTGCTTGTCTGTAAAGCTTTTGATTTCTCCATCGAATCTGAATGCGATCCTTGCTGGGTAGAGTAATCATGGTTGTAGGTTCTTCCGTTTCATCACTTTAAATATGTCATGCCATTCCTTTCTGGCTTGTAGAGTTTCTGCTGAGAAATCAGCTGTTAACCTTATGGGAGTTCCCTTGTATGTTATTTGTCATTTTTCCCTTGCTGCTATCAATAATTTTTCTTTGTCTTTAATTTTTGCCTATTTGATTACTATGTGTCTCTCCGAGTTTCTCCTTGGGTTTATCCTGTATGGGACTCTCTGTGCTTCCTGGACTTGGGTGGCTATTTCCTTTCCCATGTTAGGGAAGTTTTCGACTATAATCTCTTCAAATATTTTCTCTGGTCCTTTCTCTCTCTCTTCTCCTTTTGGGACCCCTATAATGCAAATGTTGTAGTGTTTAATGTTGTCCCAGAAGTCTCTTAGGCTGTCTTCATTTCTTTTCATTCTTTTTTCTTTATTCTGTTCCGCAGCAGTGAATTCCCGCATTCTGTCTTCCAGGTCACTTATCCGTTCTTCTGCCTCAATTATTCTGCTATTGATTCCTTCTACTGTATTTTTCATTTCAGTTATTGTATTGTTCACCTCTGTTTGTTTGTTCTTTAATTCTTCTAGGTCTTTGTTAAACATTTCTTGCATCTTCTCGATCTTTGCCTCTATTCTTTTTCCGAGGTCCTGGATCATCTTCACTATCATTATTCTGAATTCTTTTTCTGGAAGGTTGCCTATCTCCACTTCATTTAGTTGTTTTTCTGGGGTTTTATCTTGTTCCTTCATCTGGTACATAGCCCTCTGCCTTTTCATCTTGTCTATCTTTCTGTGAATGTGGTTTTTGTTCCACAGGCTGCAGGACTGTAGTCTTCTTGCTTCTGCTGTCTGCCCTCTGGTGGATGAGGCTATCTAAGAGGCTTGTGCAAGTTTCCTGATAGGAGGGACTGGTGGTGGGTAGAGCTGGCTGTTTCTCTGGTGGGGCTTAATCCACTTGTCTGCTGATGGGTGGGGCTGGGTTCCCTCCCTGTTTGTTGTTTGGCCTTAGGCGACCCAACACTGGAGCCTACCTGGGCTCTTTGGTGGGACTAATGGAGGACTCTGGGAGGGCTCACGCCAAGGAGTACTTCCCAGAACTTCTGCTGCCAGTGTCCTTGTCCCCATGGTGAGCTACAGCCACCCCCCACCTCTGCAGGAGACCCTCCAACACTAGCAGGTAGGTCTGGTTCAGTCTCCCCTGGGGTCACTGATCTTTCCCTTGGGTCCCGATGCACACACTATTTTGTGTGTGCCCTCCAGGAGTGGAGTCTCTGTTTTCCCCAGTCCTGTTGAAGTCCTGCAATCAAATCCCGCTAGCCTTCGAAGTCTGGTTCTCTAGGAATTCCTCCTCCTGTTGCCAGACCCCAGGTTGGGAAGCCTGACACGGGGCTCAGAACCTTCACTCCAGTGGGTGGACTTCTGTGGTATAAGTGTTCTCCAGTTTGTGAGTCATGCACCCAGCAGTTATGGGATTTGATTTTATTGTGATTGTGCCCCTCCTACCGTCTCACTGTGGCTTCTCCTTTGTCTTTGGATGTGAGGTATCTTTTTTGGTGAGTTCCAGTGTCTTCCTGTCGATGACTGTTCAGCAGTTAGTTGTGATTCTGGTGCTCTCACAAGAGGGAGTGAGAGCATGTCCTTCTACTCTGCCATCTTGAACCAATTGATCTCCTTATTTCTAAATAACAGGCTATGTTATAATTTCTTGATTTTTTTCAGTTTTAGTTTATTTTTTTCAAATTGAAATATAGTTGATTTACAATGTTAGTTTCTGGTGTACAGCAAAGTGATTCAGATGTATATATACATATATATATATATATATACACACATATATATATATATGTATATATATATACTCTTTTTCATATTCTTTTCCATTATGGTTTATTATAAGATTTTGAATATAGTTCCCTGTGCTATACAGTAGGACCTGGTTGTTTATGTAGTTTATATATAGTAGTTTGTATCTGCTAATCCCAGACTCCTAATTTATCCCTCCCCACTTTTCCCCTTTGGTAACCATAACTTTGTTTTCTATGTCTGTGAGGCTGTTTCTGTTTTGTAAATAAGTTCATTTGTATCATATTTTAGATTCCACATATAAGTGGTATCATATGATATTTGTCTTTCTCTGTCTGACTACTTCACTTAGTATGATAATCTTTTTTTTTTTTTTTTTTTAAATTTTATAGCTACTTTATTTATTTATTTATTTATTTTTGGCTGTGTTGGGTCTTCGGTTCGTGCGAGGGCTTTCTCTAGTTGCGGCAAGTGGGGGCCACTCTTCATCGCGGTGTGGGGACCGCTCTTCATCGCGGTGCGCGGGCCTTTCACTATCGCGGCCCCTCCCGTTGCGGGGCACAGGCTCCAGACGCGCAGGCTCAGTAGTTGTGGCTCACGGGCCCAGCTGCTCCGTGGCATGTGGGATCTTCCCAGACCAGGGCTCGAACCCGTGTCCCCTGCATTAGCAGGCAGATTCTCAACCACTGCGCCACCAGGGAAGCCCAGTATGATAATCTTGAGGTCCATTCATCTTGCTGCAAATGGCATTATTTCATTCTTTTTTTATGGCTGAGTAGTATTCCATTGTATATATATGTATATATCACACCTTCTTTATCCATTCATCTGTTGATGGACACTTCGGTTGTTTCCATGTCTTGACTATTATAAATAGTGCTGCTATGAACATTGGGGTGCATGTATCTTTTTGAATTAGAGTTTTCATCATTTCTAGCTATATGCCCAGGAGTGGGATTGTTGGATCATGTGGTAACTCTGTTTTTAGTTTTTTAAGGAACCTCCATAATGTTTTCCATAGTGGCTGTACCAAATTACATTCCCACCAACATTGTAGCAGGGTTCCCTTTTCTCCATACCTTCTCCAGCATTTATTATTTGTAGACTTTTTGATGATGGCCATTCTGACTGTGTGAGGTGATACTTCACTGTAGTTTTGATTTGCATTTCTCTAGTAATTAGTGATGTTGAGCATCTTTTCACGTGCCTATTGACCATCTGTATGTCTTCTTTGGAGAAATGTCTGTGTAGGTTTTCTGCCCAGTTTTTGATTTTTGTTTTTATTATTGTGTTGTATGAGCTGTATGTATATTTTGGAAATTAAGCCCTTGTATGTCGCATCATTTGCAAATATTTTCTCCCATTCCATAGGTTGTCTTTTCATTCTGTTTATAGTTTCCTTTGCTGTGCAAAAGCTTATAAGTTTGATTAGGTCCCACTTGTTTATTTTTGCTTTTATTTCTATTGCCTTGGGAGACTGACCTAAGAAAACATTGCTACGATTTATGTCAGAGAATGTTTTGCCTATGTTCTCTTCTAGGCGTTTTATGGTGTCATGTCTTATATTTAAATCTTTTTTAAAAAGTATTTATCGATTTATTTATTTTTGGCCACATCCTGTCTTAGTTGCGGCATGTGGGATCTTTCACTGTGATGCACGGGTTCTTTGTTGTGGCACACGGGCTTCTCAGGCTTCTCTCTAGTTGTGGTGTGGGGGCTCCAGAGTGCATGGGCTCTGTAGTTGTGGTGTGCAGGCTCCAGAGCAAGTGGGCTCTGTAGTTGTGGCATGTGGGCTCTCTAGTTGTGGCCTGCGGGCTCAGTAGTTGCAGTGTGTGGGCTTAGTTGCCCTGTGGCATGTGGGATCTTAGTTTCCTGACCAGAGATTGAACCCGCATCCCCTGCATTGGAAGGTGGATTCTTAACCACTGGACAACCAGGGAAGTACTGTCTTTAAGTCTTTTTGAGTTTATTTTTGTGTATGGTGTGAGGGAGTGTTCTAACTTCATTGATTTAAAACGCAGCTGTCCAACTTTCCTAACACAACTTGCTGAAGAGACTGTCTTTTTCCAATTGTATATTCTTCCCTCCTTTGCTGAAGATTAATTGACTGTAGGTGTGCGGGTTTATTTCTGGACTCTCTATTCTGTTCCATTGATCCATATGTCTGTTTTTGTATCAGTACCATGCTGTTTTGATTACTGTAGCTTTATAGTATTGTCTGAAGTCTGGGAGGGTTATGCCTCCAGTTTTGTTCTTTTTCCTCAGGATTGCTTTGGAAATTCTGGGTCTCTCATGCCTCCATATAAATTTTAGGATTATTTGCTCCAGTTATGTGAAAAATGCTTTTTGGTAATTTGATAGGGGTCACATTAAATCTGTAGATTGCTTTGGGTAGTATAGCCATTTTTCAGGTTTAGTTTTTAATCACTGCTGTATAGGAAGAGAATTTAGCTCTCTATGTGCATTTTCCCTATCCACTTTTTCCTACCCTCTCAATAAATTTTCATTAGATAAATGTTTAATGTTTACATTTTTATGACTATTTAAATATTATTCACAACCAAATCATGTTTTACACTATATTAAATTTCCTCAGAATAAATATCTGTTTTTCAGTTTGTGTAAGTTTTCTTTGTACCTATCACTAATTCATTGCCAGATGTATACATCTCCTCTTAATGTGTTAAACACTGCCTATTCCATCAATTTCAGCTTCTTGAAGATGTCCTTCCTGGAGCCCTCTGTCCTCCTGCTCCAGTCTGTTCTGGGTGCTCTCTGGGCCTGCTGTCACCCAGGCATCTCCCTTCACCATCGTCTTGGACATCTCTTCTCTCCCTATTGCACCCCGTGTTTTCTGGATCCAATGTCTTCTTTTTTCTCCCTCTCCCTCCCTTTATTTGAGTGAAACACATACTCTTATGAAAAGTTTTATAGAGGTTAAATTTTTGAGACCTTTCATTTCTGAAAATATTGTTAGTCTCTTGACTGGTAGTTTGGCTGGGTATGGAATTCTAGATTGGAAATAATTTTTCCTCAGCATTTTGGAGGTATTGTTTCTTCACTGTTTCCTGGTTTCTGGTATTACACTTGAGAAGTCTAATTCTATTTTGATTCTAGATCCTTCATACTATCCCATTCCCACCCTTCCCCCAGAAGGTTTTAGGTTCTTCTCTTTCTCTGCAGTGGCTGAAATATCACATATTCTGCCTTGATGTGGCTGTGTCTTCATCTGTTGGATTAGGCACTTAGCAGAATCTTTCAGTGTGGGAACTCATGTTCTTCACTGATAACATTTTGGTGAGTTTCTTTCATATATATATACATACACAAACATAACTACAATCACACCAAATACAATTTAATGCTGTTTCCAATTTTTTTGGTTGCCATTTAAAATAATGCAACAATGGAACATCTTTCTGCATAAAGCTTTGCTTTCATATATGTTTTGCAGTATTTCTTTAGGCTAGATTCCCAGAAGTATAATTATTAGGTGAGAAGACAATGAATATTTTAAGGGTCTTAATTTGTATTGCCAAATTGATTTAAAGAGAAGTTGTACCAATTTACATATTTTTCCCTCAGGGAATGGGAGTGCCTATTTCAAAACATGCTCACCAACTTTGAGTATTATCTTTAAAAAATATCTTTTGTGAATTGATTCATCTGTCACTTTTAAAGCTGATGTTATGCAAGAACTCTGACACAGACATATAGTCCTGGCCTGGGTTGTTAAAAACTCCTGAGCACACGCTCATGAGTTGTTCAGTAACGAGATGTCAGAACAGAGTGTGCAGAACACACTTTACCTGGGTGTGGGGAGCGATTTTAACAAAACTGTTTGTGCCTGTGTCTTCAGAATGAATACCACCCATCGGTGGACCCTCGGGAAGCTCCATGAGAAAGTCTTCCATTTGACAGATGGGGAAACTGAGATTTCAACTAATCAAGGAAAAAAAAATTTTCTTTGGATCTCTCAGCTAGTTAGAAAAACGGCCTAAGAGCAGGAACCACGTGTCTCCTGTTCATTGCTGTGTCCAGTGTAAACAAAACATGAGCCCCTTTTATTTTTTAATATTTTTATTTTATTGATGTATAGTGGATTTTTCAACATTATATTAGTTTCAGGTGTACAACATGGTGGTTAAATATTTTTATAGCTTATACTCCATTTAAAGTTATTATAAAATATTGGCTATATTCCTTGTGCTGTACAATATGTCCTTGTAGCCTATTTATTTTATGCATAGTAGTTCGTACCTATTAATCCTCTACCCCTATCTTGCCCCTCCTCCCTTCCCTCTCCCCGCTGGTAACCACTAGTTTGTGCTCTATATCTCTGAGTCTATTTCTGTTCTGTCATATTCATCATGAGTCCCCTTTACAGAAAGACATTATCAAAGCAGAAATGTAAATTTCACCTTCAGTAAAGGAAGCAGGTTTTCCATCTGGAAATGCTTGGATTTCTCAAGCTAAGATTCAAGTCCAAATCAAACTGCATTTTAAAGTTTTTAAAATTTTACTGAAGTATAGTTGATTTACAATGTTGTGTTAATTTCTGTTGTACAGCAAAGCAACTCAGTTATGCATAAATATATTCTTTTTCATATTCTTTTCCATTATGGTTTATCACATTGATATTGAACATAGTTCCCTGTGCTATATAGTCCTTATTGTTTATCCATCCTATATATACTAGTTTGCTTCTGCTAATCCCAAACTCCCAATCCATCCCTTCCCCATGTCCCCTCCCCCTTGGCAACCACAAGTCTGTTCTCTATGTCAAATCAGACTGCATTTTGCTCTTGGCTGGTCTTTCCTGCTTCCTAAGATCCTGGCACCTGAGATGAGGAGGTTGAGTGCTCTTGAATGTTCCTCGTAACTTGTCTATTTTGAACACACCCTCAAATTCTTAATGCTTGAGTTAAGTGTCAAAGTTGGTAAAATATTGTTTTAGATAATTGCATAAAGTGCTAAACAATGGCTGGAGTGAGAATTAATGATAGCCCATAAAGTGTACCTGCTGATGTCAATGGCTTAGTGGTAAGCTCCTAAAGGTTTTTCGTTCTTTGGGCCCATTGTTTCCGAGAGCTATTAAAAGCACTGTGTCACTCCTAATATCTGAGATAAGTGACTTCTTCTGTTTGCCTTCCCATTGCTGTAGCTTGTAGTTTAAGATCTTCTGATGGCTTCCTGAAACATAACACACGTGAAGCTTTTGGTTTTGCCTGTCCCCAACAAACTTAGACAGCACCTAGCATGTATGGGATACTCAAGATTTGTGGATTAGAGCCATGGGTTTGGTGTAGAAGACTCTGCTCTCTCTGGTCTCCATGGAACGTTCTCAGGAGGAAGATTCTTGGGGACAGACTTCTCTAGATTCCACGTGTCTTTCATCACATTGCTCCAAGGTTGCCGCAGAAGAGAAAGCAAGTATATTTTTGAGCTATGGAGGGATGGAGTCGGGGCTGTGAGAGCTGAGGCAATGAGCAAGTGCAGCTCTTTATCTGGCCTCCCTCTGATGTGCTGCCCCTTCCTCTGATGTGCTGTGTGGTCACTGCCATGGGCAGACATAGCTCTGTGTCCCTGCCTCCCCATCTGTCCAGGATGCCAGAAGGGCTTTGAGCAGATCAAGGGGTGTTAAAGCATAAAAGGTTATTTGGAAGGAGAGTCCATTTCTGACTTGGTTCCCTGTTAACCCACTGATGGGGTCCAAATGTTCCTTTCTTTCCTACAATTATAGGATTATTACACCTAAAACAGATATGTTTTGTTCCTTCCAATTGTAACCAAGCAGGACCCTGTGGAGTCTTCCCGGGACAGACCCCTCCTTCATATCCTCTGTTGTAGCTCCTCTCTGAAGTACCCAGAAGTATCTCATGCATACTTCCTGACTTTTTCTTTAAAAATGCTTTGCTGAAACCCTTCGGAGAGTTTGGGGTTTTTTTTGGGCACGAGCCACCCATTCTCCCTGCATGACCCTGCAAAAATCTTTCTCTGCTCCAAAATCCGATGTTTTGGTTTGTTTGGCCTCATTGCACATAGGGCACATGAACTTGCGTTCAGTAACACAGTTTTTATCTGCCATATGAATAGTGTGACAACATAAACAGAAAAATAAAAAACCAAAACATTCATCTATTGTTCTGTCCCCAAGATTTTTATTCTCCTAGGCTCCTTTCTGGCCTCCTTATATGTGAGTACATGGCAAAGGTGATTTTCAAATACTTAAGGGGCTTCATTATTAAATGAATAAGTTAATAGAAATAAAAGACCAGTATAAAAGGACATATGTACAAGGATATTTATTGCTGCATTATTTATAGTGGCTGAAAATGGAAAACCAAGTGACAACCGTTGGTAGTGTATAGTAAAGGGGATAGTGCCATAACCAAGCAGGACCCTATGGGGCCTTCCTGGGACAGACCCTTCCCCCATATCCTCTGCTTTAGCTCCTCTCTGAAGTACCTAGATAATAGTATCTGATGCACATTTCCTGAGTTGTTTTACAGATGCTAAAACCCCCACCAAATGGAAGAAATTAACTACTTGATGACCATGAGCATGTAGCCCCCAGACCTACTGGAGCCTAAGGACTGATAATTTTAACAGAGTGATACCACTCTGTTACCTCACCATCAACCAATCAGAGAATTGTGCATGAGCTGATCATATACCCTGGGACTCCCTTCCCTCACCTGGCCTTTAAAAATGTTTTGCTGATGATAGTCAACATTTATTGTTTGTAGACTTTTTGATAGTCATCATCAAAAAGTCTACAAACAATAAATGTTGGAGAGGGTGTGGAGGAAAGGGAACCCTCCTACACTGTTGGTGGGAATGTAAATTGGTACAGCCACTATGGAGAAAAGTATGGAGGTTCTTTAAAAAACTAAAAATAGAGCTACCATATAATCCAGCAATCCCACTCCTGGACATATATCCAGAGAAAACCATGGTTCAAAAGGATACATGCACCCCAATGTTCATTGCACACTATTCACAATAGCCAAGACATGGAAGCAATTTGTAGCAACATGGATAGACCTGGAGATTATCATACTAGGTAAAGTGAGTCAGACAGAGAAAGACAAATATCATATGATATCCTGCTTGTATGTGGAATCTAAAAAAAGTGATACAAATGAATTTATTTACAAAACAGAAACAGACTCACAGACTTAGGAAACAAACTTATGGTTACCAAAGGGGAAAGGTGGGGGGGGGTAAGGGGTAAATTGGGAGTTTGGGATTGACATACACATACTACTATATTTAATATAGATAACCAGCAAGAACCTACTGTATAACGCAGGGAACTCTGCTCAATATTCTGTAATAACCTAAATGGGAAAAGAACTTGAAAAAGAATAGATACAAGGATATGTATAACTGAATCACTTTGCTGTACACCTGTAACTAACACAACATTGTTAATCAACTATATACTCATATAAAATAAAAATTAAAAAAAATGTTTTGCTGAAACCCATCGAGGAGTTCAGGCTTTTTGAGCATTAGCTGTCCCAGACTCCTTGTTTGGTGTCCTGCAATAAACGCTGCACTTTCCTTCACCACAACCCGGTGTCAGTAGATTGGCTTTACTGTGTGCAGGCAAGTGGACCCAGGTTTGGTTCAGTAACAGTGCTCCATTCATACTATGGAATATTCAACAGCTGTAATGATCAATAAATTGGAGCTATGTCAGATGGCAAGAGAGATTCCTTAAATGTAGAAAAGCACTTGTAGGATATTGATCTCACTTGTGTGAATAAATAAAAGCCAGTCCCCCATTTATATATGTGTGTGTGTGTACAGTTATGAGCACCAAAAATATAAATGGGAACATATGCTGTGATTAGTATGGATTACCTTGGTGGTAGGGTGGGAGACTGATGTGGTGGAGGGGGAGAGTAGAAGAGAAGAGGGGATCCAAAAAAACAGGAAAGGAAAAAAAGTGCACACACTTTTATATATATACATAAAATTGTGTATGTGTGTCTATGAACAAAGAAAATAAACAAAAAAATTAAAAACCAAAGAATCAGTTCAGTTAATTTGTTGAATACCACATCAAATTCCTAGTTAAAAACAGATTGCACACACTAATATTCTGGACTGTCAATTTTTTTTTTTTAAGGTTTAAATCATTGTGGTTTTTTATTTTTAAACATCTTTATTGGAGTATAATTGCTTTATAATGGTGTGTTAGTTTCTGCTTCATAACAAAGTGAATCAGCTATACATATACATATATCCCCATATCTCCTCCCTCTGTGTCTCCCTCCCATCCTCCCTATCCCACCCCTCTAGGTGGTCACAAGCACCGAGCTGACCCCCCTGTGCTATGCAGCTGCTTCCCACTAGCCATCTATTTTACATTTGGTAGCGTATATATGTCCATGCCACTCTCTCACTTCGTCCCAGCTTACCCCTTCCCCCTCCCTGTTGGACTGTCAATTTTATATTGCTATATGAAAGTTTTTTTGTTATTTTATTGAAGTATAGTTGATTTACAATTTTAGGTTAATTTCTGCTGTACAGCAAAGTGATTCATTTATACATATATATAAGCATTCTTTTTCATATTCTTTCCCATTATGGTTTATCACAAGATATTGACTATATTTCCCTGGGCTATATAGTGGGACCTTGTTGTTTATCCAGTCTATATATAACAGTTTGCATCTGCTAATCCCAAACTCCCAATCCATCCCTCTCCCTCACCCCCTCCACCTTGGCAACAGCAATCTGTTCTCTATATTTGTGAGTCTGTTTCTGTTTCATAGATAGGTTCATTTGTGTCATATTTTAGATTCCACACACAAGTGATATCATATGGTATTTGTCTTTCTCTTTCTGAATTACTTCACTTAGTATGATAATCTCTAGGTCCATCCATGTTCCTGCAAATGGCATTATTTCATTCTTTTTTATGGCTGAGTAGTATTCCATCGTATATATGTACCACATCTTCTTTATCCATTCATCTGTTGATGGACATTTAGGTTGTTTCCAAGTCTGTGCTATTGTGAATAGTGCTGCTATGAACATAGGGGTGCATGTAGCTGTATGATAGATTATTAAAACCATCTTAAAGTTTAAGTGTAGAGTTCAGTAGTGTGAAATATATTCACCTTGTTGTGCAAGAGATCTCTAGAACCTCATCTTGCAACGTTGAAACTCTATACCCACCCAAACACTAATTCTCTCCTCCTTCCTCCCAGCTCTTGGTAGCCAGCTTTCTACTTTCTGTTTCTATGATTCTGACTACTATAGGTACTTCCTACGAGTGGAATCACACAGTATTTGTCCTTTCTGTGTCTGGCTTATTTCGCTTAGTGTGATGTCCTCCAGGTTTATCCATGTTGTGGCATGTGACACCATATAATAGATTTTTAAATTCACTTTGTATTTAGATAATAATATGGCTATACAAATCAAAAGTGACAACCAAAAAGAAAAAATAAAACAAGCTTAAAGTAAAATCGTAGTCCCTTGCAGAAGGTAGTGTGGAATAGTGGAAGGAGGCAAGAGGACCACATGGGTTGAACTTGGAGTGTGACCTTGAGCTGATCTCTTCATCTCTCCGAGTCTCAGTTTCCTCTTCTGTAAATTTAGGGTGTTGGCATCTACCTGAAGGGGTTCATGAAAGAATGAAAGGAGACAAAAGGTGGACAAAGCACACAGTAGGCCCCCAATAAATGTTTGCTTGCTTCTTCCCTCTCTCTTGGACAGTTTTCAAAGCCGCCCGACCTGTTGTTACCTCCTTTGATTCTTGCAGCAAGGCTGGGGGCAGGCTCTGTGTCCTGCCTGTTAAGGCTGAGCTGAAGCGAACGCCTCCTCCCTGCCCGCTCTCTGCCAGGACTCCTTGCTATCTCCCCGTACTGCACTTGTCCCATTTTACAGGTGAGGAAATTGAGGCTCAAGGAGGCTGAGCCACTTGCTGAAGGGCACGTGACTGGTAGGTGGGGTGTTAGAACGGTGTCCCCCCCACCCATCCCACTTTAGGGTAGATCTTCCAGATGAGCAGACCACTGGTCTCGTTTGACTTGATCAGGTTTGCAGAGAAGGCGAGTTCTCGCAGGAGTCCAGTGAACTCAGCCCATGTCCACTTAGAGGCTGCTCTGGGCCAGGTGTGCTGGGCTCAGGGTGGGCACAGAGTGGGGGCTATGGTGATCAATCAGGAGCAGCCCTGGCCTTAAAGGAGATGCTGATTTACGGCTACTACGCGGGGAAGGGCACTCTTTGCCTTTCTCCTAGAGGTGCCGCTGGTGTGTGCAGCGTGGTTCCGCAACCCGCCCCCCCCAACCCCCCCCACCCCCGCTCCCCCGTGGCCAAGCGCCCCTGGGCAGCCCGGTCTTGGCTGCTGCCTCCCCTCCCCCTCCTCCTCCTCTAGGTAAGGCAGTGGGGCATTAACACCATGGAAATGGCCCATGCTACAAATCAGGGCTTGATTTATTGTGTTTTAGTGATTGTCCAGACTTAAGAAAGTCTAGGCTTTAACATTTCAAGAAGAAAAATGTTAAAAAAATGCAGATTAATCTGAAAAGTGTGTCATGTCTGTAGCCATTGCCCTCTGAATAGCAAAAAATACAAAAAAATACCCTTTCAGTATTTGGAATCTGATATTTGACTTAGCAAAGAGTCACTTACATCATTGGTAAATGACTGAAGTTAGGGCCTAGGCCTTTGCTGTTTCAGTTTTATATTATCCCTTGATGTAAACACAAACTTTAACCAGCATTCATGTCAGAACAACACTTTATTATCAGCGGCAACCAGAGATTGCAAGAGTTTGGCAAAATCAGTGAAAGCATCCTATGGGAATCATTTGACTCTATGGACCTACAATTAAAGAGTACGTCTTATTATTTGTAAATTGCTGCTAGACATCCCTTATATTAGTAAAATTTATAGATTATATATTTATATTTATAAAATTTATAAATATGATTATAAATATATCATTTATACATATACTAATTATAAATTTATAGAATTTATATTATATATAATATATTATTTATGACTATTACATATTTATAATATACAATTATATAATATCATGAATATATTAATATAATATGTAATTAATATAATAATAAATAATGATACATTAGAATATATGATATATAACTATATAATATATTATGTGTAATATATAGTTATACATTATAAAATTACATATTTATTATAATTTGTAACATAGTCTGTATTATTATATAATACATATACAATATATTGTAAAATTATATAATTATATATTAGTCTATATAATATATGTACAATATATTATAAAATTATATAATTATATATTAGTAAATTATATATTATATATTATTTGTGTATAGTGTATATATTTCCCCTCTCCCTGGATATCTGGTGGGTGAACATTTACCAGCACACCACTGGCACATATAGTTAAAACCCAAAAGCTCAGGTGCCTCAGTTTGGGTTTTAGAAGCAGATCCTTAGACAAAAACTTCAAGTGCAAGAAGTGTTTTGGGTGATGTCTCATGAAACACCATTAGGAAGTGGGAAGTGAGACAGGGAGGGGAAGGAAGCTAATAAGGGCTGTGTTATCAAGCAAGTGAACACTGTGGACAACTGGAGCTTAATCCCACCAGGGAACTCCCACCTCAGCGTTCTTTCTAAAGGACGAGGGAGCTGGGGTATTTATCCTCCCATTCCATCAGTCTCAGGCAGGGGGAGTGGCATTAACCCCCCCCCCCTCCCCCAACCAACACTCTGGCCTGTCCTGTACATTGGCAGAATGGGCTTTTGTGGCCAGAGAAGGTCCTCAGGCAAAAGTCTCTGCTGCTGACAAATCTGGCCAGTAAGTGCCTAGGAGAAGTGCCCAGAGCTCGGTGGCAACAGGAGGCTGTGATGCTGCCAGGGGTTGGCTTTATGGAGCATCCTGGCAGCTTTGGGACAGCTGCACATTCAGTGGCAGCTGGGAGGGGCTCAGCTCTTGGGGACTGAGGACCAGGGAGCTTCCTTGCCTTTACCTCTCTAAGTCTATAACATGGACACTGTGACACCTTCCCCAAGAGGCTTAGGATTAAGTGAGAATATCGGCGGTAGTGCCTAGCCCAGGGCTCAGGAAATGAAAGCTCTAAGTGTCCTTCAGAGTCTATGAAGACAGATCCTTCTCAGACCTCAGACCTTAGAAGATATTTATCTCTCTTGACACTCAGATGTGCCTCCTTTTCAGTTAGTGAGAGTTTTAGATTTCATCATGTTTCCTTTTTTGCCTTGGCTGCTGGGAAACCCAGAGCTAGATGTCAGGTATAGCAGCCTCCTCCCTATAGTTACCACCACCTCCCTTTTGCAGCAGACACAAATTGGGGTGGCTGCTTAGATCATAGAGGTTGGCGCCAAATCTGTGCCCCTCGCTTTTTCTGATACTAGACCTTTACTCCTTGGCTGGGGCTTGGGGCTGTGGGGCAAGTATGCCTGCTGGGTTGGTCATATAGGATTCTGGCTACTGGCCACATCAGGCCATGCAGGTGGCCTTCCCTGGGTTTTTTTCAAATTTGAGTTGATCCTCTCTAGCCAAGAGGCTGAAGGATGAGTTTAGGACTGCCTTCAGCCATGGTTCCAGCCTTGTGTGTGTGTGTGTGTGTGTGCGCATTAGAGAGAGAGAGAGAGAGAGAGAGAGAGAGAGAATGATGAATCAATGAATTGCCTTTTTTTGAAACTAATTCAATTTGGGTTTCTGTCTTTTGCAACCAAAACATGTTCATCAATATACTCTATTATCTAATTCTTGATTTATTTTTCTTTAATGGATATTTTTAGTTTTATTATACATGAGGTAAGTTTTATGTTATAAATTTTTTCCTTTTTTAAAATTGAACTATAGTTGATTTACAATATTTAGGTATACAGCAAAGTAGATTCAGTTTTATATATATATATATATATATATATATATATACACATATATTCTTTTTCAGCTTCTTTTCCATTATAGGATATTACAAGATATTGAATATAGTTCCCTGTGCTGTACAGTAAATCCTTGTTGCTTATCTATTTTATATATAGTAGTATATATCTGTTAATCTCATACTCCTAATTTATTCCTCCCCCTCCTCTTTCCCCTTTGGTAACCATAAGTTTGTTTTCTATGTCTGTGAGTCTGTTTCTGTTTTGTAAATAAGTTCATTTGTATCATATTTTAGATCCCACATATAAATATCATATAATATTTGTCTTTCTCTGCCTGACTTACTTCACTTAGTGTGATAATCTCTAGGTCCATCTATGTTGCTGCAAATGGCATTACTTCATTCTTTTTATAGCTGAGTAATATTCCATTGTATGTATACCACATCTTTTTTATCCATTCATCTGCTGATGGACACTTAGGTTGCTATGATGTCTTGGCTATTGTAAATACTGCTGCTATGAACATTGGGGTGCATGTATCCTTTCGAAATAGAGTTTTCATTTTTTCCAGATATATGCCCAGGAGTGGGATTGCTGGATCATATGGGTAACTCTATTTTTAGTTTTTTAAGGAACCTCCATACTGTTTTCCATAGTGGCTGCATCAATTTTCATTCCCACCAATGTTGTAGGAGGGTTCCCTTCCACACCCTCTCCAGCATTAATTATTTGTAGACTTTTTGATGATGCCCATTTTTTGATGGCGTTGTTTGATTTTTGATATTGAGCTGTATGAACTATCTGTATATTTTGGAAATTAACCCCTTGTCAGCTGCATTGTTTGCAAATGTTTTCTCCCAGCCTGTGTGCTTTTTGTTTTGTTTATGGTTTCCTTTGCTGTGCTGTACATGTGTCTTTTCTCATAAGCTGCCCAGTCGCCTCATTTGGAAGTGAGTGACATAGAAATGGGTATGTGTGTGTGTCTGAAGACAGATGTTGCCCCCGTTGCACTGACAGCCAGGGCTGCTTGGAGAACCAGGTAATGCCAAGTGACTGGTGGGACTTCCCTGGTCTCGGGGTCTCACTGGAATCCCTGAGCTGCTGCTTCCCCGCCTCCCTCACTCCCAGGCCTGGGGGGGTGGGGGGCGGGAGGTGCAGGGGGACGGTGCTGGACCTCCAACCTCAGGATGTGGGCCCCTTCCTTTTCCCCTCACACCCAAGCCGTCCTGCTGACTCTTCCTTGGCAGGGCTTCCGCATCTACCAGTTCCCAGCGACTCCGCCCTGGCCAGGCCCTCGCAGACTCACCAGTTCATCACAGAGGCCTGCTGGCCTCAGCAGCTCTCCCGAGCCCTCCCTCCTCCTGTCACACCGATGCCCCAGCGCTCTCCTGGACTCCTCTTTGTTCTTTGCCTCTGCCTTTGCTTGAATTTTGATACCTGTTTTCCATTTGTGCTCACCCCCTGCCCGCCCTTGACCTCTAGGGCTTCGTTTAAGATAAATTTTTAGCTAAAAATTTCCTCTGTGCCAAGCACCATGCTGGCTACTTGCCATGAATTGTCTACTCCTCTCAATAATCCTGCGAGGGAGGAACTATAATTTTGCCCATTTGATAGGAAACAGGCTCAGAGGGCTGCAGTGACTTGTCCAAAGTCACACAGCTGGTCAGTGGGGGAGCCCAGGCTGGAACCCCAAGTGTGACGGACCTGGGAGGCCCTGCTCCCTCCCCGGCTCCTCCGTGTCTCAGCCTGGGGGGAGGGTGGGCTGCACGGCCTTGAACCTGGTCCCCCACCTTTGACTGGTGGAAACTGCTCCTTTCTTTCTACCCTTCAGGCTGGAACTGCCTTTCCTTCCGGCTGGGAAGCCTTGCCTTTCTTGCGGGGTCTCCCTTACCCTCTACCAGGGCCTGTCGCTCAAGGCTCCTGACACAGCTCTTGTGATTCCCAGGTGCTGACGTTGCTGGCGCTGGAGTTCTCACAGCCACGCCCCTGTCTGGGAATGCCGGCTCCCACTCCACCCATCCAGGAATCTTCCTTCTTTCAAACCTGAGTCAAACCTTTCCAAGAAGGCTTCCGTGTGCTACCCACCCCCGCCCCTGCGCCCCCGCCGGCGGCTCCTCGGTTCTGGGCTCCACTCAGCCTACGGAGCAGAGAAGGTTCTAGGCTCATTTGCCTTCCCCCATTAGACTGGGTGCCCCCAAGCATAAGGGCTCTGTCTCCCCTGTCAGGCCAGAGTAATTACAGTAAATTAACACCCTGAACACCTACTACATGAGACAGACACTTTGTGGCTGGCCCCCGAAGGCACAGTAGTAAACTATAATGGGGGGGTGCACAGATCATAGAAGTACTGGGAGCGCTGAAAAAGGGGAGATCCAGGTGATCTGAGGTGAGGGGGTGCGACTCCCTGGGAGAGAAGTCCACCAAACCCGTCCCTTATCTGGATAAGGGCAAGCGGCATCTTCCTTCCCGTTTTCCCTTCGCTTCCCCCTCTCCCAAAGTGTGTTCCACAGGGACGCCAGAGTAGCCCTTGTAAACGCACCTGACAGCGTCATTGCCCTTCTTAGGACCCTTCAGTGCCTCCAGAGTTGTCAGGATCAAGTCTGACCTCCTTAGCACAGCCTTCGTCCCCCAGCCTCTGCTCTCAGTTCTATCAGGCAGATCCAGCCTTCAGCAGCGTGCTCCAGCAATGCTTAAGTGCTTGCGTTCTCCAACAGACCCACGTCTCACGCCTATGTGTCTTTGCTCAGGTGCTTCCCTGAGCAAATGGGATGTCCTTCCTCACTTCCTTAGCTTGCTTAGCACCTATTCATCGTCAAGGTTCAGCGAAGTTAAAAACTCCTCTAGGATGCTTGCCCACCTTGGGGTGGGGGGATGACATCCGTTTCTCTGTGTTCCATCCATCCTTCACCCCCCTGCCCACCCACCTACCCACCCACCATCCATCCACCTTCCATTTTTCTATTTATCCATCCATTATCCTTCCATCCATCCATCCATCTGCCCACTCACCTGCCAATCCATCCGTCCATCCATCCATCCATCCATCCATCCATCCTTCCATATTTTTTACCATCTTCCCTTTCCTCCCTTCCTCCCTTCCTTGCCCCTCTCTCTTTCTCTTCTGTCTGTCTTTCACTGAGCATCTACTTTATGCCACACAGTCTACAGAAATCATATATTACATCTGTCTGTTGAACTGAGGCTTGGCCTCAAAGAGTGTGAGAGTTGGGCAGAAAGAGGAGACAGAAGAGGAAATTCAGGCAGAGGCTGGGAGATGAGTGGGGATGTTGGGGTTAGTGAGAAACCTGGGCTGCTGGGGTGGAGCTCAGTTTGCACTGGGCATCACGGGTTATTGGCTGGAGAACTTAAGCCTTATTTTACTTGAACAGGGAGCTAATAGAGGGTTAGTGAATCCATCTGTTGCTGGCCTTTGGTTACCTAACTGTTAATGTTCTTAGCAACCCAAATGTGATTCTGGGGTGCAGGCACAGCTCTTTTCACCCTATCCATTCTCACCCTGCCTAGCTCAGATTCCTGGCTAACAATTGTTAAACACTTGGCACTTTCAAAGCAGTTTCTGGTGTGTGACTTTGAACATGACCTTTCCCCTCTCTGGACCTCGGTTTCCCCATCTGTAAAGTTAAGAGACTTGTCTAGATGACCCCTGAGGCCCTTTCTGGCTCAGACTTTTGGGGACCCTCTGGCGGGAGGGGACCTGTCTTTGAAAAGTGAGGCTTACAGCCCAGGTAGAGCTGGGATTGAATTCTGCCTGAGAAGCTTCCTTGCTGTGGACGCTTGAGGATTTCCTCAACCTCTGAAACTTCTGCATCTAAAACGTGGGATGGTCAGTCTCTGTTCTATCAGCTCTAGCAGCCGGCAGGCTCAGACGGGCCCATGGACACGGAAACACTTGAATCAGCCCATCTGTTGTGTCAGCGCAGGTTCTCACAGGATGCTTGGCCCAGACAGGCAGGCTGGCCTGGGAAACCAGCGGGTGGTAGAGCTTTCTAGGGGACAGGGCACCCGGGTGTTCCAGGCTCCTGATTGCCTCCTGGGCCTGCAATCCTACCTGCCAGCCTGCTCCTGGCCCCCGTGCTAGCCCGGCATTTCTGGCGACAGACACTCAGGTCCAGGTCAGTTCAGGTCCCAGCTTGTCATTCTTAGAAGTGACAGCCCTCAGCTCTAGGAGACTTAACCCTTGCTGTACACAGGTGGCTGGGACTTGGGGAGAGGGATGGGCAAAGTGAAGGGGTCTGGGCAGGGGAGAGTTTGGAGAGATGAGGAAGGAAGGGCAGGGGACATAGGACTCTGCCAGGAGGAGATGAGAAGCCCAGCCAGCAGACCCTGGAGAGGAAGGTGGTCTGAGAATCACAAGGAGGGCTCCAACTGGTTACTTGACTGTGAACCTCTCTGGACCTCAGACTTCCTACCTGTGACATGGGGAGGACCTTGACTGTCCCTTCCTTTCCCCCATGGCTGGTGGGGGGCTAAGAAGAGACTCTAGACATCAGTGGTTAGAGAAACACTTGGTATCTCTTAAGGGAAGAGGCCTGGGAATACCTTAGGGTACAGAGATGGTTTGAGAGGGCCCAGGCTGGGTTTGGGGCTGGACAAGAGAGGAAGAAAGAGTTCTTTCCTGGGCCTGGACCACTCCCCCAATGTCTCCTAAAAGCCACAGTCCCTCAAGTCTGGATAAATGAGGCTGTAGAGCCAGTGGCCATCAAGAGCTCTTTCCCTCCACTGATGGATTCAAAAACCGGTCGGTGAAAGTTTAAAGAGAAACAGGATAAGTTGCATAGTCTCAAAGTATCTTCCTCAAAGTATTTATTAGTTTCAGCGAGAAAAATAATATTACAGTGGAGAAACCTAGCGAACCCCGCCTTAGCCAATGAACAAGGTTAATGTCACCAGCCCTAAGACACATCAACACACGGATGCCTGAGATGATGCACTGAGAAGACCACAACGACACTTCTGTGCTTTTCTTGCCAAAATGCATCACCTCAATCTGATGTTGAGAAAATATCAGAAAAACCCCAACTGAGCGATATTTTACAAAATAACCGACCAGTACTCTTCAAAAGTGTCAAGGTCTTAAAAGACAAGGAACAATGAGGAGGGGCTGTCACAGACTGCAGGAGACATGACAACAAGTGAGTGGAATCCCGGATTGGATCCTGCAACAAAAAAGGATCATTGGTGGAAATCCTGGTGAAATTCAAGTCTGTCGTTAATTAACAGTATTGGGTCAACGTTAATGCGTTGGTTTTGATCGTTGTATAATGTTTATGTGATCTGTTCATATTAGGGGAAGCTGGGTGAAGGGTACACGTAGGCTCTGTACAATTTTTGCAACTTTTTCTGAAAGTTTAAAATTATTTCAAAATAAAAAGTTAAAAAAAAAAGAGCTCTCTCCCAGAACCATTGTCTATTTGTGAAGGAGTCAGAGAAACTGGGTGATGGGGAGTGTGGATCAGAGACCTGAGAATCCTGTGCTTCCCTGCTGCTGCCTCCCCGGCACTTTTACATGTTGAGTTAGAGCTGCTCCCAGAAGCCGTCTGGACTGGCCCTGCAAACGTCTTATCACAACCATCCCTCCAACAAGTTTTCACCACTGCCTCTGCAACACGGATAGTTACAGGTCTGTTACATGGTGTAGTGGGTTGAATAGTGTCCCGCTCAAATTCATGTGCACCCGGAACCTCAGACTGTGAACTGATTTGGAAATAGGGTCTTTGCAGATGTAAGAATTGAGAGAAGATCATACTGGATTAGGGTGGGTGCTAAATCCAATGAGTGTCCTTAGATAGAAAAGGACACATGGAGACACAGAGATGCTGGCCACGTAAAGACAGAGGCAGAGACTGGAGTTTTGTTGCCACAAACCAAGGAATGCATGGGGCCGCCAGAAGCTGGCAGAGGCAAGGAAGGATTCTCTCCCAGCACATCCATAGGGAGCGTGGCATCTTAATTTTAGACTTCACGCCTCCAGAACGGTGAGAGAAGATTTTCAGTTGTTTTTAACCACCAGGTTTGTGATAATTTACTTCTGCAGCCCCAGGAAATGAATACACACGAATTGCACTTTTCTTATGTTTGTTCATATCTTCAGTAATTCTGATGTGTAGCCTCTCTTTCCTTTCAGGCTGGGGGCTTCCAAAGAGACAGTCTCTTCCATTAGACCGGGCTCTGAGAGCAGGGGCTGTGCCTCCCTCCTCAGGCTGGGCTGTCCCTAGGTCCCCTCCTTCCTTAGGATCCCATCCCCTGTGCCCAGCCGGGTCCTCAGCACACAGTGTGAGCTCTGTGGGGGCTGCCTCGCCCTGCCCCTTCACCAGTTTGGATTGGCATTGGTCCGCCCTACCACAGGCTGGTGCTGGGACACTCACCAACCACAAGAGGCACCGCCCCAGGCTCCTGACATGCCACACAAAGCCTGCCTGGGACTCCAGAGGTGGGGGGGTACTCCACCTCCAACAGACAACCCCCCATCACATTAGCCACGGCTGCCCCCGAAAGCTGCCTCTCTTCAAAATGTCAGGAACACCGGGCTGGGCTACTTGCATCTAGATCCCTGTGTGCAGGGGGAAGGGGACTGGCCTTAGGATGTGAGCCAAGGTCTAGTCCTGGGTGAAGGAGGAGATCAGACTTGATTCCCATGCTGGGATTCCAGGGTCCATGGAGGTAGGGAGGGGGCTGGCAAAGGTCTCTTCCTAGATGGTGTGCGTGAATGTATATGTCATGGGTTCCCTACCCTCTTTGTCTTTTGGATTCCCCTTGGAGAGGGGCAAGGAGGGAGCCTCTTTTGGGTTCCACTGAATCAAATGAGAGGGAAGAAGAGCTTTTCCTGTGTCCCATGCTCCAGGGATTCTATCCGTGGTTCCCTGTGGTGGAGAGAGACAGGGTGGTGGGTGGCACAGAGGAAGTGGGTGTTGGGCTCTGCACCCACTGGTGCCCCCCGGCATCCCTCTGGATGCTGCATTCTTCTCTGGAGAGCACCGCCCCCCCCCTCCACCCCACAGCCGACTGCAACATCTTCTAACAAAGACTTCCTCCTTCAGCCCAAATCCCTGCTGCCCCTCACTGAGGAAGAGGAAGGGCTGGGCCGGGCCTGGGGGACCATCCTCCGGAAGGAGATTAGGGGTCTCTGTCAGGGGTGGTCACTCACTCACTCACATACTCACACACTTGAGTGTCCTCAGCATGGCAGTTTTGGGGAGCCTACAGCCTCGAGTCTCTGTCTCAGCATTGTCTTCTAAGCCCCAGAGGCAGGCGGCGGGGAGGGCGGCTCCCTGACTTCTGCTTTGGGTTAGGGTGGGGGGAGAGGGAGGCTCCGCTCCCCTTCAGGGAGCAGTTGATCCTAGGAGGAGTGTTGGAGCCTCCAGCAGGGGCTGTTAGGACCTGTCTGGGGAGATGGGACGCGTCAGGCAGCCCCAGACACGACCACATTCCTCCCAACATGCCTGCCGGGGTCCGTGGGGCTGAGGGGCGGCAGGAGGGCGGGGTGAGGCCAAAGGGGGTGCCTTTGGAGGTTGTCTGGGAGACCTGGGATAGCTGAGGTCCCCATATACAAACCTCCGAGGCAGAACTTGATGGACCCCTGGACATGTCCCCTGACCCTCGGGGCCTCAGTAGTCTGGGACCCTTGAGTTCACTTTCAGGTGCCTGCACTCCTCCCGCCACCGAAAACAAACCAACCAACCCCAAACATCCCTTGGGTCAGCTCCACAAGGGGCTCAAACAAGTGTGCCTGAGCCAGACCCTCCCACGAGGGGCTGCCCTGGGGGCCTGAGAAAACACCTGGGGCTGGAAGCAAAGAGGCCCCTCCAGTCCTGTTCCAGTAGTGTTGCTTCACCCGGTCTGGGGCCCAGACGGGGCTACAACAGTGCTACCCAGACTTTGTGCCACCCTCAGCTTACAAAACCCTTTCACATCCATTGCCACGTTGGATTCTCAGTGCTGACTCTGCAGTACTCCCACTTTCCAGATGAGCAAACTGAGACTCCGAGGAGGGTCAGGGCCTGGGTCACACAGGAGTAAATAGCAGAGTCAGGACTCAGTCTGGCTCCACACTCTTTCCCAGTGTCTCCTGTGACACCACCTGCCCTTGGCCAGACTGAGCAGCCAATGCCATGGGCCCATCCACAGATGTGTGGAGGATCTTAGGGTCTGTGCCTAGGGCTGGGGAGAGCTGCCTGGATTTCCCTTTACTGGGGGTGTCGGGATAGAAGCCTGAGCCACCTGACTACTGGCTGGGCATGTTTCGGGGATGTGACGGGCCCCATGGTGCAGCCCAGCAGGTCAGAGTTGGGAGGACCCCAAAACCTTGTTTCTTTTTATGGGTGGTAATGCTGAGGGGGCATCTCTGTGCCCCATGTGACCTTGCCATGCCGGTGTTCCTCCTGGAACATGGAGTGCTGGGCTTCCTCTAGGTGGATGTCAGAGACCCACCTAGTTAATGGGGACTAACAAGTCACTAGGTTTATGGTGCAGAGACCCTCTCCCACCGCCTGGCTGAGCCCAGCATATGCAGAGGGCTGTGCTCCCAGGGCCCAAGGGGAAACTGTAGCCTGCAGGCCCATACGTCCTCCTGTGAATCACACCTGGTGGGACAAGAAACCCCAAACACCCCGAACAATGAGTTTCCAGTAAAATATGACAGACATGATGAGGCGGAGGAGAGGAGGGACGTGTCTGGGAGTTGGCACTGTCCCCTGGGTGATGGAAGCCAAGGGGAATGGAAAATGCCAGGCCCGCCCTTACCCAGGAGTATAAAGCCTTGCATCCTTTTCTCACTCACCTAAGCGCCTTTCTCTCCTCTCTGCCTGCTCACTCGCTCACTCACCTCCGTCCTTGGCACCATGACTAGCCGCCAGTTCACCTCCTCCAGCTCCATGAAGGGCACCAGTGGCTTCGGTGGTGGCTGCAGCCGCGGGCCTTCCACCCTGGTCGGAGGCTCCTGCCGGGCCCCCAGCGCCTACGGGGGCCAGTCCTCCTCCCGCTACAACGCTGGGTGTGCCTACGGGCTGGGGGGCGGCTATGGCGGCGGCTACAGCAGCAGCAGCAGCTTTGGTGGGGCCCTGGGTAGTGGCTTCAGTGGAGGATATGGCAGTGGCGTTGGCGCCGGCTACAGTGGTGGCTTCGGTGGGGGTTCGGGTGGTGGCTTTAGCTATGGTGATGGGCTCCTGGTGGGCAGTGAGAAGGTGACCATGCAGAACCTCAACGACCGCCTGGCCTCCTACCTGGACAAGGTACGTGCCCTGGAGGAGGCCAACACTGACCTGGAGGTGAAGATCCGCGACTGGTACCAGAAGCAACGGCCCACTGAGGTCAGGGACTACAGCCTCTACTTCAAGACCATCGAGGACCTGAGGAACAAGGTGCGTGGATCAGGCAGCAGGAGGTGCTATTCCAGCTAGCTCATTTAGGAGCAATGGATGCCTCAGGCCACTGGTTGCTTGGGATTCTTAGACAGGATAGCTTCCAGCTCCAGATCCCTTCTTTTGGCTCTGGATGCCCCCAACAGAGCTGGTCTATGAGAAGATGGTCTCCCTTCCCCTATCTTGCTCAGGCCTCTCTGAGCTCCAGATTCTCAGACCACAAGAGACCAGGGATTCCTACCCTTACATTTTACAGAGGAAGAAGCTGAAGCTTTGGGCTGTCTGCCCAAGGTCACACAGCAAATCAATGGCCGAGCCAAGGCTAAAGCCCTTGTGCCCCACCTGCCAGTACAGGAGGCAGCAACCCGTTCTCCAGCACCGGGGAGGAGCGAGGTTCTAACTGCACCAGGCTAGACATCCAAACCACTCATTAGCTCATTCGTCTGGGCTGCCGCCCATGCGCCCTGGCACGGTGGCCCCTCCCCACAGCCAGGAGGGCATGGAAAACCCACAGAGACAATCAGTGGTGGCCCACTTTATGTGCCCCACATAGGAGAGGGCCTGGGGGGCTTGTGTCATCTGACTCCAGCCCCCGTTCCTTGCTCCCATGTCACCCCAGGAGTCTGCTGTTCCTGCTTCCCTTGGTGTCTGGCTCTGATGCTTTGAGTGGATTAGGGAAATTAGATGATGAGGGAGGGAACTCTAGCCAGTCCAGGGTTCAGTCTACCTTTTTTTTTCTTTCCTTTTGCTTCTTCTTTTCGAAGCCCCTGTGCCAGATGGATCTCAACTTTCGGGAAAGCCCCACTTTGAGGTCCTGTGCTCTGAAGACTTGAAAAGGAGTATATGTGCCTACAGAGGACTGACAGGGCTGGCTTGTGCAGACAGAGGAGAATTCAGATTAGGAAGGGGGTCTGGAGAGTCCGGTCACTCCCCTCCTCTGTGGGTAGGGCGCTCGAGGGCCTGAGACCCATCTCAGGTTTTGCAACAACTCAGTGGTAGATACAGGATCAGAACTCGAGGGCTTTTTATCTAAGGTCAGGGCTCTTTCTACCCATTCTGCTGACCACAAGTAGCCAAGTCCTGGGTCAAATCTGGACCACTGGGAGTTATCCTTTAGGCTGCCGTGGCAAAGGCTTGTGAGGAGTAGCAGGGACTCAGGCAGAAGCATGAAAGCAAAGTCCCGATGCAGGCTGCAGTCAGGTCTGCCTAGTGCTGTCCACTGGACCAATGACCTGTGCCCTTTCCACTTGCAGATCCTTGCAGCCACTGTGGACAATGCTAGTGTCGTGCTGCAGATTGACAATGCCCGTCTGGCCGCTGATGACTTCCGCACCAAGTGAGTTTGCAGTGGTGTTTCAGAGCATCCAGTCTCCCCTGGGTTGGGCATTTTTGGAGAAGTGTTCCCTGAACAGAGCTGGCTAGTGCCACAATGGCTGTGTTGAAAACCCCTTGGGGTGTTTGTAAAAATACAAGACCCTTGGGCCCCACCTTTGGAGTTCTGATTCAGTTATTATTATTATTTTTTGATTCAGTTATTTTTAATAGGCTACCTGGGTGATCCTGATCCACAGCCAGCTTAGGGAGCCACTGCTTTAGGGAGGGGCGGTCCCCACTTCCCTGCCTGCCCCTGAAGTGCAGGAGGTAGTCATATCTGGAGGCCTTGTGTGCTACTGGCTGGCTGAAGCCAGAAACATCGCCCCCTCCGTGAATTCTATAGCACGATCAACTGTCTTATTCTTGGCACTGTCTCCCTCCCCAGAATTTCAGATCTGAGGAATAATGGGCTCTGTGTCCATCCATGCCATCTTCAAGACTGGCTCACTAAACCGCCCACAGGATGCCAACTATGGGCAGAAGCTGCAGGGGGAAGAGAACAGAGCCTTCAGTGTGACCAGGGAGGGTGTCTCATTCCTTTTTTTGCTGGGTCATTCCAGGTACGAGACGGAGCTGAACCTGCGCTTGAGTGTGGAGGCCGACATCAACGGCCTACGCAGGGTGCTGGACGAGCTGACCCTGGCCAGAGCCGACCTGGAGATGCAGATCGAGAGCCTGAAGGAGGAGCTGGCCTACCTCCGGAAGAACCACGAGGAGGTGAGAGCAAAATGGAAAAGCCAGCTTAGAGGGTTAGCTGGGAGGGGAGAGATGGTGGAGAGGAATGTTCAGAGACCAGGAACACCTCTGACTAGGGAGCCCTAATCGATTGCCATAGTGAGGCCCCTGACTGTGGACCGTTCTTTGGTTGTGCAGGAAATGAATGCCCTGCGAGGCCAAGTGGGCGGGGATGTCAACGTGGAGATGGACGCCGCCCCCGGCGTGGACCTCAGCCGCATCCTGAACGAGATGCGCGACCAGTACGAGAAGATGGCAGAGAAGAACCGCAAGGACGCCGAGGACTGGTTCTTCAGCAAGGTGGGTGGCCTTCGGAGTGGAGGGGACCCAGGACGCCTGCCTCCCTGGAACTTCCAGCGCCAACGATGTTTTCTTTTCTGCAGACGGAGGAACTGAACCACGAGGTAGCCGCCAACAGCGAGCTGGTGCAGAGCAGCAAGACCGAGATCTCAGAGCTCCGGCGCACCCTGCAGAACCTGGAGATCGAGCTGCAGTCCCAGCTCAGCATGGTAGGGGCGGCTGCCAGGCCTGGGGCGGTGTCCAGGGCCCTGGAGGGAGAGAATGACCACCTTCACTGATTCCTGATCTGCTCTCCTTCCCTCCCAGAAATCATCCCTGGAGAACAGCCTGGAGGAGACCAAAAGCCGCTACTGCATGCAGCTGGGCCAGATCCAGGAGCTGATCAGCAACATGGAGGAACAGCTGGCCCAGCTGCGCTGCGAGATGGAACAACAGAACCAGGAGTACAAGATCCTGCTGGACGTGAAGACGCGGCTGGAGCAGGAGATCAGCACCTACCGCCGCCTGCTGGAGGGCGAGGACACCCAGTGAGAAGGCCCCCCCCCCACCCCAGTCCTGCCCCCCACAGTTCACTCACTGCCCCCTGTGTGTCTGATCATCTTGCCCCTTTCTGTCTTCACAGCCTCTCCACCTCCCAGTTCTCCACTGGCTCTCAGTCATCCAGAGATGGTAAGACTTTCCTCCTTATCAAGCCTGGACTCAAGACCACCCCCTGTCTCCCAGCATGTCTAGGATGTTAGATGGGAGCTTCTGGAGGGCTTGAGCTAGGGTTTTCTCACCCAGTATCCCTTAGGCACGTCTGTGGGTAGAAGAAGCCATTTTCTAAACCCTCCTTATGGCGAGGAGTTGGTGGCCCCCTATTTGTGGCAGATCCCATAGTTCTGGCGGTCAGCATCACGGGCAGAGCCCCACATGGGTCTTCCCACCAAGACCAGTCCATGTGGGCAGATCTGGATGGAACCATTTTGGGCTGAGTTATTAGGAAGCTCCAGTCTGAAGACACAGACTCTGCCCCTGACCTTAGGGAGCTCTAGTCTGAAAGGAACGTGCTGATGATATCAGTGCCGGGGCAAGAGCAGTGGGTGAAGTGTTAATCGGGGGAGAGGGCAGCAGAGAGACAGTTTGTGCCAGTGCCCTCGGCTCCTTGCCCTCGCCCTCCTGATTTCTCCATTGCCTATCCGCCGCTGATAACGCCCTCTCTCTCCTCTTCCCCAGTGACCTCCTCCAGTCGTCAGATTCGCACCAAAGTCTTGGATGTGCACGATGGCAAGGTGGTGTCCTCCCACGAGCAGGTCATTCGCACCAAGAACTAAAGCTGTTCTGCACTGTTCAGGCCTAGAAAGCTCCCCATGTGGACGCAGATTTCACTGGGGGAATCCCCTATCCTGTCCCCCACCCCCCCACCACAAGCACTTCACACCTGAGCCCCGTTTCACCCTTGCCCCTCCCAGCAATCAATAAAGCTTCATTATCTGAGTTGCACAACTCCCGTCTCTGCCTGGTCATTGTCAGGAGGGGTGGTGGGGAGAAAACGGAGGAAGCATCTCTTTGGAGCTCTCATAGCACCTGGCTATGGCATCCGGGACTGGGAGAAAGGACCTGGGGGCAGATCAGGCTCAGGTCCCAAGATTGCTTTCGCCATCGCAGAAGATAGATGTGTGTACCAGGTCATTTGTGGTGTCTCCTGGGGCATGGAGGAACATGCATTCATTTACTCACTGATCCATTTACTTATTCATTCAACAGATATTATTGAGTGACTTTTGTAAGCCAGGCACTGTGCTAGGTGAGGGATTCTTCACATTTTGGTCTTTAGGGATTCCTCTGAGTATATATTGAAAACTGTAGATCTTTTCCCACCCCCAATAAGCATACACACGTTTGCGTATAATTCATGAGATTCACGGGTCCACTAAAGCTCATCAGTTGAGGTCCATGAACCCAGTAAGAACTCATGTTTTACTGAGAGTTTTGTCTCCCTCCATTCCACCTGCCCTTGCCTCCACAGCTGGGTCTGAATCCTGCCTGCTCTTAGTTGACATAGAGCAAGTTGATTAGCATTGCCAAGCCTCAGTTTCCACATCTGTAAGGCGGGCACAATGACAGTACCTACCCCGGGAGTTTTTTGTGAGGATTTGCATGTCAGGCCTCTACCGCAGTGCCTGGCACAGTGCAGGCTCAGGGCACGGCTGTGTGGGTGATACTGTGTGAGCTACCTATTGTCCATGGTGACTCTCGTCCATAATGAGAGCTTTTTTAGAGGCTTGGGAACAGACTGACTGGTTTCTAACCCTGGCTTTGTTCTTCTTTTAAATTTTTAAAATATCTTTGCTGGAGTGTAATTGCTTTACAATGTTGTGTTAGTTTCTGCTGTACAACAAAGTGAATCAGCTATACGTGTACATATATCCCCATATCCCCTCCCTCTTGAGCCTCCCTCCCACCCTCCCTATCCCACCCCTCTAGGTGGTCACAAAACATCGAGCTGATCTCTCTGTGCTATGCGGCTGCTTCCCACTAGCCATCCATTTTACATTTGGTAGTGTATATATGTCAATGCTACTCTCTCACTTCGTCCCAGCTCCCCCCCCCACCCCGCCCCGTATCTTCAAGTCTGCTCTCTACATCTGTGTCTTTATTCCTGCCCTGCCTGGCTCTGTTCTGAATCAGCTCCATGACCTTGGAGAGGCTCAGTTTCCCCATTTATTCAGTAAGCATGGTGAACTCCGCTTCTTGGAGTTCATATGGGAATCCAGTGAGTGAATGCACATCAAGAGCCAGGGCTGTAGGAGCCTCTTCTGGTGGGGAGTGTCTTTTCCTCTCTTTGGGGGGCTGGAAAAAGAGGAGGAAGGGGAGGACGTCGCCTGAGTGAGGTGGGGAGGGCTCACCGCCCCAAGCTAGGAAAGAGTTGACTAGTAACTGTGTCACTTTCTACAGCTCATTCATTTAGCCACATGAATGAAGCTTTGAGGGGGAGTCAAGGGCGGGACTAGGGTTAAAGAAAAGACTTAGTCTTTGAAGGCAAGGGGACTAAAAGCCTGGGCTGGAATCAGACATCCTGAGTTGGAGTCACGGCTCCTACACTGACTAGCCTGGAAGAATCTGGGCAAGATCCTCTTTTGCAAAACAGGCAACGAAAACCCTCACTGCATAAGGCCATGGAGGATCAAATGATCTCATGTAGGAATGGGTTTAGCATTGTAGTTGGCACACAGCTGGTGCTCCGTAAATGGAAGTGTAAGAGTGTGAGTTATTAGGAAAAGGAATGAAGTAATGTTGGTTTCTCTGACCTCATTTTCACCTCAGGAAAGGAGGCCTGAAACTCTGGGATGTCTTTTTACCTGAGTTTTGGGCTCTAAAAAGGGTTTATCTGGGGTGATCTCTGGGTGAGGGTGGGTCATTCTGGAGGTGAGTGACAGAGTTTTGGAGGAATGAGGGGACAGTTCAGGGAGGCGGGAGGTTTGAAAGATCTTCCTCGGAGACTGGGAAGGGATGGTTTTTATGGCCCTAAAAGTGATAGGACCCTGGTGGGGAGGGGCTGCGTGATATTCCTAGGGATGCTGGACAGTGGGGACCAGTGTTCTCAGCTGGGCAATGAGCTCAAGTGGCATGGAGTCTGGGGAAGTGGTCCACATTCGGGAGGCCACATGGGCCCGGGCAGAGAGCAAAACGTATCCTTAGTCACCAATGAGGACTGCATTAAGAATCCCCAGACATCACTCTGCCTTGGAAGTGGTGCCGGATTAAAGTTTCCACCCCCAAAGGAGATCTGCTTTAGAGGAATACAGAAATGTGAGATTTCTTAGACCTGGCTGTGGTGGGGTGAGCTTCCCCTCCTTGTGAGTAGCTGCTTGACGGTGAAGGTGTAGCTGGGGGCCGCCTGGCAGGGGGCAGGCTCAGAAGTGGGAGGGGAGGAAGTCAAGCAGTGCGCTTTGAGGTGGTCCCACCCTGTATGCGGGGCCCTAGAGGGAAGGAGCAGACAGGCAAGTGTCTACGAGTCCCACACGGACGGAGCCCATTGGCTCACCGCCCTACCCCACTAGGGAGAGTGAAGCCAACACTTTGCGTCCAGCTGCTGACCAGGGCTCTCGTCCACAGGCC
This sequence comes from Balaenoptera acutorostrata, assembly GCF_949987535.1. Classification (NCBI taxonomy): domain Eukaryota; kingdom Metazoa; phylum Chordata; class Mammalia; order Artiodactyla; family Balaenopteridae; genus Balaenoptera; species Balaenoptera acutorostrata. Next base: position 43,121,116 of record NC_080083.1, read on the forward strand.
CTGGCGCCACAAGTACCCACCCAAAAAAAGAAAGACCTGGGCCATTCCCTCTGACGAAGGCAAGACCGCCTACCCCCTCGCCACCCCAGATCTAGATGATAGGAAACTAGGAGAGTGACTTCATAGCACAGTCTAGCGCAGGCGGCAGGAGCTGCCTCTCAGAGTCCTGGGGCCAGTCACGGGGTCCCTCTGTCTCCACTTCCCCCGAAGCGATTAGGGAAGGTGACCCTCTCTCCGCCCTCAGAACACAGCACAGAAGGGCAGTGCTGAGACGGCTGCAGAGATGGCTCTGCCAACCTCCTCCTCTTCGGGTCCTGCTCCAGCTCATACAGACGGAAAGTGGCTAAGCCCAGCCCCGCTTCCAGGTCTGTTCTGTATCTCTCGGGATGAAGGTGAGAGCCCAACAGGACCGAGATGAATTTCTCCTAGCTGACTCCAAGGTTTTTGTTTCATGGGCTAGTGTCCCTTTTGATATTCTGGGGGTCTCCTTTAGTTTTAGGGGGCTCCTTTTTATTGTGAAAAGACCTCAAACGTGTCCAGGGGCTTTTACAGGCAACACGTGGTCTATCTCCCTATGGTTCTCTGATCAGGTGAAGGTCACGTCCTCACGGCAGCAGGTGATCTGGTTTGGATAATGTAGACAGCTAGTCCCATGGGCTGGTGTTGGACGAGGCAGCCCCAAGGAGGCCTGAAGCCCAGGAGGATGGCGGTCCCGACGTCCTGACCTGACCCTCGCTGAGATCGGATGCTGCCGTAAAGGGGACAAGGGGGCACTAGGGACTTCCAGGGCAACGCCTGGACTCAGGCTGACACAAGACAGGCACCAGCTCCGAGAGCTGCCCTTTGCCAGGCCAGCACTTTCCTGATGGGGTTCCCAGTGCAGTACTAGCAGCTGTAGGGCAGGCCTGGGCAAGAGAGTTTTTTTCCTTTTTCTGATGAACTTTGGGGGTGACGGCATGGGAGAGAGGGTGAAAAGAGACACAGAGAGATGGAGAGAAATAGATGTGCATATAGACAGAGAGAGAGAAAGAGAGAGAGAGAGGAGTCAGAGAAAAAGAGACAGAAACAGAATCAGAGAAAGACAAGAGTGAAGGCCCTGGGCTAGGAAAAGGTAGCGAGGCTCATTCATTCATTCATTCATTCATATGTATTTATTGAATCTTACTCTTCTAGGTGTGGAGAAACCTAAGGATGAATTGAGACAGACTGAACAAGAAAGAGACAAAGTGAGGAGGCTGGTGGTGGAGAGAGGGAGCCCCGGGCCTTGTGCCCATCTTAGCTCCCACTCACTGCAGGACAAACCTGCTCCACTTCCTTGTTTAGCTCTGTGACTGTGGCCAAGATACCTACCCTCTCTGAGCCTCAGTTTGCTCACTTGTAAAACGATTGCAAAATTAGTAGCTACCTCATAAAATGACTCTGAAGATTAAATATGACAGGGCAGGCAAAGCAACAGGAGTCTCACCTGGAGGCCTGGAGGGTCTCTGATGGAAGAAACCATGATCCTCCAAGCTTTGTGTGCCCTTCTCAGCCCCACTTAGCACAGGTGAATGGGAGCTCAACAGACTAGGAGGATGGACTTATTATCGAGAGGGCTGAGAGCTGAAGTTGTCCATAGTCCAAGGGGAAGTTGGGGGCACACACTGCCATTGACAGTCAGAAAAATGTCTTGCTGTGTACCAAACCCACACCCACAGATTTACAATATTAGCTCTTTTGAGCCTCACAGCAACCTGGTGAGGTCAGAACTGTTTCTCACCACCCAAATCCTTTGCTTGACAACTCACTGCCCTTTGGCCATATTGGCCTTCTGTTCTGTGACCGTATTGCTCCTCCACACCTCAGGACATTTGCACATGCTCTGTCTCACCCCCCCCCCCCCCCCCCACTGCACGGCCCAGGATGCTCTTCTACTGGCTCACTCGTACTCACCCTTCACTCAAGGGTCTCTTTCTCATGGTGACACTCCCTGATCTTCCTGACCGGGCCACACCCTCATTATGTGTATCCCATTCTCCTACGGACAGCAGCACTCAGCCCAGTTTTGAATTACATATTTATTCTTGAGAGTCTGTTTTATCCCATAGCTGCCCAGGAAGGCAGGGGCTCTGACTGACTTCATCACCTCGTCCTCGGCACCCAGTACAATGCCTGGCATGTGGTAGGTGCTCAGTAAAGGATGGATCCAAACTTACAGTGAGGAAACTGAGGTCCGGAGAGGGGAAGCAACTTTCCCCAAGTAAGTGGAAGAACCTGGCTTTAGACTCAGACCTGTTCTGCTCCAAAGCCAGTGCCCCGAACTCCTCTGCTAGGCGAGTCCTCGCAGACACAAGGCTGGGGTGTTCCAGGCTCAGGGGAGAAGCCTTCTGAGGGCCTACCGCATCCCCCCTGCCCCTGCCCCTGCCCTTTGGTCTTGGAGGAGGGGAAGTCTGGCTGGGTGGGGTGGTGGCAGGCGCCTAACATGTGAATAAAGACTCAGCCTTGACAGAAGGTGCAGGCTCCTTGGCCCTGCTTAGGTGGCTAACGGAGGGGCAGGCCTACCCACCACGGCTGCCTTCCCTCCCCCAGCAGCCAGCTACATGATGACTCAGGGCCCCTCCTGGGCTCAGTGACAGACAGCAAGTCGGGGGGAGCAAGTGGGAGGTGTGAGAAGCTGGCTACAGGCAAGCAGCGGGGTCCCTGTGGCCGGGGGAAGGCTGTCATTGTCCCCTAAGTCCCCATAGCCTCCGTCCTTTGGGGACACCTTGTAGGTGGAGCTGTATGGTTCCCTCTCTGTCCTTTGTCTGCTGGAGTCCTTGAAGCCCCTTCTCTCTGTGCGCTGCTCTGCAATCCAAGGGCACGGCCGGCACGGCGGATGCTGGCTGCACCGGGGTGCCGGCTGCAGCCTTGCCCACGGGGCTGCAGAGGCAGCTGACTCTGCCTGGGTCTCAGGCGCCAGGGTGTCCCGAGCTGCGTGTGTGCCGTTCCTCACTCACGCCCTGGGGGTTTCCCATGGCGGGTGTTGGAGGTGGGCTCAGAGGGCAGCCCCTGAGCCCCGAGAGGGGAGAGGAGTGAGCCATATCACATGGCCTAGAAGAAATTGCTTGCTCAGGCCAGGGCTCTGCCGGGCTCTTCCAGCCTCCCTCATCCCTGACCCCACCTTGCCCAGTTGGGTTGCCTGGGCCAGACAGAGAGCTCGGGAGAAGGGGGAGGACGGCCCCCAGGTCTGACAGGAGTAGGACCTCATTTCTGCGTCATAGGAGCTGTGAGCACTGAAAGCTCCTTTTTGTATTGGAGGCAGGGCCAGATGTGGAGAGGACAGATGTGGGGAGCAGGGCGGCACATGGGGAGTAGTGGGCACTCATCGAGAGGCCCCTCCAGGTAGGGCCTCACACGCACTGTCGTTATGGCCCCTGACAACTCTGCACGAAGCAGCTTCTCATGAGGCAGCTGAGGCCAAGGCCCCAGGGGTAGGGACAGTGGGGCTGGGAGGCGGCTCCTTCTCTCTCCAGCGCACTGCTCCCCCGAGCCCCAGCGGGGAGGCCCAGCGGGTGAGAGCAGAGGCAGCCTTGGGAAGAAGCAGCAGGCACTGGAGCAGATGTGCAGGGATGGCCAGAAGTGGGAGGAAGGCCCCGGCCCTCTTAGCCCTCAAAGAAGGGAGGGGAGCTGACAGTGGTCAGGGTTCCCTCCATGCGGGCAGAGAATCAGCCAGAGAAGTCCAAAATTCAGGGGACAGTCAGGTGTAACAAGCAACCCGGAGCAAATAAACTGTCAAGTCCTCATCTCGCTGACCCTGGGAAGGGGGTGTGGGGAGAGGGCCGGCTGTGCAGTGGTTCCCACGGGCAGTCAGCCTTCCAGGGCAGCTGCGATGGAATTCTCAGGACCGGGGCCTGCTGCTCTGAGCTGAATGAGAGTTGGGACAAGCCTGGAGGATGGGAAGTCGAGGTGGTGGCTGAAGGTAGGGACTGGTGGGCTTGGGACCAGGGCTGGAAATAGGCCATTTGTCACGAGAGCCAGCAGGGAACCTCTGGTCAGTCAGGCGGGTCTTGACTACCCTGATACGGACAGGCCTGCATTCTTAGAGTCCCCCAACATGAATGCATTTGCAGGGAGTATACATGCAGGGTCCTAGAGGTGCTGTTTTTTTTTTTTAAATAAATTTATTTATTTTATTTATTTATTTTTGGCTGTGTTGGGTCTTCGTTTCTGTGCGAGGGCTTTCTCCAGTTGCGGTGAGCGGGGGCCACTCTTCATCGCGGCGCGCGGGCCTTTCACTGTCGCGGCCCCTCTTGTTGCGGAGCACAGGCTCCAGACGCGCAGGCTCAGTAATGGTGGCTCACGGGCCCAGCCGCTCCGCGGCATGTGGGATCTTCCCAGACCAGGGCTCGAACCCGTGTCCCCGCATTAGCAGGCAGATTCTCAACCACTGTGCCACCAGGGAAGCCCCCATCTGTATTTTCTTTACTTCTCAGTGAATCCCATGGAGCTGGACAAATTGGCTTTGGAGGTGGCAAAAGAAGTGGATCTCAAGGTGGAGGTGGAGGCAGTTACGGAAGAGGAGCCAAGGTGGAATTGGAGGCATCTGTGGATGAGGAAGTGGACCCAGGGGTGGAAGTGGAGGCAGCTGTGGTGGAGGAAGTAGCTCTGGAGGAGGACGTGGAAGGACATGCCAGCCCCCGTCCTATTCCTCAATACTGGTGGCTGCGATACACAAGGTAAGGGACAACTGTAGGTTGTGGGGTGGGGGAGGAACAGGGGTTACCTATCAAGGTACCACCCCTCTGTGAATATCCTTGAGCCTCTCTAGAGAGAGAAAAGATATTCTAAACAGAGCTAGATTTTAGGGAGGTCTCTGGTGAGTGCCATAGACTTGTCCTTGTTTCTGAATTGATCATTATTTTTGACAGAGCCTTAGGTAAGGCTAAGACACACGTGGCTTAAGTCTCAAAAGCATAGGAGATGAGTTGGAAATGGTGTATTAGTTTGTCTATTTCTCCCCACACCCTATGAGGTGGGTATTGTTATTATCCCCATTTTAGAGATAAGGAAAAAGAGGTTCAGAGAAGATAAGTAACTGACTTGAGGTCATACAACTCATAAATGAGAGATCAGCTCTGTGGGGCCCCATAGTCAGTACTTTTAATCATCATGAGGATGGGGACACCTGGGTCAGCCACGGTTCAGGCAGAAAAGAGGCTCAGGGGTTGTAGTCAGTGGTTGGCTTGGGCAAGCCAGTTATATGATGAAACTGCCAAAAGGAGCATATATTAAAAATAAAGTCTAAATGCAAGAAAGAGTCACACAGGTGAAGTGGTCTCTAGGTCAGAGAAAGTTTCCCTTGTGCGTGTTGAATCTTGTAAAATAAAAATTTACTATGAAGTTGTAGCGAAAGGCTGGGTAACACGATTGAGAAGGTTTGGCTCAGAGAAGCCTTGAGGTGCCTGGGAGCTGGTCTTCTCTAGAGAGTCTGGTGTGGTTTTGTGTGTCGGGTGGCACTGCAGAGCCATGGATGTGCATCTATGGGCAGAGGCTGAGGCCATCTTTGCCTCAACATGCAAGGGATTTACTAACAAAAACTGTTGCATGGAGGAGGGAGCTGCCTCATGAGCCTCCATCCTCACATATGGGAGAGCATCTGCCAGCTGCTGCAGGAGATCTTCAGGAATTGGATGGGGACCACTAGGACCCGAGGGTCCTTCCATCTCAGGATTCTCCAGCCCTTTGAGCTCTAGCCTCCTTGCTCCCAGTTGCCCATCTTCCTCCAAGTCCTGGTCTCTCTGTCTCTTGCTCTAGGTCCTCTCTTTTCACTCTCACCTCCCTTCTGTCTCTCCATAGGCTACCAGCTGCGATACTAGAGCCCCTGTAAACTTTCCCAGCCCCGCCCCAGCTGGGAAAGCATCCCCGAAACAGGCAGACCCTGCTCATTGCATTGTGACACTGGGAATAGCTAGCAACAAGCCTCCAGGCCCATTTGGAACTGGGCTGACTGGGCATGTCGTTCCTCTGGCTGCCCATTGGCCCCCTCCTCTGGGAGGGTTGGGGAGACCTCTCTCCCTCTCGGTGGTCTGGGGGTGACCCACTCCCTGTCTTATCTCAACTTCCCAATAAAGCTTTCTTACTGCAAATCAAACTTGGACTTTGACCCATTTGTTCTTTGGGACTGAGAAGGGGCAGAAAGGAGGTGAAGGGAAAATCAAGTGAATCCACTCTAAGAGTGTTGGTTAGCTTTTCTATCAGTTAACTTTTGCTTGTAACAAAGCAACCCACAATTTAGTGGCTTAAAATCACAACCATTTATTTAGCTTGTGCTTTTGCAGTTGACAGTTTGGACTGGGCAGTTCTGTTTTCCTTTAAGCATCTGTGGTCAGCTCCAAGTCAGATGCGTAGCTCTGCATCAGGGGCTTGGCTGCATACTGGTTAGGGGTGAAAGGGCCACATGACTCTCATCCTCCAGCCAGCTGGCGCAAGCAAGTCTGGATAATGAACAGAAGTGTGTAAGGTCTCTTACCTACAGAGGGAAACAAGGCAAAAATGATGTGGGTTTTGCCTTGGAAGATTTCACAGATGGTGAAACGTATAGGCACAAATCAAGTGCTCCAAGGCAAAGTGAGGAACATTCTCACAAGACAGCAGCTGACAATGTTCTCCAAGGATTCTGACTAGAGGCAGATTCAGACAGAGCTCTCAGCCTATGTTCCAGATGCTACAGCTGTGTATCAAACCTCCCCAAAGCTTAGAGGCTTAAAAGAACAATGTTGATTTGGGGGCTTGGTGGGAACAACCCACTTCTGCTCCACTTGGTGTCACCGTGGCTCATAGGCTGGGGGCTGGAGGCATCTGAAGTCTTGCTTGCTCACATGTTTGGCCCCTGGGTTGGAAACACTCCAACCTGGGGGCTGGCCCTGCAGGGGCTCCTTGGCGTCTCTGTATGAAGACTCTCAGTGTGATCCCTCCAGCAGGGCAGCCTCAGGGTAGCCAGACTTCTTACATGCTGACGCAGGGCTCCCAAGACATATGTTCTAAGCAAGAAAGAACCGGGAAGAAGCTGTTTTTCTTCATTGCCTAGATTTGGAAGTCATGCAGTGTCACTTCTGCTGTACTCACAGGCTTGCCTAGATTCAAGGGGAGGAAGCATAGACCTTGCAGTAGGCAGAATTCTAAGATAATCCCAGTTATTCAATCAAAGACAGACTTAGGTGCTGCTGTGAAGGGATTTTGGAGAATTAATTAAGGTCTCTACTGTGTTGGCCTTAAGATAGGGAGGTTATCCGGTGGGCCTGACATAATCACGTAAGCTCTTTAAAAGCAGATAGCTGGGCTTCCCTGGTGGCGCAGTGGTTGAGCGTCAGCTTGCCAATGCAAGGGACTCAGGTTCGAGCCCTGCTCTGGGAAGATCCCACATGCCACGGAGCAACTGGGCCCGTGAGCCACAACTACTGAGCTCTGCGCATCTGGAGCCTGTGCTCTGCAACAACAGAGGCCGCGATAGTGAGAGGCCCGCGCACCGTGATGAAGAGTGGCCCCCGCTTGCCGCAACTAGAGAAAGCCCTTGCACAGAAACGAAGACCCAACACAGCTAAAAATAAATAAATAATAAAAATAAAGGAATTCCTTAAAAAAAAAAAAAAGCAGATAGCTTTCTCTGGTTGGTTGCAGAAGAGGAAGTCAGAGATTTGATGCATAAAAAGATTTCAATATTCCATTGCTGGCTTGAAGATGGAAGGGGACATGAGGCAAGGAATGTGGCTGGCCTCTAAGAGCTGAGAGCCACCAAGGAAATAGGGACCTCAGCCCTTCAGCTTCAAAGAACTGAGTTTTTCCAAGGATGAGAAAGAGTTTGGAAGTAGATTTTCTCCCAGAGTCTCCAGATGAGAACTCGACCTGGCCAACACCTTGGTTTCAGCCTTGTGATACCCTGCAAAGAGAATCCGGTCACACTTGCAGAACTGCGAGCTAATAAATGGGTGCTCTTTGAAGCTGCTACATTTGCAGTAATTTGCTTGGCAGAAATAGAAAACAAAGACCCCATCTCAAGATGGAGGAGTGGCAATGTCACATTGAAGGACAACATGTGGAATGAGATATATCGATCTTTGGAAAACATAATTTGCCACAGACTCTCTGAATCATTGGGGGAGGGATTATGTAAGGGTAAACTTAGGACATTAAGCAAACACGGAAGCTCAGGAAAACCCAAGATCCTGGGATTTATGGAGATGGAAGCTGTATGGTGTCTCTGGATCCAAGATGGCTCTAGCAAGATGCCTGAGCATCGAGAGTTTGTGATCCATTCTCTAGTGCTTTGCCCTTAATGTGCAACTGGTGACAATCTTCTCTGGTTCTCTTCCTGCTACCAGCTCTCTTCCTCTCCTATCTTCTCTCTATCTCTAGTTGGGGAATCCTCCATGTTGAGTCTGAGACTCCCCAAGAACTGGTTTTCCCAACTTCCCTTGCTGCTAGGGCCTGGCCATGTGGCATAGCTCTGTCAATCAGGTGCTCCTACACAAGACTTTGATTTGTATGTGAAGGAAGTGCTGAGTGGAATCTAATATGGCAGGAACAGGGCTGGGGCAGAGACAGGGAGTTTATTAAGGCTACAGTAGTGGTGGTTCTGCAGGGATATGCAGTGCCCAACATCAATGGTTCGAGCTGCAATGTCTGTGGCCAGCAGTGACAGCAGTGGTGTCTTCCTGGAGCAATCATTTAGTGTGATTTGGGCAATGGCTTCTGTTTGCATAACCCCCAAGTCTGATTCTCTGAAAGTGCTGGAAAAGATGTACTGCTTTCTCTGTAGGTGAAAGCAAACATATTCTGGTATTCTTTGCTTCTTGGGATAGAGAAAAAAGAGGTTTCCATATCAGGTGCCAAGGATAATTGTGATCCAATGTGGATCAATGATTGCTATTAGAATAGACATGTAGTATGTTGTAAAATAATCCTTCCCTAACATCTGCCCGTATTCTGCACAGAGAAAATGACAAGTTAATTGGAAAGTGATCAGAGTCATCAACCCTGAATTTATCAGATCTTTCATATGGCACTAATCTCTCTCATTCCCTTAGAGATGTAGTGTTGTTGACTCTTCTCACCACAATAATCCTTACTCCATGGATCAGGGAACCATTTACTGTCTTCTTCTATTCCATTTCAGAGACTGGGAAAAAAAACACAGGCTGGGTCCAGGGTACTATTGGGCTCAGGAGAGGCAGACTTAGGTCAAAACTCCATTTGCCATATGATCCTCTGTAATGGTCAGATTCTCAGCTGCAACCAACAGAAGCTACTCTGGCTGTGTTAACAAGTAAGTGATTTATAGTTGCTCTAGATAAATCAAAGAATCATTAGGAGGGTTAGAGAAATAGGACCTAGGCTGAATTTCTAACATCTCCCAAAATGACACAGCAGAATGGGTCTGCCAAGGGAGCTGTTGCTTCTGCCAAGACTAGGAAGTTTTCAAGTCAGGATGCAGCCTTCTGAATCAAGAGCTTCCCCAGCTTGGGCTTCAGGACAACACTGTCTCTGCCATCCATGCCAGCAAACTAGATGCCCCAAGTGGAGCCCATACTTCACATACGTCCCTTCTCAGTCTCACATGGTGCACCTGATTGGTAGAACCTAAATCACCTGGCTTATCTTAGTGACAAAGGAAGCTGGGAAATGTAGTTTTTGGATTTACCTGGGAAAGAAAAGTGATCAAAATGACAGATATAACCTACCCCCACATAAGCTTTCTGTCTAACTGGTGAACCACAGTGTTGTTCTGCATTTTCAGAGATTAGAGTTAGTTTGGAGCCAGAGTCCAATAATCCCCAAAGGTCTGGATATTTTCCTTCCCCCAGTACACAACTACTCTTGTAAATGCCCACAGGCTCCTATGTGGAAGGTTAGGAGGTAGATGTACAGTACTTGCTTGTGATGTTATTACAGAGCCCTTCCTCAAGGGTACCTGGACTTCCCTTTATTCAAAGTCCTCTGGGTCTAGGAGCTGATTCTTGTCTTGGAACTGGATAAGAGTCTGTCATTCTCTATCACAAGGCTTAAGACAGGCCTCTTCCCGGCATAAAGTTTTCTTTTCGGGGGGTGGGGTAGGAAACTATGGCAGATATGACAGACTGACTTGCTCATATCAGCTCCCACATCCTTCTAGTGAACTTTCCTATTCTCTAGAGACAGATAATCTTTAACCCTACTTTTTCTGGACTCCCTTACAGTTACAGATCTAGGTGTAATTTGGGTTTTTCCAATCAGATGCACTTCTGTGGGACATGAGTTGAGTGGAAAGAGATCTGGAGGAAGGAAGTGTTTTTTGTTGGAATAGATCTACCAGTTACTATATGGTCCTAGGGCCACTTATTGTGGCAGACCAGGAGTTCCTTTGGGGGGTGGTTCTGTGGTGTTAATCTGGGAGCCCTTCCTAGAGGCCCAATCTAGAGTCTGCTCCTCCAGCCTTCTAATGATTTTTGTAAGCAGCCAATGCTCTGTATTAAATTCCTTTCTGTTAAGAAAGTGAGATTTGTTTCTGTTACTTTAAACTGAATGCTCACTGAAGCAGGATTTTGGTGGTCTGCCCTCGTCTTTTGGTCATAGAGATCCAGGATGAACTAATCATCATATGGATCCTTACAGGTCTTATCATTCTGCTTACTATTCCAGCCCTCCAGCATTGAAGGGTCCCTACTTGTCCTCTGCCACCTGGGACCCCATTTCTATAGAAATCAGGGAGGCTAATTCAACTGTAGCATCTCCCATCCACAACCCCAAAGAACAACTGCTACCATGCTTTTCAAAGACACTGTGTTTCCTCTTGTCTAGGTATTTCTTAATTGCCAGAGTCTAGACAGTGTCTTCTGGGCTCTCATAGTTGGGAACTGGTTGAATGGGTTCTACATGATAACTCCATCCCAACATTTCTGTTTCCCTGGCTGGTTGCATTTCTTCTTCTTTATTCCTCTTCCTTTATTATTATTCCTTCCTTCTCTGCAACAAGGATTTTATGGAAACTCAAGTTTATTTTGTATAGGCCACTATTGAGTTCAGTCTCTGCCACCCAACTGAACTAATATTTAGACCAACTCCTAGACACTCAAGCTAGCAGCTGAATTGTGAATCTCTGGTTAATGCCTCTATATTGATTAATTCAGCCTGATCAAAAATTAGGGTCCATTCCCAAACCCAGTATTCACATTACTGCTGATACAGATTAGTAACATCTTGAAATTCTCTTGGCGAGTAAGACTTTTTCTCTCAGCTTTGGCTTTATAATGGACCTCTTCCCTTGGGGGTCTGATTTATAATTTTGGAGACGATAAAGGATGGTAGGGTGGAGTGTGAGGATAATTTGGAGTTTGGGGGTACTATAAGTCAATTAAATTGACTCATCTATTTCTCTTCCAGTTCTGTGGGTGCCCCTCTTTCCTGATCGATGGTCTAAATTTTACATAAGAGACTTGGCAACATTATGATTTCAACTGATGCTGTGGTTTGGCAACTTGGAGAAGTCAACTTTCAGATGAACTATTAGCTACTTCAGCCTTGTAAGTACAAGAAATAAGAGATCTTTTCTGTATTATCATGGAAAGTCCCCAGTCCTGTGACCATAGAGTCCAGACCTTAGGAATCTGAGTATATTACTCTTTCTGGAAAGTCTCCAGTGCAGCTAGAAGAAACTAGACAACCCCTCTTTTATCACTGCATGCATGGGCTTCCAGAGTCCCATATTTTAATAATAGCTGGATTTCCACTGCCTTCAGGCCCATCTAAGCCGGATAACCATTCTGATTCTCATGTCATTCATGCAACAAACTTTACTGGATAAATATACATTAAATTCCTTCTATGCAAGGCACTGTTCAATGGACAAAAGAGACAAAGATTCCTGCCTATGTGGAGCTTACAATATAGGTAGGGGGAGGGGAAAACACTAAGTGTCATAAATAAATTATTATATTTTAAGGTGATAAATGCAAAGAGAAGAAGGGAATGGTGGGGGGATTGGAGTGCTGTGGTGGGATGGGGAGGGTTGCAACCTTAAATAGGGTGGCCAAGGTCAGGGCCATTGAGAAGGTGAAATGTAAGCAATGACTTGACAGAGTGAGGGAGGCAGTCAGGTGGGTATACAGTGGGAGATCAATCTAGGCACAGGGCTTGGGTGTGTAAAGGCCCTAAGGTGGGAACGTATTTCATATGTTCAGAGATGAGTAGGGAGGCCAGTGTAGTTGGAGCAGAGAGAGTGAGGAAATAAGTGATGGAAGACGAGGTCAGAGAGATGAGTGGTTACCTCACTTAGGGCTTTGTGGGACCCTTTAAGGAACCTGGCTTTTATGCCCAGTGAAACGGGGAGCCACCGAGGGCACAGGTGAAAGTGAAGGACTCCAAGATGGCAGATGGCAGAGGATAGTAGAAGCCTGAATTCCTGAGTTCACTGCTTGGAGGGGAGCTAGGAACAATCACACAGTCCTTACGTGAGCAAGTGACAAATGTTCGTCACGTTAAGCCCGTGGCGTTTTTGAGGTTGTTACAGCAACTAGCACTGCCAAGCATGACTAGCACACAGGGCTTTGAGTGGAGAAGTAGCCCCATCTAAGTTACGTCTTAAGAGGATCTCTTTGGCTATTGTTTGGTAAGAGGCCGAGGGATCAGGGGTAGAAGCAGAGAGATCGGTTGGGACGGAGGTAATCTTAGTGAGAGACAATGGCACTTGCTGTGGAGATGGTCAGAGGCAGTTGGTTCTGGACGTAATTTGAAGGTAGAGCCATCAGGATTCTTGAAGAAAGGAAGGAGTCAAGGATGTCTCCGAGTCTGTTGTCTGAGGAACTGGATGAGAGAGGGTGCCACCCACTGAGATGGGAAGGCTGTGAGTGGAGGCGGTTGGGGTGAAAAGTGAGTCCGTTTTGGACATGCTAGATTTACAAGGTCTGTTAGACAATGTTCTGGGCTGAATTGTGTCCCCCCAAGTTCATATGTTGAAGCCTTAACCCCTGGTACCTCAGAATGTGACTGTATTTGGAGATAGGGCCTTTAAAAAGGAGATTAAGTCAAAGTGGGACTATTGGGGTGGCCCTAATCCAATCAGTCTTATAAGGATTGGTGTCCTTATAAGAAGAGGAAATTTGGACGCACAGAGAGACATCAGGGTTGTGCTTCCTCAGAGAAAGACCGTGTGAGGGCACAGCAAGAAGGCGGCCATCTGTAAGCCAAGGAGAGAGGCCTCAGAAGAAACCAAACCTGCAACACCCTGATTTTGGACTTCTTCCACCCCCCAGAACTGTGAGAAAATAAATTTCTGTTGTGTAGGCCACCTAGTCTGTGGCATTTTGTGGCAGTCCAAGCAGACTAAGACAGGCCCCCAAGTAGAGATTTCTTAGGTGTCTCTTGCCTGCAATCACTCCTTTTACTAAATTCTGTATCAATCAGTGTTTTAACCTACAAAGACCAGAACCCTCACTTCGAAGCCAGTTTGTTAAGGGATGTGAGGTAAGTCCTAGAATCTTCAGGAAGAACTTCCAGAGAACGAGGCTTGAAGACTGCACAGCTAGAGGAATCCCACTCGTGCCACCATCTGTGGGCACAGACATGGCGGCACGTTCCACTCGTGGCTACTGCTACATCTCTGGCATTGCTGCTTCTGGAAGCTGGATGTCTCTGTGGCCACTCCTGTCAGACGGATTCCATGGAGCACCTCCTTCTTAGGACATTAGCTGCCACCTGCAGGCTTTTGTGATGTGTTTGTTTGGGGGGATCCTGGTCATGTCACGTGTCTGTGCTCCAGAGGCAAGGGAGGCTGGAAGGCTAATTTCTGGCTTCTACAATGGGGAGCATAGCCACCAGATGGAGAATTCCTTTTCAAAGGAGTTGGGTGACCAAGAGGAAGAACAATTGTCCACAAAAGGAATGGGCAGGGTCAAGCATTCGCTGAATGCTTACTGCGTGCCAGGCACTGTGGTAAACCCCTTATATATATGACCTTATTCAATCCTCACAGCAACCTCACGCTGCTGCTTATATTTTCACTTCACACATGAGTACACTTGCTGAGAGGGATTAAATGACTTGCCCAAAAGATCATACAGCTTCTAAGTGGTGGAGCCAGGATTTGAATATGGGACGTCTGATCCAACAAAGCATGGGTTATTATGCCCATTTTACAGATGAAGAAACTCTAGCTCAGAGAGGTTAAGTAACGTGTCTGAAGCGACACAGCTTATCAGTGACTGAGTAAAGACTGAAATCCAGTTTGGCCTGGCTTCAAAGCAGGTGCGCTTTTTCCTGCCCTCTCTGTCCTCAAACAATTATTGAGCCCCCACTGAATACAGAGACAAACAACTCCCATAGGCAGAAGCTTGTCAGAAGTGCCCTGTGTGGCAGGCAATGACTCTACAAAGGGCTGGGAAGAAGATGGGTGACGGACTTCCCTGGTGGCGCAGTGGTTAAGAATCCGCCTGCCAATGCAGGGGACATGGGTTCGAGCCCTGGCCCGGGAAGATCCCACATGCCGTGGAGCAACTAAGCCCGCACGCCACAACTATTGAGCCTGCATGCCACAACTACTGAAGCCTGCGCGCTTAGAGCCCGTGCTCCGCAGCAAGAGAAGCCACTGCAATGAGAAGCCCGCGCACTGCAATGAAGAGTAGCCCCTGCTGTCTGCAACTAGAGAAAGTCCATGAGCAGCAACAATGGCCCAACCCAGCCATAAATAAATAAATAAATAAATAAATTTATAAAAAAAAAAAAAGAAGATGGGTGACTTCCCACACGCGGATTCTTTCCCAGGACCTCAGATTTCCCCGCCTAAGGCCCTGGCTCAGTGCTGGCCAATGGGAGGTGTTGGTAACTGGAGGAATGAGGGTGACAGCTGGATGGTCTCCAAGAATCCTCTTGGCTCCAGCAACTGTTACTCCAACGCTCATAAGCCCCGAGTGCCTTGATCTCCCTGCGTTTCCCTCCCCTTCGAGTCTCTGCTACATGTCGAGGCTGCTGTCGGCCCTCTTGGCCTCGGGGCCCTGAGGCGCTCTCTCTCTCTCTCTCAGGCCCAAACAGGAACATAATGTTCCCTTCTCTGTAACTCTTAGTAGACTGAGAACCTCTGGGATTATCGGAGGGGATTCCTGTGAAACCGAAAATAAAGTTCAAGGGGACGAGCCACCACCATCAGCAACAAATAAAACCCAGCAGCAACAGTACAGTGTGAGGTTAAAAGATGGTGAGGAAAGGTGGGTGTGGGGACTGTGCTTCTGTGAACATCTCTAGCTGCAGTCTCTATTTTAATTGCTTCTTCAGATCATTCATTCATCTGTTGATTCATTCGACGAATATTTATTGGTGCCTTTTCTGGGTCAGGGGGTGGAAATCAATAAAACTGTGAACAAAACAGATGAGGTCTGTTTCCCCATGGGGCTCTCAGTCTAGTGCTGGGGGCAGATAAGCAGCCTGGTCATTGCTGGACAATGTGGTGTGTGCAGTCGGTGATGGGAGGGAACAGGGGCTGGGACAGCACACAGGCCCACTGACCTGACCATGGCGGCAGGGGACGCTTCCTATGACAGGTGTGGTACAGGGATGTTCCGTAACATCTCATTATTTCTCACAACACCTGTGAGAGGTAGCTATTGTTGTTTCCATTTACAGATGAGG
This sequence comes from Balaenoptera acutorostrata, assembly GCF_949987535.1. NCBI lineage: Eukaryota > Metazoa > Chordata > Mammalia > Artiodactyla > Balaenopteridae > Balaenoptera > Balaenoptera acutorostrata. Next base: position 43,136,725 of record NC_080083.1, read on the forward strand.
AAACCAGGGCTCAGAGAGGGAAGTCAGTTGCCCAAGTCACACACACCAAGGTTGTCCTGGCTCCGGATGCTGCCATCCTAGTGCCGCCTATGTGGCCTCTAACAATTTCCAGCACTATTTTTTTTTTAACTTATTTTATTGAAGTATAGTTGATTTATAATGTTAATTTCTGCTGTAGAGCAAAGCGATGCAGTTATACATATATATATTCTTTTTCATATTCTTTTCCATTATGGTTTATTCTAGCACTTTCTAAGGTCAGAGATGGGCTTCTGAAGAGCAGAGGAGAGCTGTTTTGAGACAATTGTGCAAATAATTAGGCAAGCTCTGCTATGTCTGGCCTCAGTTTCCCCCATGAAGGCACTTTGTCTGAGTTTGTTGAAGGAATGAGTGAATGAATGACACTAAGGAAGGATGAGGGTTTTGGACCAGATGGTCCCTAAGGACTCCTCTGCCCCAACACTGTCTGGTTCTGACACTCATACATCTTCAGATGGCTTTGATCTTCCTGAACTTTGGGGAGTCTCTAGTCCTGGAGACTCTCGATCCATCTTTGCTGCCACCAGCACCCTCAGTCGCAGGGACTTGCCATTCTCACCTTAACTCAGGCCAGACCCAGCCAACTGTGATCTCTCTCATCTGTTCCCCTCCGCATGACTGAGACACGTGGGCCATTATCAGAAGTACTTTTGTCAAGGGAGAGGGAAACCTCAGGAAAGTGAATCAAGAAAACACAAAACCTGTAAGGAAGAGTCAAGTCTGAGATCCCAAGGGGGGGGTAGGGGTTGGGGGGAAGCTGGCTCCTCCGATCCTCCTGCTCATGGGGATCCCCAGTGGAGCCCCTGTCTACCTTTACCAAGTCATTGACCCCTTCATTCACAACACGCACTTATCCAGGGCCTGCTCTGTGCACGCTGCTGGTTACCAGGGCTACGACAGGGACCCAGGCGGACACGGGCTCTGCCCCGGAGTCTTACGGGGGGAGACCAACGAGTAGCAGAAGCACAACCCAGGGTGCTGAGCTCCGCTCTGGGAAGCCCGGGGGCTCTGGGGCACACAGCACGAGTCCCAACCCAGCCTTGGGAGTCAGGGAACATTCCATGGAGCCAGGGCTGGGCCGAGACCTGAAGGACTGGTTGGATTTATCCAGGTGAAAATCGATGGGGGTGTGGTGTTTGTGTGCATGTGTGTGTTGCGGAGAGGCCAGTGCTCTGGGCAGGGGCAGCTGTCAAGGCCTGGAGGTGACACTGAGTGTGGCCTAATGGAGGAACTGGAACCCGCTTTCTGGGGCTGGTGAGAGGGCAGGTTGGGTTGGCAGGGGCCGGGGATGGGACAAGGGGAGGACTTGTTCGGTGAAGGGGAGGAGACTGAACTGGATCCCGAGGGCCCCAGGTAAGCCCGTGCCCTCTCTACACTCACCTTTTCCCAGCCCTGTGTGGGGGACAAAGCCCTATTGGCCAAGAAGTGCCACCATCTTTGGTCCGGATGCAATCCTCCTAGTAGAGAATGAGTCTGGCAAGAAGATACATGGTCTCCAATCTGGTCAGACGCTGCGCTAGAGTCGGGAAGCATCATTTATCAAACTCCCAGCACCTGCTTTCTCTGAGTAAACACCATGGCTGAGTTGTATCCACGGCTTCAATAGCTCCTTGTGTGCGCCCATGACACCCATCACTGGTGAGGACCCCGCCCCCCAGCTTACAACTGTGCCTGAGTTGGGTCCCTTCCTCTCTCCAAAGTTATGCTCCATTGGTAACAACTATAAGTCTCCTTGACGTTTTTGTCCTCCGCCTCCAACCCATCCTCATCATGACTGCAGCTGCACCTCTTTTATGCTGGCCCCGTGGCAGGCCTTTACGTAAGTCATCTACTTGATTGCCCACAACCACCCAACTTCACAGATGGGAAACTGAGGCTCAGACAGATGACATAACTCAGCTGACAAAAGATCTGGGTTGGTCTGACTCACAAGCCCACCCTCATCATCTCATGCCATCTAAAATAATCCCTGGGCACCTACTGAGTGCAGAGATGAACACCTCCCACGAGCAGGAAAGCTTTGGAAATTCTCTTCTTAGGAAGCAAGTAGCTACAAATGAACAATGAGTCACTGTCTCAGCTATTTCTTGTCTCTGGACCTCAGTTTCCCCACTAGAGGTCTTCAGTGTGTGGAACAAATGGATTGACACTGAAGGGTTGAGGGCACTGGAGTGGGTGGTCTCCACGGACTTCCTGAGCCAGGGAAATCCATCATTCATAATCTCTCTGAATTTTCTCTGCCCCTGGGGTCTTATATCCATCTGTCTTGTTGCTACCCCCTCAACCTCAGGGCCACACCATCTTCTTTCTCTCAGGCCCAAACATGAACCAAACCAAATCCCTTCTCTCTGTTCTCTTCAACATGACATGCTGGGATTTTCCAAGGGAACTTCTGTCAGCCCTGGCAGATATCTCAGATAAATACAAAGGAAACAAAATTCAAAATCCACTGCAAATAGTTTTGTTTGAGGTGCAAAAAGTATGTATGTGTGTTAGGGTGGGCTTGCTCAAAGCATCCTCTTCATAATAGTTCCTAACAGAAGTCCCTTCCTAGATTCTTTGAGGCTCTCAATTTTCCAATGTATTTTCCTGGGGGTGCCAATAAAAATACCCCCCCCCCACACAACCAAAACTCTTGAGATCAAATCCAGTGGGAAACAGGGAAGTAAACAAGTCAAACAGTTTTCTGTATTTGCAGGACTTTTTAAAGCCTTTGTTTTCTTAAAGTGCTTTGTGAGTTTCCAAGAGGAGGTAACAGTACCCAGAATTCCCTCATCAGTTTGCTGAAGAGCTGGTGCTCTCTGAAGGATGCTGATAGGGTGGTTGGGGTCCCCCAACCCACCTTCCTCAGCTGGGCAGAGAACTTCTAGAAGGGGCCCCCACTGAAGATGGACACAGGTCATCTCAGAGTTTCTGAGAAACTCCAGCCCCAGGGCACATGGGACAAGGGAAAACAGAGTTGTGGCTCTACCTCAGTGTGTAGAAGCAGAGCGTGGGGAATGGTAGAAGCATTCCTTGCCTCCACCACCACCTCCCAGCCTATCTCTCCTCCCAGCAACTATCAAGGCAGAGCCTTGCCATTGTCCCAATGGATGTCTGTGTCAGTTCATCACGCGTTGTTTTCACCATCACGTGTATTAAGCCCCTGAGCTGGGGACCTTCTCTCTTGCAACATGTGCACAAGAACCATATTACAACTACTACTACTAATTTAAAAAAAAAACAAAGTAAATGACGCCCATTGGTCGAGTTTCGGCTAGGTCCCAGCCCTGTCCCAGGCAGGTTAGATATGCTGTTTCATGAATTCTCACAACCACGATTTGAGGAAGGTCTTGCTGTCTCAAGAGCCTGAGTCTTAGAGGTTCACCAACTCACCCAAGGTCACTTAACATATAAGTGACCAGGTTTGGCCTGGCTCCAAAGTGGCAGAGAAGACTTCCCATCAATTCTCCGATGAAAGGGGCTCAGATAGGTGAGAACCCAAGCTGTGCTGACTTCTAAACCAACCCCTTCTCCTCTGTGGAGGGGCTGAGGTCTATGCTTGTTGAACACATGTTGAAGTGTAACTGATGAAAGAACAGCGGCCGGGGCTGGGGACCCTCTGGCTCTACTGATTTATGATTCCGAAACTCATCAATCTCAAAGAAAATCTGCATTTTCCTCAAGCTTTCGCCTCCCTGCAGGGCCTCTCATCTCTCTCTCCAATGTCATGGCTCCCCTCAGCCGCAGGGGAAAGTTGCTCTAGTTTTTTCTTAGGCCCAAACATGAAAAAAAATCCTCTTTTCTCTTCTCTTGGTTTTCTTCCTTTCCCTTCTCTTCTTGGTTCTGTCTGAGATGCTTTGGAATTTTCAGAGGAAATGTCTGGGAAGCACAGGGAGAACTTTATGGGAATGAACAAGGAGTATTCAGAGCCTCTAAGACCCTGTGAGATGGAGTGAAGCTTGTGGGACTAAGGGTAAAGGAAAACAAGAGAGGCTGTGTCCAAAGCTGCTCCTGCCGTTAAATCTGGGTCCTCAGTCCCCTTCCCAGGTCATCCATGCAGTTGGCAAATCTTCCATGAGCACATAGCCCCTCGTTCCCATGGACCTCACCACCCACCAGGGACACACAGGTAAACATGGGGAGGAATACAGGCTGGGGAGCTCGGTGCAGGGACTCCCAATCTAGACTAGGGAGAGGATTAAGGAGACACAGGTGGGAGAGGACAAAGTGGAGGTGCTGGTGGTGGTGGAATGGGTAATAAGGAGGACACTTGCAGAAGCCTGGAGGGAAGGGCCAGCCTGGCACATTTGAGAAGCCAGGGGCTTCCCTGGTGGCGCAGTGGTTAAGAATCCGCCTGCCAATGCAGGGGACACAGGTTCAAGCCCTGGTCCAGGAAGATCCCACACGCTGCGGAGCAACTAAGCCTGTGCGCCACAACTACTGAGCCCACGAGCCACAACTACTGAAGCCCGCGTGCCAGAGCCTGTGCTCCACAACAAGAGGAGCCACTGCAATGAGAAGCCCGCGCACCACATTGAAGAGTAGCCCCCGCTCACTGCAACTTGAGAAAGCCCGTGCACAGCAACGAAGACGCAACGCAGCCAAAAAAAAATAAATAAATAAAATAAATAAATTAAAAAAAGAGAAAGAAACCAGAAGAAGTTTGGAATGGTGGGAGGCGGAGAGTGATGAGGGTTGGAGGTGGAGAAGTAGGCTGGGCTGGATCACAAAGGATTTTAAAAGCCATGCTGGAGAGGGGTACCCATGTAGAGTCCTGTGTTCAGGCTGTGGATCCTTCTTTTTAAAAAAAAATTCTTTTCCATTATGGTTAATTATAGGATATTGAATATAGTTCCCTGCACTATACAATAGGACCTTGTTGTGTATCCATTCTATATATAATAGTTTGCATCTGCTAATCCCAAACTCCCAATCCAACCCTCCCCTGCCCCCTCCCCTTTGGCAACCACAAGTTTGTTCTCTATGTCTGTGAGCCTGTTTCTGTTTCATAGATAAGTTCATTTGTGTCATATTTTACATTCAACATATAAGTGATATCATATGGTATTTGTCTTTGTCTGACTTACTTCACTTAGTATAATAATCTCTAGGTCCATCCATGTTGCTACAAATGGCATTATTTCATTCTTTTTATGGCTGGGTAGTATTCCATTGTATATATGTACCACATCTTCTTTATCCATTCATCTGTTGATGGACATTTAGGTTGCTTCTGTGTCTTGGCTATTGTGAATAGTGCTGTTATGAACATAGGGATGTGTGTATCTTTTCAAATTAGAGTTTTGTCTGGATATATGCCCAGGAGTGGAATTGCTGGATCATATGGCAACTCTATTTTTAGTATTTTGAGGAATCTCCATACTGTTCTACATAGTGGCTGCACCAATTTACATTCCCAACAGCAGTGTAGGAGGGTTAGGCTGAGGAATCTTCTAATGTCACATCTCTAGAGTGATCTCAAGGGTTGCTCTGAGGCTGCTATGAGCCCCTTGCCTATGCCCACATTTCCTATCTGTGCAGGGCAACTGCTGGGGATGGGGGGAACTTGGGGGTGGGTCCCCCAGTTCAAACACTGACCCCACCTGCAGAGGGTTTCCTCCTACCAGGTGGTTCTGGGAAGAAATCAAAGTTCAGAGAGGTTCATTGACTTGTCTAAGAATCAACAGCTAGTTGGGGACTCCCTACCCTCCTGGATTTGAGCCCACACACATGGGATTCCATGGCTGACCGGATTTCCTTTTGGCATCTTGTCTTAGCCCCTTGCAAGGGATTTAGGGGTGTTTCTAGGTCTCACTGGATATATGCTCCTAGTTTGCCCAGCTTTCTGTAGCTCCATCTCCTAATGGTCCCACTAAGCTCCACCCCCAATAGAACTATGAATTGAGGGGACTGTCCTATTCTGGGAAGGTTGTAAACATTTGGGTTACATTATGATTCCAGCAGGGATGGTACTGGGAGGAGGGAGGCTGGGCTGACTGCCCGCGGGGTCGTGCCGGGGCTGTGGTGCGGCCAGGTAGTTCAGCTGGGAAGGTGTGGCCAGTTTCTATGAGCTCCAGCTTCTTTCATAGCTGTGGCTGCAGCGCCCCCTTGTGGCCATTTTGCACGGAGGCAACTAAGTGTCAGACAAACTACAATTTTAGAATTGGGAGGGGAGGTACGTTTCCTTAGATGGCCTCCTCCACTCCTCTGTTGCCCAGAGAGGGAAAGACACACGCCCAGGGTCCCACAGGTAGAATCTGGGTCTTCGGACTTCCAGCCCTTCTGGGGCTCTTTCTTTTGTACCACTCTCAGCTCAGTGCCCGTTTGCTCTCCATAGGGAGGCCAAGGAGTACACTGGAGTGTAGGGCCTGCCCTTGCCCAGACAGACCTCTCTGACCCTTCCTCTCTTCTCAGAACTGCGCAGTCAGAGATGCAGAAAGGGGAGGGCCGCATCCCGTGGCAGGGCGGCGAGTCCCCATGCGGCCTCCAGGGGGCGCTGTGGCACCGAGTTGGCCTGGTCCTGGGCGCCCGCCGCACAGGCGTAATGAGCTCAGCACGCTGAGGACAAAGGGAGCTGCAGGCGGCCGGGGAGCTTGTAAAGTCAGCCCGGTGGCCCGCAGCCTGCCCGCAGCCTGCTCTTTCCGAAGCCGTGGCTGGCTGCGGGGCGGACACCACCGCCTCCTTCCGTGGCTCAGATGCCAGCCTCTGATCCGCCTTGCAATTCCCTGTTCTCTCAGACAGAGCCCAGACTCCATCCAGTGCTTTGGACTCGACACCCAGCGCCCTTTCCTCCATACTGTGACTTCCCTGAGTTTGGCTCAGGGTAAACAGGAAAGCTGCCGTGGCTGGAGGCAGAGGGCTTTGGAGTTCGCTCCACTGCCACCTGCCCCTGTAGCTTTCAGCAAGTCACTTACCTCTCTGTGCCTCAGTGTCATCATCTGTGAAATGGGTGCTGGTGATCTCCCTTGGAAAGTTGTACAAAATGGATGCAACGCGTTACGTCCGGGCGCCTGGTCTAGGGTAGCTAGTGTTGGAAATGTGGGGTGCGCCGGGTCTGGGCTGGGACATCAGAGGCCTGCTGTATCTCCGTGAGGCAGGGGCGAGCTTCCCTGGATTCTGGGGGTGCAGGGCGTGGGGCAGCATTGCTCAGGCTGTTGGAACCAGTCAGGGGCAGGGGCAGGGTGTGAGGGATGTGGGGTGAGTCACTTAGCAGCCCAGACCCTGGGGAGTGAAGGGGAAGGAGTGCGGCAGCTGGCCAGGCCTGGGGGCACCAGGGACCAGACACCAGGCACCGAGGCAGCCCTGCAGAAGGCGGCGAGGGCGTGGCACCGTGCCAGCCCCACCCCACCAGCTCCTGCCCTGCCCACGTGCCCCGGGAGCAGGGGTGGAGCCAGAGGAGAAATGTGGCTGGGATCTCTCCAGGTGTGGGCAGTGGGGTCCAGAGAACCTGATGGGGGTGAGGGCCAGGCTGCTTTGCTCCACCTGCTGCCCACTCCCTCCTGCTCCCCCCTTTGCTAAGGCTTTTCTTCCTGCCTGCATGGCTGGGGGTGGAGGAGAATGCTCCGTGGGCCTCTCCCAGCCCTGGTGGAGTCACCATCTAAGACAGAACAGACCGAGGCGGTGTCCACATGGGCAGCAGGCCCATTGCAGCTGACTGCCACACCTGCACGGGTCAGGGTGCCCGCAGAATACAATGACTCTCGGGGTCAGCTGAAAGGACTTTAGAGAAAGAACTATTTTTGGAGGTCTGGACAGGAGCAGGGATGGGGTAGCAACCGGGGTGGGGGGGAGCATGGGAGCTGAAGGGACAGTGGAGGGGGGAGCAGTGTGATGGGAGCTGGTGGGGGCTGAGGCCAGGAGGGCTGCTCTGCAGAAGCAGCGACCACAGCTGCCCTGGGGGTGGGGGGAGTGTATGCCCAGCCTCTTTCTTCCCTCCTTTCCATCTCCTGCAGCTGCCCCCCACTGGCTGATCCAACGGGGCAGCCAGAGATTAGCCGTCGGGGCACAGAGCAGGGCCAAGAAGGGTGGAGAATACATCTGGAAGGATGCAGAAGAATTATCAGGGCGGTGGGGACACAAACATACAGAGCCAGACCTTGCCCTCAAGGAACTCACCGTCTAGTGGAGGAGATAAGAGCCAACTAACTCTCACCAGGTGGGGAGAGGACAGCCCCAGGAGGGGGTCAGATAAAGCACCAGATGGGCTAGAGGAGGGAAGGAGTTGGGGTGGAGAGGGTGCCAGGGCCACAGAGGCTTGAAGGAGGAAGTGGTGTATTGGTTTCCTATTTCTGCTCGAAAAAGCTACCTCAAACTTAGTGTCTTAAAACAACACAATCTTAGTATCTTATAGTTCTAATGGTCCGAAGTCTGAAATGGGTCTTATGGGCTAAAATCAAGGTGTCAGCAGAACGGTGTTCCTTCTGGAGGTTTTAGGAGAGAATCTGTTTCCTTGCCTTTTCCAGCTTTTAGAGGCCACTTGCGTTCCTTGGCTTGTGGCCCCTTCCTTCTTCAGTGTGCATCACTCCAACCTCTGTTTCTGTGGTCCCATCTCCTGTCTCTGATTTTGACCATCTTGCTTCCCTCTTATAAGGACCCTTGTGATTGCACTGAGCCCATTTAGATGATCCAGGATAATGTCTCCATCTCAAGGTCTTTAACTTAATCACATTCGCAGACTCCCTTTTTGCCATGTGAGATACATAGTCGCGGGTCCCGGAGATTAGGATTTGTACATCTCTGGAGGGTCACTATCTGCCTATCACATGGGGCACTGGAGAAGGGGTAGGGTTCGAGCTCTGATGGCCGAGGGCAAGGACACCGCAGGTGGAGGGGATGGCGGAACAGAGGCAGGAGCCTGAGGACATAAGCAGCTAGCTCCTGCCGGCACCTGGCGTCTGGTTGCAGGAAGGTGTGGTTTTGGGGAATAGGCCTGGAAAAGCTGAAAGGCCAGTGCCTGCTCCATTTCCAAATCCACATAGTTGGCCTCTGAGATGAGGGGGCAAACATTGCCCCAGAGGGATGGTGGGGCTGGGGCGGGCCCTGTGGGTACCAGTTCGCGTCACTGTTTAGCTTTCATTCCCCTGCTTTATTGAGGTACCAGTCATGGCCAGTTTGGCCTTTGTAATTGTCCCTCAGTGACTGTTCTCCATTTAGCCTGCTCCCCTCCCACCCATGTGACCCCCGCAACTGACAGCTTTAGAATCAGTACCACTCTCTCCCCCGCTCAGGGTGGTGAAGCAACTGGACCAGGCTAATGAGTAGCCTTTCACTACAGAATTTATGGGAACAACCAAGGGGAAATATTGGCAAGCTATATCATGAACCCATGGCCAATAGCCTTAAGACATTTAGAGTTCCTACAAATAACCAAGTAAGAGATCAACAACCCAGGAGGAAAAAAGAGCCAAGCATGTGAGCAAAGAGTTCCCAGAATATATATATATATATAATATATCTCAGGATATACAAATTGCATTTAGACATATGAAAATGTTCAACGTCACTCACAATAAGAGAAATGCAAATTAGGCTATCATGATTTCTCATTTTTTACATGTCAGATTGGTAAAGATGAAAAGGGTTGATAACTTACTATTTGTTGGGCATATGGGGAACTGAAAAATCCACCCATTGTTGATAGCAGGAAAATCAGTATAAAATCTATGAACACTGATTTCCAACTTCCATCAAAATTTTAGATATAGTTCTTTGACCCATCAACTTCTCTTACAGGTATTTATCTGTTGGGTGTATTTTTGCACACATGCAAAATGACATGATGTACTAGGATGTTCATTGCAGTGTTATTTATAATAGCAAAAGGTGGAAACATCTAAATATCCATTATATGATACCTCTATACAATACGATACTGTGCAACCATCAAAAAGAATGAGGCAGCTCTATATGGGACTGATAGGAAAGATTTTCCAAATACTTAGATGAAAAATAAGATTGCAGAGCAAAGAATATCGTTTGCTACCCTTTGTATGTGTGCTCCAGGGAAGAACTTGAACGCACATATATTTGTATATGCACAGGATAGCTCTAGAAAAATACACAAGAAAGTGATGGCAAGGAATGCTTCCTGGGAGGGGAGCTAGGAGATTGGATTCAAAGGATGCAGGAAGACTAACATTTTGTTGTCTATCCTTCGTACTTTTAAATTTTGTACTATATTGTGCATGTAGCACCTCTTCCAAAAGCTACATATAAAATACATTTGTGAAAAAAAAACAAACTTGGGCTTTCAGACCCGCCAAGAAATTTGGATGGCCTGGGACCCCAAGCCTGGGCCCAGTAGGGCCTCAAGACTTCAGCCAATCTGGATCTCCATGGCTGCAGGTGGCCTCCCTGACCTGTGTCCAGAGCCACGCCCAGAAAGTATCATTCACTGCCTCACTCATTTGTCTGCCACGCATGTGCTCTGAGCCAGGCCCTGCGCCAGGTGCAGAATACAGAGCGAGATGAAAGAGACCCAGGCCCAGCCGCTGGCCAGCTCCCTGTAGAGTGGGCAAGGTGGAGGCGAAGCAAAGAATATCTGTACAAATAACTACGGGGCAGAGGCTAAGCAGTTTAGTGCAGCATTTAAGATTAATGAGTGACTGTGTAGTAGGCCAGTGACAAGCTGGCCTTTGAAACGAGCCACACCTCAGTTTATGAACTACTCATTAGCCTGGTCCAGTTGTTTCACCGCCCCGAGCTTCAGTTTCCTCCCCTATAAAATGTGGCCTGGGTTTGATTCATGGATCCACTATTTATTTTAAGGCCATGTCATCCAAGGCCAGTTACTTAACATTTCAGAACCTCAGTTTCCCCATCTCTGAAATGGGGCTAACGGCATCAACCTCAGAGAGCTTGTGCAAGATAAATAAAAATCATATGTAATGAACAGTGCCTGGCACAGGGAGAGCCTTCAATAGCCGATAGCTTGTAACACCAATAGGAGGATTGGATGTGATATGTCCACCATCCCTGCATGGGCCCTCAGTTTCCTAGTTGGTAAAATGGGGATATTGCTGTTTGCAACAGTATCTACAGCACAGGGGAGCTTTTATGATTGAAACAAGTCAGTTTGCTACATACTTGAACAGAGCCAGGCGTGTAGTAAGGACTCAATACATTTGGGCTGTTTTTACAGCATCCTTTCTGGAACTTTCCACCCATCTGCCACCTTGGTGTCCTCACTCTGCTCACCCTGGGCTCTGCTCACTCTGCCTCCTCCAGGGGTGCCTCCCTGCTCACCCCAGGTCTCACACAGCGGCTTTCCTTCCCTGAGCTCCCGCAGTCCTCTGTACGTGTCCCTCCTCTGCCCCTGGCCTGTCACCTGCTCTTGTCAGGAGCCTGCAGTGTTTACCCCTTTCTCTTCCATGAGCTCAGATCTTCCCCTGGGGGCAGACAGCTTGGTTCCAGGGCACCTGCCTGCTGGTCTCAGTTCGGCTGCGGGAAACCAGCTGTGTGACCTCAGGGAGGCCAAGTCTCTCTCCTGTCTCTGTCTCCTGACCTACAAACTGATGGAGTTGGGTGAAAGTGCCAGTCGTTGAGCTTTAGAAGAGGGACAATCCTCTGCTCAAGCAAAACCTTACAGGAAGCTGGCTGTGCGAAACCAGTGAGAGCGGAGCTGCTTTGGACGGAGGAATGTGAGTGTGTAAGTGTATGTGTGTATGTGGGAGCATGTGAGTGCATGACTACATGAGTGTGGGGAGTGTGTGCACGTGTGTGAGTGAATGAGCGTGTATGCATGTGACAGTGAGCATGTGAGTGTGTGTAAGTGTGTGAGTGTATGTGTGAGCACTCAATTGAGTGTGGAGGGTGTGAGAGCATGTGCACGTGTGCATATGTACAGGTGTGTGAGTGAGCGAGTGTGTGCACACCTGTGTGAGAGTGAGTGAATGAGTATGTATGAGTGTGAGTGTGGGTGTGTGAGTGTGTGTGAGTGTGTGGGGTCAGCAGAGGTCTGCTCAGTTGGCATCTCTGCGGAGGGCTCCTCAGGCCAGACTTGCAAACCTCGGGGTGAGGAAGTTTCCGCCCTCCCGTCCTACAGGTGTAGGAGTTTCATCTGAGTCCTCTTGATCGGCCTGCAGCGGAGGTTTACCGTATTTCTTAGTGGTCAAGATGCCGGTGAGGACAAGGTAAAGTGGGCCCGGCAGGAATGGCAAGTTCCGGGTTCCCGGGGCCTCCCCTCCCCCTCCCTGGCTCAAACCCTTCCTTCTGAAACCCCAGATATGGATCTCTGCCTGAAGGTGTTGGATGGGTTTCTGCCCGCCGGGGACCTCTCTGTGTGTTTACTGAGCTAGGATTGATGTCTTCGCTGCATGTTCTGGTCTCCTCAGGCCCCTGCACTAATCCCAGACCAGGCCTGCAAAGGAAGTCCCCCCCCCCCCCCCAACCCCAGCACATTCCACTGGAGAGGGCTGGGGCTCAGGCCGGGGTGGCTGGAAGGCTTCCTGGCCCTGGGGCTCCAGAGCTGATTCCCCGAGCTTCCCTGGTGGCGGCTGGGAGGCCTCAGGCCTGGTGCTTGGGTGCCCCGGTGAGGGCTGGCGCTGGCATCCCATAGGTCCTGCCTGGAATGGCAGTGAAGCACCCAAGGGAGCCAGTGAGGTTTCGTCCTCCATTAATGGTGTGTGTGTGTGTTTGTCTGGGGCAGGGCGCATTTTCCCTCCCAATCGACTGTAGGTTGACCAAAACGCCCCTTGGATACCAGGCCCCTGGCAGAGGACGGGGCCTCAGTCGTTCTTTCTCTGGGCAAAGGGCTTCTCCCCCAGCACACCCCAGACCTGGGGCCCTCCTTTGTTCCCAGCTTCTGGCAGCCCGCCTTGTTCTGGGATTCTTTGTGGTTTCTGCTTAATGAATGTTTATCTCTGCAGCCGGCTGGAGCCAGGAGGGGCCAGGAAGAGCCGAGAGGAGCCAGGAAGGGCCAGGAGAGTCAAGGCTCAGCATTCTGTCTCCAGAGGGCTCTGAATTCCGGCTGCTCTCAAGAATGTACCCCACCCCTCGTCCCCCAACACACACCCTTCCATCTGCCCTCCTCCCTGGGGAGGTAGCTGTTTTTCCAGGAGCTTGGCCAACCTGATCACCCCTCTCCCAGTCTGCTGGGCCGCACTTGCCAGATTGAGGCCACTGAAGCCTAGGGCAAGTCAGAATTGAAAATACGTAAACACCTTCCGTCCCAGATTATAGAGGTGATACATGTTCACTGTTGCTCTGTTGAGATTTTGGAAAACGCAGGTTCTGGTCAGAAGTCACCTCCGTACTCCTGGCCCTGACTGTGGGCTCCGTGTGGGCAGGGCCTGTGTGGACACAGCCTTTGTCTTTCCCCCTCCCTCAGTGGGCATCAGTGCTGGCAGACGTGCGCACAGGGAGTGCTTGGTGAGTAGAACCCAGTTAGAACCTATTTCTGGACTTCATCCAAAGCAGATCCAGGGATGACCCTGGGGGGTGACCACTGACCTTCTGGGGGGTGAGGGAATCGGATAAGCCACGGCTCCAGACCAGTCCTCTGACTGCAGTGCACATGCCAGGCTCAGGCCCCAAGCTAGGAGCCATTCTAGATTCCTCTCCTTCCCTCGTGCTCCTCGTGACTCCATCAGCTCCATCCGTAGGCTCTGCGTCAGGATACGCCCCACGTCAGGCCACTTCTCACCAAGCTCTCACATCTCCTTGGATCCAGCCCCCAGCTTCTCTCGCCTGGACTTTTGTCAGAGCCTCTTATCAGATCTCCAGCTTCCTCCGTTGGCTCCTGGTCTGTGATCTGGAGAGCGGCCACAGGGATCCCAGGGCTCCTCGGATCAAAGCCCTTTTACTCTCAGAATAAAGCGCAGCTCCCTAGTAAGACTGCCGACCTGTGTGCCTGGCCTCCTCCAGGACTCGCCTCCTGCACACCCGCCCCTGGCACATGGCTCTCAGCTCCGGGCGTTCTTCCTCCGGGAGTCTGTCTCTGCTGTGCCCTCAGCCCGGTCCCCAGGGATCTGGAGGCTCCTTTGCCTCCCTCAGGTCTCTGTCCACGTGCCACCTCCTCAGGGTCCTCTCTTCCACGCCCCCCAACGTCCTTCACTCCTTCCCTTCTTTGCTTCTCCCCGTGTGCCCCTCACTCCTAGAATCACACTGTCTGCCAGTGTGAAAGCCGGCAGAAACCCAGCATGAAAGCTCAGGAGGGCAGGGAGATTTTGACTGTTTTGTTCTAGAAGCCCAGAGTCTAGAAGGTGACTGGCACATAGAGGGTGATCTGTAATTATGGGTCGAATGAAAACAAAAAAGGTCTTCTCCCTTTTTCTTCAGCTTCTCCAGCAAATAATTATTAAGCATTTACTCGTGCTGGTGTTGGCCTGGGGCTAGATGCGGAGGGGCAGCTCTGTCTAGCTGGGGAGACGGAGCCAGGGCATGTGATGGGGCGAATCCGGGGGCTGGGGCCGGGGAGGCTGGGAAAAACTGGCCCAGCCTGAGTGGCTCAGGCGGACGTCCCAGAGGAGGTGATGGCCAAGCTGGGCGCTGAAAGAGGGACTAGAGTTACTGGCATCCAGGTAAAGGAGGCAGGTGAGAAGGGACCATGCGCCAGGTCTGAGGAAGGGCCTGCTCCCCTCCTGGAGGGCAGGGATGTGGCCCTCTCGGCCTCGGGTCAGCCTCGGGTGCACAGCAGGTGTTTGGTGAAAATGCTGAGATAGCTTGAGTCCAGGAACCACACCTGATTTTCAGGAAGACAGTTTCAGTTCCCGGACAGGAACCTTGCTGTGAGGAGGTCAGCAAGGACTCTGTCGGGTTCAGAGGATCAGATCAGTTTTGAAATGGAAAGGATCCCACATCCTAGAGCCTCTGCCCCTGAGGGAGGAAGCGCCGGTTCCCTTGAGGATGCTGGTGGGAGGGAAGTTAGCAGAAGACCACTCAGGGGACCACGGTGGGCTCTAGGAAATCAGGGCAGACACGGGACATTTTTCTTTCTCTCTGTCCTGTGTCTGGCCCTCCCCATGCCCCAGCTCACATGGTGTGGGCCGAGGTTTGGCGCAGGACTCTAAATGGGGCCCAAGTAGCCCAGAATCAGGGCAGAGGCAGAGAGAGGTACCCCTGGCTAAGAGGCTGGCCAGGGCCCTGCTTGTATGGAGAGGAGCTGAACCTGGTCACGTACACTCAGCCCCGCGGGAGGGACAGGGCAGGGAGAGGCCAGTCCTGTCTCCCTGGGGCGTGGAATGTGGCACTTGGGGGGAGGCTGACCCTCTCCCTCCCCCCCCTGGTCTGGACCTGGGGCAGTTCCCCAGGACTCAGCGCTCCCTCCCTTCCCCCATGCTTGGTCCCCGTTCCGGTCAGGCTGGTTTTTCCTCCCCTGGGGACTCTAAGAGGAACACCTGGGGTCATCCTGGGCCAGCCTGCTGTGTCCCACCTTCCCTGGGTCCCCACTTGTGGGAAGTGACAGCGATGAGTTGCCGCAGAGGGAGCCGGACTTGGGTCGGGGGGAGCTCCCACCCCACCGCCGGCCTCGGTCCCCGTGACACCACCCACCCGGCCTGAGCAAGCCGCTCCATAGCATGGCCAGCCGTTTCTTGTCTCCATCCTTTACTCTACATCATCAATCCTAGGACTCAGTCCAGGCCCTCTTTATCCCCAACGGGGACTATCTCAACAGATCTAACCTGGTCTCCCCACCCCTGGCCATGCCTCGCTCATCCGACCAACCCATTCAACACGTGGAACCCACGGCAATTTCTAAAATATGAAATTGACCACATCACATCCCTGGTTGAAATGACTTTCCACTGTCTTCAGGATAAATCAACTCCTTGGCTGAGATTTACAGCCCCTGTGACTTCTTCCCTGGCTTCGCCCCTGCCCCACATGCCCCCAACTGAACTGAATGTCCAATGGCCCCCGAGTTGGCCCCAGTGATCCCACCCTCCCAGGACCTCCTGCCTGATAAACACCAACAGGTCTTTCAGCCTCTTGCTCGAGGGTAGTGCCTCTGTGGAACATCTCGCTCCCAGGCAGAAATGAGGGCTCCCTCCCTTTGCCCCCCTCCCCGCCCCCCCGCTCGTGCGTGGGAATTCCCGGCACCCACACACCCGATTATACTGATTTGTTTGAGGTCCACATGCCTACTGGCTCAATAGTTTTATATATATATATATTTTTTTTTTTTAAAATAAATTTACTTTTATTTTTTGTTTATGATTTTTTTTGGCTGCATTGGGTCTTCGTTGCTGCATGGGGGCTTTCTCTAGTTGCAGGGAGCGGGGGCTACCCTTCGTTGCTGTGCGGGGGCTTCTCATTGCGGTGGCTTCTCTTGTTGCGGAGCACGGGCTCTAGAGCACACGGGTTTCAGTAGATGCGGCACGTGGGCTCAGTAGTTGTGGCTCGCGGGCTCTAGAGCACAGGCTCAGTAGTTGTGGCACACGGGCTTAGTTGCTCCACGGCATGTGGGATCTTCCCGGACCAGAGCTCGAACCCGTGTCCCCTGCATTGGCAGGCCGATTCTTAACCACTGCGCCACCAGGGAAGCCTGACTCAACAGCTTCAGAACGGTGGCCCATGGAGTGGCTACTCCCTCCAGCACCCCTAGAAACTCCCCCACAAATGTCTCCCATGTGCTCTCAAGGTGGCTGCTGGTTGCAGGCTCAGGCGGGGGTCACTCCAGCTCCAGCTCACCCGTCCACGTGCACTACCTGGGGAGGCTGGCTGCCCGACGTGAGAACCCCCAGGTCCCCACCAGAGGGTGACACCGGGTATTCCTAAGGTTTCCGATCCTTGGGGAGCCAGAACAGAAGGGACCTCCCCCCCAACCCCCGGGTCCAAGTCATCCGAGCTGAAGGAGCCCTCCTGCACCCAGACTCTTTCCAAGTCCCTCTTGAAATGTTCTGTCAAGGGACTTCCTAGAGGTCCAGTGGATAAGACTCCGTGCTTCCACTGCAGGGGGCGTGGGTTCGATCCCTGGTCGGGGAACTAAGATGCTGCATGCCACGTGGTGTGGCCAAAAAAAAAAAAGAAAAAAGAAAAGAAAAGTTCTGTCGCCTTCTCTTCTTTTCCCTTCTCACCCTCTTGCTTCATAAAGAGGGAAAATTAGAGCAAAGGACCCAGGGGTAGGGGCAGGAGCCTAGAAATCTTTTGTGGGGGGCTCTTTTCTCCCCACATCTACCGTTCCTCTTTC
This sequence comes from Balaenoptera acutorostrata, assembly GCF_949987535.1. Taxonomy (NCBI): domain Eukaryota; kingdom Metazoa; phylum Chordata; class Mammalia; order Artiodactyla; family Balaenopteridae; genus Balaenoptera; species Balaenoptera acutorostrata. The sequence continues at coordinate 43,153,874 of NC_080083.1, forward strand.
CAAAACTTCCTCTCTCCTTTCCTAACCCAAGACTAGAATGTCAGAGTGTATGAGTGGGGACACAGAGGTCGGTGTTGTGGGTACGGGGAGGGGAAGAGGGATTTACTGTATTAAATATGGCCAGTTCTAAATGTCCATCATATAGTGTTTCCTAAGAAATTATTTTTAATTAGCAATTAATCATTTTTAATTAACTAGTAATACGTAAATACATCCTTGTTGTAAAAATTAGAATAGCAGAGACAAGCCTGGGTTCCCCTGACTACTATCCTTCAATCAGCTTCTCTCCAAGGAAATCTCTGTTGTCAGTCTGGTGTGTTTCCTTCCTTATTTATGTGCTTATGTGCATATTCATATGTACTTGTAGAAATATCATCTTTTAAGTGTAGGTCAGCATTAATTATGTTATATGTATTGCTCTCCCGCTGCTTTTATTTTACCCAGCAACTGGTTCTTTAAGATTCTTCATGTCACTAAATATTGACATGACTCATTCTGTTTAATTCTTCTCACATCATGTGAATGTTACATAGTTTACGCAACTGTCCCCCTACCTGTTGTTGTTTCCGTCTTTCCTTTATTACAAACAATGCTTCAGAGAGTATCTTTTTATATGCCTCCCTGAATATATGAACAAGGGTTCTTTGGGGTAAATGCAGAAGAGTGGAACTGGGGCTTGCAGGGTGTGTGGATTTTTTTAAAGAAAGACACTGCCAAATGGCCCTGCAAAGTGGTAGCTGCAACCTGCCTCCCACTAATGTATCTGTGGGAGTTCATTTGCCCACATCTTCCCCAGCACTTGACGTTATCAAACTTTGTAATTTTCCAGTCTAATGGGGAAGAGTGAATCTCCCATCTTCTCCTGGTTGCCCTTAGTTGGGCTGGGGATCTGGGAGGGGAAATTGGTGCTGTTTTTTTTTTTTTTTTGCCCATGGGTCATACTTTCCCAACTCCTACTTTATTTTTTAATTTTTATTTTATATTGGAGTATAGTTGATTAACAACGTTGTGTTAGTTTCAGGTGTACAGCAGAGGGATTCAGTTATACATATAAGTGTACATCTATTCTTTCAAGTTAACTTGGTGCTGTTTATAGAAACTTCTAGCTAGCCCTGTTCATAGTCCCATCTTCTACTTCTCCTTTCAGGGTCCCTGGTGCCCCAATTTCCGGGCTTCTGGGTTTTGTGTTGAAAATCTTCTTGCTTCTGTGGATTTCCTGCCCTCCCCTCCTCTGTCCCCTCCCTGTGCTCCCGAGCCCTAGGTCTCAGCTTCCTCTTGTCTGCTTTTAGTTACCATTTTCGAGCTTTAAAATTTTCGTGGCCATTTATCATCTTCTGTTGTCTCTTCTTTTATTCTTTTAAAATAGTCCTTTACTGTCAGCTTAACAGGGTTTTAGGAAGGTGCAAAGATTAATGTGGGTATTCAATCTACCACATTTAATCAAAACGAAATGTCTCTATAATCCCCTGCCAGACTGTCAGCTTCTTAGAGGCAGGAAAGGCTCGTTTTTACTTCTGTATCCCAGCATCTAGCATCTTGCCTGGCAATTAGGGGATAGGACTTGATACACTTTTGCTGAATGGAGGAGCGAGTGAGAAAGTATTGATAGCTGAGCATCTTGTGATGATGGTCCTTAGGAAGGGGATGTTGCTTAGGGAAGGGTTACCAATTTACATGACAGGCAAGTTCATGAAGTCTTGCATCCTTTTCCTTTCTGTCCTCCAGCTTACGACTTCTGTTCTGTTTACATACATGAGCCCATCTCCTCTTCAAGGCTGAACTTTGAATCTTGTTTGTATGACCCACTGACTGACCAAATAGATACTTGTGTATCCAAGCAGGGAGGACAAGTTGGGACCTTGGCAGGTGACACTATGCCTTTCCCAACTTGATGACCCTTTCTCCAGACCAGTGGAAGAAGTCACCTTAACCCCCAACTCATGAGAGGAGGGACAGTGTTAGTGGTTGGGACTACAGCTTTAGGGAGTTAAAGATCTGGGCTTGAATCCTGGGTCCACTATTTATTTGTGTGACTTTGGTCAAGTTAGTAACCTTTTTGAGCCTCAGTTTTTTGGTCTGTAAAATGGGGATGATAATACTTTAAGTCACAGGATTAGTTGAGATAATGTATACAAAGTGTTTAACCTAGAGGCTGGCCCAGTAGATGCTGGCTGTCATCATCATCACCTTCGTCATCATTATCACCTTTGTCATCGTTATCATCATCGCCCTTATTGTCATAGTCACACCATTTCGTTCTACCCAGGGACTAGGACTCTCACTTCTTTCCAGTGGTCCCCAACCACTATTTCATTTCCTCAGGGATGATGAAAACTTCCCTACCTTGAATCTCTCCCCTCTGGGAACTGCAATCTGCATTTGCTCTAGTGTAAGAAGCTTCTAGGGTAGGTCCAGGTGGAGATGCAGAGAGAACCGTTGGCCTCAGGACTTGGACACAAGTTAGCCATGTGACCTCAGGCGAGTCACTTTACCTCTCTGAGCTTCCTTGGACTGGATCAGCTTTTCTTGTGATATATGGATTATTAATAGGCATTACCTGACAAAAGACGCCATGGTCCAGTATATTTTGGAACTGCTGATTAAATGAAGTTAAATAATAATACTTACAATAATATAATACTTACATGTATATAATACATTATATACCATCAAATGATAAGTATTTATTGTGTTACATTGTTATTATTAAATAGTACATTACTATCTATCTAATTAGCATCTATCTAACCACTGAAACAACTCCAGGAACTAGATTGTTATTATGATTATTATCCCTGTTTTACAAATGAAGGACTGAGGTTTTCACAGCCTTTAGTACCGTGCATTGTGAATTTCCAAAAGGGAGTGGGGACAGCAGTGTTTCTGATCCTATCTGACAGTGGCCCCCCTTTCCCACAAGGGTGTCGTGGGGCTGCGGCTCTGCAGCAACAAGCGGGGTGGGGGGGAAAGCTGGGCAGTTTCCTCTCTGGGATCCCTTCATGCTCAAACATTCCCTTCTCATCACTGCTGACCCTGTGTGTCCCTCCTCTGCAGACTGCGGATCACCAGGCTGGAGATCAGGACTTGGGAAAGGAGCTACTCCGATCAGGTTCTACAGGTTCTTGCCCTCACTCAGCCAGAGGCAGATCAAGGACTCTGCTCGTGGGCAGTCTGTTTACCGAATGGGAACGGCAGCTTGATTCCTCAGTTCTGTCTCTGGGGGTGGGGGGTGGGGGTGGGGGGCAGACTTTACAGTTTGTTCTCTTGAGTTCTTGATGTACCAGAGAAGTGTTTAAAAGCCACACAACTCATGGTGGAAGGTGCTAGGCACTGTTCTGGCCAGAGTGGGAGCAGGGGACTGTCTTTGGAGTTAGCCTAGGATTTGGGGGGAAAGAGACCCAAAGGAGTTGTTTTGGAGCTGGGACTTCCTTGGAAGGGAGAGTGCAGCCTTTGTTGCACTCAGGAACCCAGGCCATGGGGCTGAGGGTTAAGAGGCTGGAAGCCAGAATCTGACACTCCTGGCTGTCCCTCTCGAAGCTTCTGTTTCCTCATCTGTAAAATGGGCATAAGAATACCTTTTCCACTGGGCTGCTGTGGGGATCCAATGAGATCTGAAAAGGCTTTGTAAATGGTACTACCCTGCAGTCAATTGTTCTTATGCAGTCAATTGTTCTTATGGCTTTGGGGTAGGGGGCTGGGACTCTAAGCTCTTCTGAAGTTTAGTGAACTCACAACCCGTTAATCTTTGGAGGAGAACTGTTGGTCCTATTCTTTGTTTCCTAATGCAAAGTCCCTTCCCAAACTCTCCTAACAGGCCACAGAAGCAGAGGTTCCAGCTGGGGGTTGTTGTGCTAGCAACTCTCTGGCCAATCTCCCCCTTCCCTGACCAGGAGCAGGCCTCCTCCTTAAGGCCAAATAGTGACTCACGTCAGATTAGCCCTGGCAGCTACAACCTTTGTGAAGGCCCAGCCACACCCTGCTTTCAGGGCCAGCCTTGAGTCTTCTTCCCCCTTGGAGCCCCTGGACCCACTTGCAGGTCTGATTCACTAGTTTAAACAGCCTCAGGCTGGCCTTCCTAGTGGCTCTGGGGCTGCTCCTGGGGGGGGGGGGGAGGGTGTGTGTGTGTGTGTGTGTGTGTGTGTGTGTGTGTGTGTGTGTGTGCGCGTGCAGGGGGGGTTTGCTGCCCCTGTTCCTGGATCAATTGGTGGCCAGAAGACAGTTTATTGGGGACAGGTTTCAGAGGCTGGGGACAAGTCTTCATCTAGCCACAGGTGACCCAGGTGATAATATGCAGAGAGGAGGCCTAAGCTTTCACAGGAAACCGAGAGTAACTGACCCATGTCCCTACCACCCTGTCTAAAGGGCACCGGGCCTCTGTCCTGAGATTTGGTGGCTGCTCTGACATAAGGATGCAAAGGAACTGTGGGGACAGTTCTGAGGAGGGGTGAGGTCCCTGCGGACAGGAACCGGGGTGAGGCTGCTTCAGGGCCCTGCAGTGTCTGGCAGGGGGGCCTCCAAGGCGATCAAAAAGGTGGGTGGAATTACTGAGCTGGATGAAGAACGGGGCTGGGGGTTGTGTGTGGAGCGGAGGGACTCCTTCCTCTATTATCGAAACTCTCCACGTTGTGTGTGGGCGCCCTCCCTAGCAATCCAGTCATTCATCCATGTACTGGGACAGGACTGCTGGCACAGGAGGATTCAGCCTCTGACACCCTCCTTGGAGATGCTCACAGGAGGGAGGGATTCCATCCTGTCTCTGGGCGGCAGGTGCTGAAAGTCTCATGGGCGAGTTACTCGCCTCCCTTAGGCTCAGATGCCTCACTACAGCATCACTTCAGTAAGTCTGTGTCGAATGCATGCTTTTGGGGTTGGAGGGTAGAGGGTTGTCCTGGTTGGGGGGGGCAGCGTGGGTGGATGGTTGGTGAGAGTACTGAGTTGGGGGTTCAGCTCCCAGGTGGGGTTCTGGCTTGAGCTCGGGATTCTGAAGTTGCCTTTTACAGTCCAGCTGCAGAACCCCTTCCAGCAGCTGTTCCCGGGAGCCTATTGTCACCTTGGGGCTTTGTATGGCCACAGCAGGGTGGGGCGGCTTTGTCTCAGGAGGCCTGGGAAGTTGCAGCTCAGAGCACCTCATGTGGGGGACTGAGGGGGGGTCAGGGTGTGGGTGATCCCCAAGGGGCAGGTTCTGAGAGGCTGTAATTCCTAGTGGGGCGTAGGAATCAGGTGAATGTACTTTGGGGGGGTTAATTTTGATCACAAGGAAGGGGCTCAGAATATGATGGGGGGACTCTGAGTGAGGGATCACTGGGGGCGCTGACGTCTCGGCGTGTACTATCAGAAAAACTATAATTCCTGGGGGTGGCAAACTCTGGGTGATCTTAATGGGGGAGGGCCAGCATGTGAATTGCGGGGATATCTAAGTGTGCGTGTGGTTGGGGTGAAGATCCGAACGAGTGTGCCAGCGGGGTGTGCGGCTGGGCGTCGGCGTGGGCTGGTGTGGGGCAGCTCTCTGGAGGGCAGGAACCTCTGGCCCCTGGGAGGGGAGAGTCGGAAGCAGAGCCGCCAGGAACTGACCAATGGGGAGAGCGCCCGTATTTGCACTCAGGAGCCTGCAAATTCCTGGGCCCTCAGATATCCGCCCGACACCGTCCCCCCTCCCCCGCCCAACCCCGGGCATAAAAGGCGCCAGGTGAGGACCTCGCCACTCCTCTTGCCGACTGCAGCCACTCCGACCGGTGTCGCCCGCGTCCTCCTTCGCCATGACTTCCTACAGCCTTCGCCAGTCGTCGGCCACCTCGTCCTTCGGGGGTCTGGGCAGCGGCTCCATGCGCTTCGGGGCGGGAGGCGCCTTCCGCGCGCCCAGCATCCACGGGGGCTCGGGTGGCCGCGGCGTGTCGGTGTCCTCCGCCCGCTTCGTGTCCTCGTCCTCCTCCGGGGGCTACGGCGGCGGCTATGCGGGCGCCCTGGCCGGCTCCGACGGGCTGCTGACGGGCAACGAGAAGGTCACCATGCAGAACCTCAACGACCGCCTGGCCTCCTACCTGGAGAAGGTGCGCGCCCTGGAGGAGGCCAACGACGACTTGGAGGTGAAGATCCGCGACTGGTACCAGAAGCAGGGGCCCGGGCCCGCCCGCGACTACAGCCACTACTTCAAGACCATCGAGGACCTGCGGGGCCAGGTGGGAGGCGGCCCGGCCGCGGGAAGTGCACCTGCCGCGGATACCCAGCCCCGCGGGCCGGGTGAGGCCCGAGGCGGGGACGGCGGGCGCCAGGGCCACCTCCCGGCCGGGGCGGGAGCGAGTGTTAGGATGGGGGAGGGCCCGCAGGGTGGGGCGGAGGGAAGCCGGCCGGGGAGGAGGGGCAGGACCACGGGGCAGGAAGTGGAGGCCTGGGGGGGTGGGCGGGGCGGGGAAGTGGGGGCGGCGGGTTAATGTGGGGGACTCGAGGGCGGGAGGAAGAAGGCGCGCCGGTCGGCTAGGCCTGGGAAAGGGGGGAGGAAGGAGGAGGAAGAGATGGGGCGCGCTGTGGGCTGCCCTGAGGTCTGGACCTGAGTCGCTGTGCAACAGGGAAATGCAAGAGTTTGGCCAGGGAGGAATCTGGTTCTCGCCGGGCCAGACCTGCCTTCTGCTGCCCCCGGTGTGAGGCCCTCTGCATTCCTTTTCTCCCGGCCGAGCGGGTCTGGTTTCCATCACGCTGAGGCTGAAGCCCCTCCCCCCGCCCAGGGGGCCACTAGGGACTTAGAGGCGCTCTAGGAAGAATGGGAGAGGCCAACTCTGGCCCGTGGTCAAGGAGGGACATATGCTGTGGCCCTCGAACTGGGTAAAGGAGAGACGAATGCTGAGCTTGTGAAGACCTCTGTGGAGAGGCCCAGTGCCGTGTGGGTGGAGACCCCAGGTCTCACCCACAGCCTCTTGGCTGGGGGGCCCTCAGGGTCCTTCAGGGTGGGGCTTGGTCTCTGCCCACAGGGAACAGCTCGGAGCTGGGATCTCGGTCCAGAAGAAATGTTTCAAAAGCCAGTGGGACATTTAACAGCCTCACACGTTGGGTCTCCAAACGCACAGTCCCCACAGCGTAGGCCTGGGCCCACCCTGTGCCTGGCGTGGTGCTGGGTGCCAGGGGCCTAGACCAGACCCGTAGATGAGGGAGAGCTCGAGATGTAAACAACGAGCGTAGTGCTTTCAAACTTTATAAACTGTGACCTACACGAGGGAATACGTTTTGCCTCAAAGAGGAGGCACAAAGTGCCGGCACGTAATACATGCTCAACAGAAGGCTTTCCCTTCCCTGAAGGCAGAATGTGCTTCGAGTGGGGGTCAGACCACAGGGTGACCCCTGTGCTCCCTGCGTCTGGTTTGCGGATCACTAGACGTTGCCTCCCTACGAGCATTTAGAGTTTCCCTGGGTGCAGGTCGTGGAGGCTTTTCCCCCAGGCTTCCCTCCCTGCCCTTCCCGTTTCCCCCTGGCTCAGCCTCCCTCGCAGTAGTTTCTCCTGCTCCAGCTCCCGGGCCTGGACCCATTCCAAGGCCTCCCAGAGAGCTGGGTGATGGGCAGCCTGGGGTGGCCGAGGCTTTGGTCTCCTGGCGGTGGAGGCACACAGGCACGCATACTCCTTTGCTTTTCTCTCTCCTCTGGGAAGAAAGTGGGTGGACAGTGCCCATATACTGCACTGGTGCCAACCTCCTGCCTTCTGCCTTCCAGATTCTTGGTACCACCATTGAGAACTCCAGGATAGTCCTGCAGATCGACAACGCCCGTTTGGCTGCAGATGACTTTCGAACCAAGTGAGTGTCTCTGCCTTGGGGGCTGCAGGAGCCAGGGCAGGGGAGGGGGGCAATCGCAGGCCCTTATGGGGCTCAGTGCCGTGGGGGGAATGGACTCTGCTCTCACCCACCCCAGCTGGTCTGAAGCACACCCCATCCCCCATGGGCCCCTGAACCCAGGGGAGGTGGGCAAGTCTTCAGAGGTGCAGAGGAAACGCTGGCCTGACTGCAACTCTTTCCTCTGAAAGGTTTGAGACGGAGCACGCCCTGCGAGTGAGCGTGGAGGCCGACATCAACGGCCTGCGCAGGTTGCTGGACGAGCTGACCCTGGCCAGGACTGACCTGGAGATGCAGATCGAGGGTCTGAAGGAGGAGCTGGCCTACCTCCGGAAGAACCACGAGGAGGTGGGTTTCAAGCTGGGCTTCCCATCCATCCCAGCCCAGCTTCCCAGAGCTGAGGACACTTTTTTTTTTATCCTGTATCCTCTGACCGTGGCCACATTTGCTGCACCCTTGACCTGGCCCTGAGTGTGTCATGTGGATCCCAAGGGTTCCAGCAGGGGATGGTGGTGACCCCGTCTGTACCCCAGTGCTGGCTCCTAGGTCTGCACCTGAAAACCAGTCCCCCTATGGCCTGGGGGATAGGGGAGTGACGTGGCTCAGGCCCAGCAGGCTCTGGGCCCTGACATGCCCATCTCTGCTGTATCTTTCTAGGAAATCAGTGTCCTGAAGGGCCAGGTGGGAGGTCAGGTCAACGTGGAGGTAGACTCCGCTCCGGGCATCGACCTAGCCAAGATCCTGAGCGACATGAGAAGCCAACATGAGGTCATGGCTGAGAAGAACCGGAAGGATGCTGAGGCCTGGTTCACCAGCCAGGTATGCAGGGGGAGGCAGGTGCCCCTTGGGGAGGTGGCAAGGAGAGCGGGCTTAATGCTCCCAGGCAAGGGTCTGCCTCAGCGCTTACTCCCTCTGCCTCCTCTCACTGCAGACCGAGGAGCTGAACAGGGAGGTCGCTGGCCACACGGAGCAGCTGCAGATCAGCAAGACGGAGGTCACCGACCTGCGGCGTACCCTCCAGGGTCTGGAGATCGAGCTGCAGTCTCAGCTCAGCATGGTATGTGTCCTCTGCACTGTGGGACGCACACTCGTGTCCTTGCGGCCTCGGGCAGCCCGGATGGTGGCTGGGCCCGTGCCATCGCTGGGCACCAGGCTCTGCTGAGTCTCCTTCCCTCTCCCTGCCCTCAGAAAGCTGCCCTGGAAGGCACGCTGGCCGAAACGGAGGCTCGCTTCGGAGCCCAGCTGGCGCATATCCAGGCGCTGATCAGTGGTGTCGAAGCCCAGCTGAGCAATGTGCGTGCCGACACCGAGCGGCAGAACCAGGAGTACCAGCACCTCATGGACATCAAGTCCCGGCTGGAACAGGAGATCGCCACCTACCGAAACCTGCTGGAGGGCCAGGACGCCTTCTACAACAACCTGCCCACCCCGAAGGTCCTCTGAGTCTGGCAGCCTCCTGGCCTTCCTACCCTGCTGCAGAGGAATTCCCCTGGGTAGGGGCATGGGAGGGGAGGGACCCTTATCCCTGGCTCTCCCCCTGACCTTCCAATAAAACTTTATGGCCCAGGGGAGGAAGGACGTTGAGTTTGTTATTTCAGCCCATGGCGGGGCGGGGTGCGGGGGCCAGACCTTGGCACTGTTTGGGTTTTATTGTTTAGGTTTCATTTGGACCAGAGTCCACGCTTTCCCAGGAAAGGGGAGGGAGGGCGCTCACAAACTCCAGCTGTTACAGTAATTCCTGTTTGCAGAGGTCTTCCTGTATCTCACCTGTTCCCTAAAACAAGGTTGTTAAATAAGCATTGCTCCCATTTTACAGAGGGATAAACTAAGGCTCAGAGAGGCGAGGTGGGTTGTTGTAATATATAACTGTTTTAACACATGGCAAAGGTGGGATTTGAAACTGGTTTTTGCTTCCAGATTTAGTTTTCATTCCACTGAACTCACCCCAAGGGTTGGTGTGTGTTTGTGTATCTGTAATTAATGTTTACTGAGCACCTACTAAGTGCTATTTAATCAAACAACCCTGAAAGGTAGTATGAGTTATATCCTATAGAGTAGGAAACAGGCTCAGAGAGGTTAAGTAACTTGACCAAGGCCACATAGCAACTACATGGCAGAGCTAGGACCAGAATTACATTTCCTGATTCTTAACCCACAGTGCCACCCCTGCACCCCGTCTCCTAGGATGACACTGCTTGTGCCATTTCCTCAGTACATTCCAGTCTTGCTCTGTGTGAAGGCCCCTGAGGCAGTTCCTCCTGACAGGTTTCTCCACCTAACTTAAGGAGAAACTGGGGCTTTGGGGTCAGGGGGCGGACACCAGCTCAGAACAGAGCTGTAGAGGGCGCCCTCGTAGGGGTGTGTGTGGGCATGCACTGACACCTCCTTCCATCCCCTGGCAGCCCTGCGTAAGCCCCTTACGCCCACCAGCCCATACCTGGGCCCAGAGCCTGGAATAGGACCCAGCTGTGACCCAGACCTCCCACAGAGACCCCCAAACTGGCTTGCCTGGGGCCCGTCCTGGGCCCCCAAAGGAATGCAAGTCCCAGCTTCCTGGTACAACTCTGCCCTTGGGTTGGTATGGTCCTGCCCCTGTGGTTTACAACTTAGCTGCCAAGAACGGAGGCCAATTAAAGGTAAATAAGTCCCACTTCCCCCAGCAGAGAGGTTCAGGCTGAGCGGGTCTGTTCAGGCCCCGTGGATCTGTCTGTGACAGCGGCCGACCCTGTGAGGGAGGGGGCTGAGTGAGGCGGAAGGTCTCTGGGGGGACAGATCGTCGCTCTGCCACCTGTGCTCAGCACTGCGCTAGGAGGCTCAGGACCCCGCCATACCTGGTGTTCGTCCTGAAGGGGGTGCTTTTCTCGCCATTTTCCGTGGAGCTTGGTAGGCTCATCAGTTTACTCCAAATCCCAGGCTGGTGACCCCAGAACCCAGCTCTTCCCGCTTCCCCTGCCGCAGCCCTGGGCCAGGAGCCCCTTCTGCCACCTCCCCAGCTATTCCGCTCTGGCCATCAGCACCTACAGACCCACTCTCCCACTTAACTTAGGAGGCCTTGGAGCTAGAGGCCAGAGGCCTGGCTGCACCCCCAGTCCCAGGCTGGGACTGCCCAGAGATATTTGTCCCCTGTTCATGAAAGCCTCTGTTGTCACAGCTGAAACCCTCCCCTGTGCCCCAGAGGCCCCTGGAATGTGGCTGTGAGGCGGGGTCTGGGCCTGATACAGGTGGGGCTGGTGACGGGGTCTCAGGTCTGGGTATCAGGAAGAAAGCTTTCCTTTGTGTGCGTGCGCGCGCACATGTGTGTGTGTGTGTGTATGTGTGTGTGTGCGGACACTTTTCTATCTCAGTCTGGGAGCTGAAACTAGGGGTACCGTGTTGACAGAAGCAGCTGGGATAGAGGGAAGGGAGCGAGAGGCAGGGGGAGGGGATTTGGGGGGGCAGGGTCTTTCCAGCCCTGCTGGTCATCATGACCACTTCAGTTTGCAAGCATTTCCAGTCCATCATCTTGCTCCATCCCCGTGAGTCAGACTGGGCCAACGTTATTTCCATTTTTCCAATTGGTAGACTGAGGCTCGGAGAGAGGAGGCTTGATTCCTCAAAGCCACATAACAAATAAATGAGAAATGAGGAATTCTCCAGGCCCCAGGGCATGCCCTCTCTCTGACCCTGGCATCTCCCTGGGGAGCGGAGGAGTGAGGGAGGATCCTAACATCTGTGGAGGTCCCCACTCCCCCTGTGACACTGAATGCTCACCATGGCCCTGTAGCTGGGGCCAGTGTTAACGGGGTCAGTGTTTTGTTTTTTTTTAATTTTTTTATTGTGGTAAAATACACATAACATAAACGTTACCATCTTATGCATTTCTCGGTGCACAGTCCTGTGGCAGTTCCGTGCGCTCACGTTGTTGTGCAAGCATGATTACCCTCCATCCTCATAACTCTTTCCATCTTGTAAAACTGAAACTTTATCCCCATTAAACCATAACTCCTCATTCTCCCTCCCCACCCCTGGCAACCACCATTACACTTTCTGTCTCTATGATTTTGACTCTTCTTAGTACCTCATGTAAGTGGGAAAATGACCCAATTTTAAGTCAGGAACCTGGCTCGGAGATGTTAAGTCACACCCAGAGGTGGAGTCCAGCTCAGGCTCTTTCCACTGGGCTGCATCGTCCCATCCCAAGGAGGGAAGGCTGGCTCTGGGGCAGCCTGTCTGCCTGCAGTGGGCAAAGGACAGAAACTGTCACAGCAACCCGGGCAGGCTGCCTGGGGCAGGGCCCAGGTCTGCAGTCTGGGCTGGAGCCAAATGGAGCTTGATCTCCGTCCTTGCCCAGCCATCACCTTCTGGTGCTAACGAGTAGACTCCGGCCACCCAGACCTTGAGCTCATAAGAACTGTTTGGACCGAAACCAGGGATTTGTGACTGGGGCAGCTGCTGCCTGGCCTGGGCCTGAGAGTGTAGGGAAAGCCCCCTTGAGGGGCTGCTGGAGGGGAGTCAGGGTGCAGAGAGAGGCTGGCTGGGGTCCAGCCCTCCCTCATCCCGGGGTGATGGCACGTAATTTTTCCCCGGGGTAATTGCTGGGGCCGTAATGTCTGCAGAGGCTTTAATGAGCTATGGTTGATCTGAGTTTGATTATTTTTCTTTCAGAGGAAAAGACAGTATCCTGCCACCCACGAGACAATACCTCACTGTCTGGGCCCAGCACTCAGAGGCTGGCTTACTGTGATGCCGGGCAAGGAGAAGCCCACCCCCACATACAAGGAATACTCCACTACCCTTGCTCAGGTGCAGGAATCTGGGGTCTGGGGAGGGGAACACCTTCTTTTCCTGTCTCCTGTTTGAGTGGCGGGGGGAGCGGTCAGAGGACCCAGTGAGTCCTGGCGATGCCCTCTTACTGGCCGTGCCACCTTATGCAAATCACTTCCCTCTCTGAGCTGCAATTTCATTTCTTCTGAAATAGGGGCAGGGATCATCTTCTTAGCTGAAAGGAATAGAGGAGGCGTGGATGCAGAAGTGCTTTGTAAACTGTGAAGGATGCCGTGGAAGTAAGAATTTACTGTTATTAGAGCAATAATAACAATGACCTGCATTGCCCAATAGGTGCTGGTTATGGAAGAATATGGCAGAGTGTGACGGTCACTCACAGGGCAGATCTGATGCCCAAGGACAAAAAAAAGTCCCCCCAGGTGATGGTACTTGGGAGTCCTAAGTATTGGACGTGCACCCCACTATCCGGCGCCTCAGAAGATGGGGAGCAAGGAGGAGGCAGGATGGGGGCTCTTGGGCCTCAGGGCTTCCCCGTAAGTGGGAGCTGAGAGTGCCCGTTGCCACAAGGAAACTGAGACTTGAAAGGTACCGTGTCCAAGGTTTTCCAAGCAGTGATGGGTAGAGCCAGGCTTGAAGCCAGGTCCCAGGGAATCCAGAGCTCCGTCAACTTCACGGTGCTGCAGCTGTGGTCCAGGAATCCTCCTCCTGACTCTCCAGCCTGGTCTTGCTCACTTCCCCACCCGTGGCTCTCTCTAAACCCCGCAGCCAAAGCCACAGGGCCAGGCCACGCCTCCAGTGGCACTGCCCACAGGTATCAGGTATCCCCGGAGAGCGGGCCCCTGAGCTGGCGGCAGAGAAAAGGGCTCTCCTGAGTGTTGGACTCCCCTCTCCGGCCTCAGCATCCTGCTCTCTGAAGCGGTGCCTTGACCTTCCAGATCTCCGAGGTGTCTTCCAGCCCGCCCACCAGGCCCCTCTATCCCCTCCCTCCTCATGGTGCTCAGGCACGTACAGCTTTCTGGATCGGGTCCCTCCCCAGCCCCGTGGTGCTTGACAGGACAAACAGGGTTAATCTAGCCCCGCTGTGCAGCGACTTGCCTCTCCCTGGAGAAAGCAGGGGCTTTCTGGAACTTGCTCCCATCTTATCTGCAGAGGTTTGCCCCAACTCGTCCCAGGAGCAAGCAAAGGTTCAGTGACATGTAGTTGGCAGGTGGTGGGATTATCAATCAGCCCCTTGTCAGCCCTGAGCACACTGGCTTTTGTGAGGATGCCAGTGCCATGGGGCTGAGGGCGGGGGGTGGGGGGGAGCTTGAGAAGAAGGAGGGGGACTGTGGGTGGGGGAGGAGAGGAGGAGAGGGGTCCATTTGGAGCATCAGGGAAGTGACAGATGCTGGCCCCTCCGGTCACCTCAGCTGGAACTTGACTCAGGATCCCTCTCCTGTCCTCAGTCTATCCCCGTGGGCCCTGCATTCCTCTGTGTACCTCTGCCCGCCAATCCCCAGAGCCCGCAGGCTCGCACGTGGGGTCTGTGAGAGGGACCACACAGGGCAGCGATGGAAAGTGGATTCTCAAACTGAGAGCAGGGAGCCGGCCACCTGCGGGCAGCAGAGAAGTCCAGCGGAGGGTGGAGTTGGCCTGAGCCTCTAAGAGTGCAGGCGGAGGCCTGGCAGATGTGATGCGAGTTTGCTCCTTTCGATTTTCTCCTGGAGTGTAGAGATGAACCTGTAATCCAAGTGTTAAAACCATGGCCCGGGGCAAAACACCGTTCATTCTGAATCATCACTTTTGTTGCATTAAAAAAAAAAAAAAAAAAGAAAGAGAGAAAAGAAAAACCCCATACCAGCCACGTAGAGGTGTGCAGGTAGCTGTGTTTGTCAGGAACGCAGAAGGAGTTGGCTTCCCTTTGGGGGAGGAGACATGGTCCCACAACACCCTGGGAGGGGTATATAAGGAGCCTGGGGCTGGGGGTGACAGGCGCAGCCCTCGGTTTTCAGCCCAGCTCACACCTCCTGCCAGCTTTGCTTGTGCCGCTGAGAGCTCAGGGCTGCTGCCTGGCCATGAGCACCACGTTTCTGCAGACTTCTTCCTCCACCTTTGGGGGTGGCTCGACCTGGGGGGGTTCCCTCACGGCTGGGGGAGGAGGCTTTGCTGGGGGGAGTCTCTATGGGGGAGGTGGGAGCCGCAATATCTCAGCTTCTTCTGCCAGGTTTGTCTCCTCGGGGTCAGCAGGGGGCTATGGGGGCGGCTTCAGTGGAGGGGCTGGTAGTGGTTTGGGTGGAGGCTTTGGAGGTGGCCTTGGAGGTGGCCTTGGAGGTGGCTTTGGTGGTGGCTTTGGTGACTTCGGCGGTGGCGGCCTCCTCTCTGGCAACGAGAAGCTCACCATGCAGAACCTCAACGAGCGCCTGGCCTCCTACCTGGAGAAGGTGCGCGCCCTGGAGGAGGCCAACGCTGACCTGGAGGTGAAGATCCGCGACTGGTACCAGAAGCAACGGCCCACTGAGATCAAGGACTACAGCCCCTACTTCAAGACCATAGAAGAACTCCGAGACAAGGTGAGTCCCCGGGTGTCAGGGAGAGGGGAGCAGGTGGCTCGTGCCAGCTGCCTGGGGGAAATCCTTTCCTTCCCAGGTAATGATGTGTAACCTCGGCAAACTTGGAGCACGGGGAATGCGTTCCAGGTGTGGATACCTGCAAACATCTGCTCAGCCTGGCAGTGCTGGGGATCCTGGCACGCTGGTCTCGACCAGTAGGGGCCGAGGTGGGGGCAGTGCTCACTCCCTGCAGGGCTTTGCCTAGAGCGTTCCTTTGGTTTTTTTTGCAAGAACGGAGGTGTAGAGATGAATCTCAGGTTCTAGGAGTCCAGAACGCCAGGACTGCCTGCCTCACCCTTCGAATGTCTTGGGTGGCAAAAGCACTGTTGGACCTTAGGAGACCTGGAACTGGGTATGGGCTCTCCTAGCCACTCACTCACCCTTCACTCACCTGCACCAGTTTCTGCAGCTGCCCTCCAGTTTCCCCCCTGACTGGAATGTTCTGTAGATGCATGGCTGTGTTAAGGTGTGCAGGAGGCTGGCGACCATGAGTTGTTTACAGGGGAGGCTGGTGGAGTACCCCCAAGAGGGCACCCTCTCCAGGCCAGGCAGTTTCCACAGGGGGTTCCCTGCAACCCTGGCTCCTTGGTCCTTCATGTTCTGGAGACGAGGAGGGTGGCTTGGGGCAGACCAAGTGGTGGCCTGGACTCTGCCCCGGGGTCCTACAGGCTTCCGTTGCTGGTGTCAGAGGGGAGATGTTTAGTGAGGGGTCCCGCCTGGGGTGCAGGGCGGGGAGAGCAGCAGGGAAGAGGGAGGGGTCCTCTAGAAACCAGCTCCCTGTCTCCTGCAGATCCTGGCGGCCACCATCGACAACTCCCGGGTTATCCTGGAGATTGACAATGCCAGGTTGGCTGCGGATGACTTCAGACTCAAGTATGCTCCCTCTGCCCCGTCTCCCGACTCAAGCGGCCCAGACCCCTCACCCTTCCTCACCTGGGTTCCCTCTTCCTTTCCAGGTATGAGAACGAGCTGGCCCTGCGCCAGAGCGTGGAGGCTGACATCAACGGCCTGCGCAGGGTGCTGGACGAGCTGACCCTGGCAAAGACCGACCTGGAGCTGCAGACTGAGAGCCTGAACGAGGAGCTGGCCTACCTCCGGAAGAACCACGAGGAGGTGAGAGCCAGGCAGTGGCTGGGGCTGATGGGACGCAGAGTGGGGCCTCTGGGGTCTCCTCATAGTTGGGGGAAGGGCTTCGTGGTTCAGATACGCACACCCCCCAACACAGGGGTCCCCAGGGAGAGGAAGGGGCACTGTCGACCCAGACCCCTTTTCTCCTCTGATCCACAGCCAGGCCAGGCGGCCAGTGGGCACTGCTGTCCTGATTCGCTTCATGAACTCACACAAGGGCCCTACCGTCTTGAGGTCTTCCCTCGGCAGGACCTAGAGAGGAGGAGGGACCCTTAGTGCTGAGGGGCTCGTGCGATCAAAACTCTTCACGCGCAGTGGGAAACAGGGGCCCGGGGTGGGTACGGGGCAGAGCCAACGTCAAGTGGTGAGTTAGGGATGGAGCCGGGATTGGCACGTGGGACCCCAGACTCGGCTCTGGCTTCCGCCCTCTGTCTCTGAACGGGCCCCACCCACCCTGCAGGAGATGAAGGAGTTCAGCAACCAGCTGGCCGGCCAGGTCAACGTGGAGATGGACGCAGCACCGGGCGTGGACCTGACCCGCGTGCTGTTGGAGATGAGGGAGCAGTACGAGGCCATGGCGGAGAAGAACCGCCGGGATGCCGAGGCCTGGTTCTTCAGCAAGGTGGGCCTGACCTGCCAGCCCCGCTCCAGCTCCCTGAGCTCCTGGGAGGCCCGTGGAGCTCACTTGTCTTGTGCGTGACCTACAGACGGAGGAGCTGAATGAGGAGGTGGCCTCCAACACAGAGATAATCCAGACCAGCGAGACGGAGATCGTAGACCTGAGACGCACGATGCAGGGGCTGGAGATGGAGCTGCAGTCCCAGCTCAGCATGGTCTGCCTCCCGCCCCACCCACCCCAGCCTCTCCCACCCTCCATGGCTGTGTAAGCCTTGGCGTTCCCGAGCTCCCTTTGGGGGTGTTCCTTGCGATCCGTTCAGCCCCTCTCCCCAGGCCCTCGGCGGCTTCCTGTCTAGCCTGATGTGACGTCTGTTGGTCTGCTGCCCCACCAGAAAGCCGGGCTGGAGAGCACGCTGGCGGAGACCGAGTGCCGCTACGCCCTGCAGCTGCAGCACATCCAGGGCCTCATCAGCAGCGTCGAGGCCCAGCTGAGCGAGCTCCGCAGTGAGATGGAGTGCCAGAACCAGGAGTACAAGATGCTGCTGGACATCAAGACGCGGCTGGAGCAGGAGATCGCCACCTACCGCAGCCTGCTGGAGGGCCAGGACTCCAGGCAGGGGCTCGGGTGCAGGGGGCAGTGAGGGAGGGGCCAGTTGTGGTTGAGGGGGGAGAGTCATCTTAAGTGCAGCATCTACAGTGAAAAGAGAACAGAACAAGGAGTAAGAGGTTCTGGACTCTGCGCTCTGGTCTTTGGCCGTTACCTTGGGCAGGTCATGTCACCTCTCTGGACCTGTGTGCCTTCTGTAAATGATAGCAATTGGGCTCGTGGTCTTGGATTTAAGGCTGGTTCCATTTCCAGCATGAAATAGATGGGGTGTTATCATAGATCAGAATTGGTGTGCTTGGGGGTGGCTCTCAGGATGTCCCAGGCTTTAGAGAAGTCAGATGTGGGAGTGAAGGTGGTGTGAGGGCTGGAGAGGACGGCTTAGCTGTCTCCCGGGGACTCCTGTAGGCAGACCTGAGCTTTTGTCCGTTCCTTACATCTGCTTCCCCCTCTCTTTCAGGATGGCTGGCATTGGTACCAGAGAAGGTAAGAGGCTTCACTCTTCTTTTTTTTTTCTGGCCACACTGGGCGGCATGTGGGATCTTAGTTCCCCGACCAGGGATTGAACCCGTGCCCCCTGCAGTGGAAGTGTGGAGACTTAACCACTGAACCGCCAGAGAAGTCCAAGAGACTTAACTCTTCCTGAGTTGAGGGGAGAGGGAAGCTATTGAAGCCACAATTCTTCTTGGAATGGGGAGCAAAGTGAAAGAGGCCAAGCAACCCAATAGGGTGGGGACATGCCCATTCCAGTAGGTACCTCTTCCCCAGTGGGACCCCTCTATCAGCCCCAGGTAGGGTTGGGATTGAAGATTTACTCAGAACCTTCCAGGATGAGTAAGCTTTGTCCAGGGCATAGCCCCCCAACCCCTGCCTCCCCCCCACCTTCATGCACTTATGGTAAGATGCCCATGATTAATTTCTGTTTATGTACAGCTTAAAAGCCCTAACATTCTTGCTCAGTGCAGAGCATACCTGCCGCTGCCGCAGCCAATCTCTTTGACGAGTGATTCAGCACCAGTCCTCCTGGCAACTCTGGGAGGATTGGCCAATGGCCATTATCAGGGGTGCTGTGCAGTTCTCCCAGAGCTCAGCCAAGGTCCTGGCCCCTTGGGAGGGAGGACAGGGAGAGTCTCCCACTCTAAAGCTTGCCTCTTCTTTCTACAGCCTCCCTGGGAGGTGGTGGCAGCGGCAAAGTCCGTATCAACGTTGAGGAGTCAGTGGATGGGAAGGTGGTTTCTTCTCGAAAGAGAGACATCTAAGTGCCCAGCGCAGGAGAGACACCCCCTTCATCCCCACCCTCCCCAGGCTGAGTGGACAGCTGGCCGGAGGGACCAGAAAAGCAAACTCCAGGCCCTGCCTTCAGAGGGTCCAGCTCAAGGGGTCCCTCATCTCCTAGTTGGGTGCTTCACATGCTTTCCCGGACCCCGCTCCAGCTTTCCCACCTCCCTTAGAGCAGGGAGGTGCAAGAAACAGCTGTATTGTGTAACTAGCTCATAGATTGTACCATGTCCATGCAATAAAGAATTGCTTTTCCTTTTGCAAATATCTCTTGGTAGTATGTCCAGTTTTTCTTGTTGGTGGCCTCTGAGGAAGCCCAGGGCCCACATGCTGCCATCTGCCCCTGACTTTGAACTCGTCCCTGCGTGGTCACTCTTTGGGTTACCTGGAGCGCCTGGGACAAATCAGGTGGCTCAGATGACTTGCTGTCTTGCTTACCCCATTTAGTGATCACGGAAGCAGGATGCGGGGTTCCTTAGAGCAGTGTATTGTACTTAGCACAGGGCTGGACACATGGACTAATCACTTACTGGATGGTTGACTGAATAGATTGTTCTGGTTCGCCACTGTATGGTTGGCACTGTGCTAGGCACACCAACCTATGGGTCTCATTTAATCAACTGCCGGTGGTCAGGATTTATTATTCCATCTTAGAGATGAGGGAACTTAGAGAAACTTACAGATGAGGAAGTCAGGCTGATGACTTGCCCAGAGGCCTCGTGGATGGATCGTAAGCAGTAGGGCTGGGGCTGGGCCCCACACCTGTATGACTCCAAGACCAGGGCTTGTTCTGGGACCCCAGGCCCTGGTTCTTCACAGCTCATTGCCAGGACCTTCCTCCTTGCTTCTGGCCCTCACCATATGTACCCCCTGAACCTCCCCTCTTTTCCAGCCAGGCACACCTGACCTCCAGAGCGGCTGAGCCAGTTCCCCTCTCTGCCCCCCTGCAAAGCTGGTCCCCATCCCCTCCGAAGCTGCCATCTCCCCACAAAGCACTGAAAGTGCCCAGAGGGAAAAACGCCAGCTCCAGGAAGTCCTCCCTGATTTCTCCAAGCTTAAGTCCAAAGCAACATCAACCCCTACTTGCCCTTCTCTGGCTAAATCCTGCTCCTGCTCTCCTGTCAGCAGTCTCCACCTGAGGGCTCACTAGAGCAGCGATATCCATGCACACATGATTTGTTGCTTCTGGTTTGAGGCTATTTCCTCTGGGATTCATAGCCCCTGATAGAGGGCAGGGAATGAGGAAGTGGAGAACTCTGGGTGCCATGGCTGGGCTGGGCTCCGGTGAGGATTGCGGGGAGAGGGAGAACCGGTTTCTTTGTTCTGCTGGGAAGAGCAGGTAGGAGGTGCCGCTGTTCTCCTTAGATTCAGATCATTTGGGAGGAGGGCCAGGTCCTCTGAGAGGGAACCCATAGGTCTCGCTGGGTACAACTCCTCACCCAGCAGCCATGGCTGGAGAGAAGGTGGCATCTGTTCTTTCTGGGGGAGATTTAATCTAGAATGTGTCTCCTGAGTACACACTTTGAGGCCAGATTTCCCTGGGGCCGGAGGAAGGAAAGGGAATTTATTAAGTGTCTGCACACTGACAGGCTCTGGGCAGGGCATTCGATGGATGGCATCTCATTTACTCTCCAGACAGCTTTTGAAGCTGGGGGTCAGACTTCAGCGGCAGTTTTCAGAAGAGGAAACCGAGGCCCAGGGAAGCTGAGTCACTTGAATGAAGCCATAAACTAGGAAATAGTGAAACTGGGTTAGGGACGGTCTCTCTGATTCCAGACCTTTGCTTTTCCCTGGATGCCATAAAGGTGACAGAAGCTGGCAACACCTTCCTTAGAGGGTGTGCTGGTCTGAAACCCATTTCTTTTTTTTCTTTTTTTAAAAAATATTTATTTATTTGGTTGTGCCAGGTCTTAGTGGCAGCAGGCAGACTACTTAGTTGCTGCATGCATGCGGGATCTAGTTCCCTGACCAGGGATCGAACCCAGGCCCCCTGCATTGGGAGCACAGAGTCTTATCCACTGCGCCAGCAGGGAAGTCCCTAAAACCCATTTCTTAACCTCTAGGGGCAGCCTGTTCAAGTGTCACACAGCCATTACAGTCAGAAAGGTTGTCGTCACATGCCACCTTGGTCTCTCACGCTGTGGTTCAAGCCCAGAGCACCAGGTTCCATGTCCCCAACATCCTGGGATCAGCCAGGCTCCTTTTGGGAACTCTCCGACCCCACTGAGGCCGGGCTGCTGTTCCTGCCTCGCCGACTTCCGGGCCTCTGTTGAGAGGTCTCAGGCCTTCTAAACAGCCACCGAAGAGTCTTCTTTGCTTGCAAAAATAACCACATCTGCAAAGGTGCAGGGTGTCATGGGGGCTCAGCCCTCATCCAGTGAGCCTTCTCTCTGGGCCAGACCCTGAGCTGGGGGTGGGTGGGAAGGGGAGGCTGCTTCTATCTCCCCCGAATCCCCATTCCTGCTCTGCTGGGATTCAGGGACAGGCTATCAGAGAAGCCCTTGGAACCTGCCAAGTCCTGTGCCCTGCCTGACCGTGGAGTGAGATGCCCACACCTAGGGATAGCTCATGCCTGGCTGAGCCCTTAAATCATCTTCGGGGCAGAAACAGCCCGTTTCCTGCCCCTGGATGGAGGTGGGGCTGGCTTTCCAGCCAATCCGGGAAGCAGGCAGCAGGCCTCTCTCCTCCCCACAGAGAGGACAGCTTTGGGACTAGGGATTAGGGCCCCGGGCGTGTCCTGTGTTCAGGCTGGCCTTCCCAGAGCAGGCGTGGGGCATGCCCACCCCTCTCTCCCCGAGGACTTTGGTCCCTGTTCTCCTCCGGGTCTCAGTTTCCGCATCTTTAAAATTTTTATTTATTTATATTTATTTTTGGCTGTGTTGGGTCTTCGTTTCTGTGCAAGGGCTTTCTCTAGTTGCGGCAAGCGGGGGCCGCTCTTCATCACGGTGCGCGGGCCTCTCACTATCGCGGCCTCTCTTGTTGCGGAGCACAAGCTCCAGATGCGCAGGCTCAGTAGTTGTGGCTCACGGGCCTAGTTGCTCCGTGGCATGTGGGATCTTCCCAGACCAGGGCTCGAACCCGTGTCCCCTGCATTGGCAGGCAGATTCTCAACCACTGCGCCACCAGGGAAGCCCGTTTCCGCATCTTTAAATGGAGGCGTCTGACTGGATGAGATGATTTTGAGGTTGTCTATGAGCTGCTCTGCGTCCTGGGACCTCTGAAGGGAGCCTGGCCTGTGGGATCTGCGACAGCAGGGGCTGTGTCTGCACCCTGCACTGCTGAGTCCTCAGAAGGGTAGCTCAATAAATAGTTGTTGCACGAAGGCATGAACTTTCTTCTCTTCTGCTCTTTCTTGCCTTAGACATGGCTCTGGACATTCGCTCATGTCTTGGGCATGTGCCCACCTGGGGGTCACCTGTCCCTCCGTGGGCAGCTGGCGGCACGAGGGGAAATAAGGAGGTGGCAGCTTTTCCCATGAGATTTGCAGCTGGGGTGACCCCACTTGATACCATTCCTGCTAGATATTCCTTCTCACCTAAAGCCAGCAGACAGCGTGTCTCTGAAACAGCTTCTCGGACGGTTAGCCAGAGCTCCCCTGTGCCAGGAGCAGTATTTGGAGGACAAAGCCCTTGTCCTCAGGGAATGTAAGACTGAGTGGGGGAAATAAGATAGGAATGCCACCAACTGTCACATGTCTGGTTGCCGTGGGTGTCGTGCTGGCTGCAGAGACCAGAGAGGGAGGCGAAGCAACGAGCTGGCCCTGGATGGAGGAGGCCCAGAAGAATCCTCCGACGGGTCATCTAACAAGGAGAAGCTCGCATTTCCTCATTTGTAACAGGGAGGGAAGAGTAACCTTCCGCCTGCCGGGAGCTCCTGTGGGTCAGGTGCTTCTCAAATACTAACTCATCGAATGCCTATTTTTCAGTTGCGGTCACTGAGGCACTGAAAGGTTGAGTAACGTTCCCAAGGTCACACAGCCAGTCTGTGGCAGAAGTAGGGTTGAAACAGGTCCACCTAATTAAAAGCCTTTGCTGGCCTCGCTGGGGTTTCTGGGGAACCCTGGTGGTATAAAAGGGATTTTAGAAAGCTGATTATGTAGAAACGTGAAGCCCTGAGGCCCTGAGGCTAGTCTGGAGAAGGCTCCTGAGGATTGCTGTGTCAAGCAGGTGTCTCTGAGGGTGGAGGGCTGCCAGAGGGCCCGGGTCCACCGTCTGGGGTGGGTCTGCCTTTCACAAGAGACCCTTCCCCTGGGGGGGAGCCTTAGGACCCTTTGGGAGGTGGTCAGCCAGCCTGGGCTCCGGGCCCCCTGTTGTCCAGGGAGAGAGGGAAGGAGGGAGGAGACTGACCCAAGATTCAAGCAAGGACCGCTGGGTTAGGAGCTGGGGGATGAAGTCTAGGCCTCAGCTTTGCAGATGAACAATCTGGTGACTCTGGATAAATTTTGGAGAACAAGAGCCTCAGAGGGCATTGCTGAAGGAAACTTAGAAGTCATTTCAACATAAGGCCCGCAATTAATCAGTGGTAGAGCTAGAGATCCATGCATTACTCTTCCCTTCCCACTGCCTTGGGCCTTGGCATTCTGGGTCTCAGTTTTTCCCACGTGTGAAATGAAGGAGTTGGATGGGGAATTTCCTATGACAATTTAGGCTTTGACATTTTGCGTTGAGTAAGTACCCTTACAAGCCCCCGAGCTTTGGAGCTCACATCAGGCCAGACGGCAGACAGGCTGACCATCAGGCCAACAGCTGCACAGGCCTAACCGCTGTGGGATGCAGGACCATCCACCAGCTGGGTCTTGGGTGACAGGAGGCCTGAGAATGGAGAGGGCAAGATAGAAGGCCCTCTGGATGGGACAGCGCTAACACTGGCCTGAAAGGGATCGACCAGGCAGTAGTTAAGGGCGCAGACCCTAGAGCCAGAGGTTTGAATCTTGGCTCTGACATACTCAAGTTTGGGCAATGTAGTTAACCTCTCTGGGCCTTTGTTTCCTCATCTGCAAAAAGGATACAATAACAATAGCAGAGTTGTTTCAAGGACCAAATGAAGTCATGCATGTAGAGTGTTTCACACAGTATTCAGAAATGTTAGCTAGTGTTATTTTATTATCTTTTAATACATACAGAATGGAACCCTCAGAGATCAGACACTGAGTTTGCAGCAAGGCTCCAAGACCCCAACCGGTGGGGTAGAGAGAGCCAGATGCCAGTTTAAATCTTGACTTCATGGTGACCTTGGACTAGTGACTTAGCTTCCCTGAACCTCAGCTGCCGCATCTATAAAATGGGGCGAATAAAACCCCTCTCCTATTGTTGTGTGACAACCTGTTAAGCTCAGCTTCCTCTGCAGGGGTCACTCATAAATGGGGCTTTCCCTCCCCCTCCCTGGAAACATTATAGCGGAGGTGATTTTGCCAGAAAGCAAAGAAGGAAGCTTTAGACATGTGGGCAGTGCCTCAGCCCCAGCACTCTGTCCTGCCCCTTTTGGACAAGGGCTGGGAGAGGAGAAATGGGGTCCCCAGGATGGGTCTCTACCCAGCTCCTTCAGTAGCGCTGGCATGTGTCCCCCCGCCCCATGGGCCCTGGGGTTCACTTGGGGTCAGAGGAAGGCATTCAGGTGTCAAGGCATCACATACCCTGCTCGGGAGGGGTGCAGAGGGGCCGTGCCCTGACCCTGTGAGGGAGGCATGTCCTGGCCACCATGGGGCTTTGGAGGATCTGTGGTTATTGTTCCTCTAAGAGGCGTTGGCTGAACCTGCTCTTCAGCCCCAGGAGGATTGTCATTCCAGGTCTGGCAGGTTCCATTAATCACCTTCTTGTCAGTTTTGATCCCCACTGAGAGAGCGAGGGCTCCTGCTTTGGGCTGAATCACACGTTTTCAGAGAGAGAGCTGAGCCATCAGTTTGGGCAGGAAGGCCGGGCAGGGTCAGGGGTCAGCCTGAATCCCTGGCCTCCCTGTGGTCTTAGAGCACCGCAGCCTGGCCTGGCTCTCTCCCTGACACTGACACCCGCTGGGGGAGACGCAGGCCCACTTCCCTACCCACAGAAAACAAAGGCCAAGAAAGCCCTGACTCCGAGCCCTCCTTTCTGGTCTTGCTGAATCAGCGAAGGGGCTTCCAGGACAACCTCAAGCTTGTGCCACCTCACCCCAGCTCCTGGCCTATCCCACCCAGCCCTTCAGGCTGCTGTGGGCAGGCAGCTCCCAGGAGGCCATTCACGGCAACCTTGGCCCCCTTGGTGAGTGGAGGCTTGGAGCTCGAGTCCAGTGTCCTGCACTCTCAGCCCTGGAAACTCTCCTTCTCTCCCGGGCTTCTGAGAGGCCAGCTCAAGGCCCATTTCTTTTTTCATTCAGCCTGAGTGGTGAGGTCTCCTCCGCCGGCTTCCTAAGTAGACCCTGAGTTTCAGTCACATCCCAGGCTCCTCGGCAGAGATCCTGGCCCCAGGCCCTGGGTCACATCCTCTATGTGGCCTCTTGGTCAAACACTCACAAGCTGGGGCAGGTGTCATGTGGTTGGGGGGCTAGAAAGAGCCCTGCTCAGTATTAGAAGACTTCCTTTCTGGACGTGGCTGTGGCTCTGTGGCTGCTATAATGGAGTAATTAAACCCATGGGCCAGGCTGACCTAGGGCTTTTTGACCTCGACACTACTGACCTTCTGGGCTGGAGAATTCTTTGGGGCAGGGGCTGTCCTGTGCACAGCAGGATATTTAGCCACATCTCTGGTGTCTATCCCCCAGATCCCAGTAGCATCCCCCAGTTGTGACAACCAAAATGTCTCCAGACACTATCGAATGTCCCTTGGGGAGCAAAATAGCCCCTGGCTGAGAACATCTGAATTGATCTATGGTGACAGAGTTGGAATTATGGGTATGTTAGGGGCACGGAGTGTATCGGGGGGCGATTGACTGGGAAAAGGTACAATGAGCTTTATGGGGTGCTGGAAATGTTCTGGGTGGTGGTTACACAAGTAAACACATGCTTAAATTTTCATACGTGGGTAAAAATGCATTAAGCTGGATGCTTATGATTTGTCCATTTTACTGTAGGAAAAAAATGCCTAAAAAAATGAGCCTAGTGTAGACAGGACCAGACTTGGGTTTCAGTCCTGACTCTGCCCTTAAGGCTCAGTTTCCTCCTGTGTAAAATGGGGATAATAGGAGTACTCACCTTATTGGGCTGTTGCAAAGATTAAATGAGGCAGTCAATATAAATTTCTTAGCCCAGTGCCTGCATATGGTAAGGGATCTCAGGGTGTTAGCTATTATAATGTGCAGGGCCACTTGCTCTTTCTATGCCTCAGTTTCCCCAGCTGTGTTGGATGGTCCCTAAGGTCCCTTGCCACCATGACTTTACCTGATGGTCTTGGAGCCATTTTTTTCTCAGCCTAAAAGCCTTCAAGGTTGTTGATTCTACAGGACCAAGCAAAGTTTGTCATTGTTGCTGGGAGCACTGGAGTAGATGAAATGCTGAGAAAGACGCAGAACATTCCAGTCAGACCTCTTAGAAACAGGAAGAAGGGAGGCAGAGGGCTGAAGTGACAGCGCGGGGCCACCTTGCAGCCACCCTTCCTCGGCAGAGGCTCCCTGGCAGACCGGTGTAGCTCAGTCCTGGTTCTAACGTTGGGTGGGGCCGATGGGAGTGAGTTCCCTAAGTGGAGAGGTGAGACAGAATTCAGTTGTCAAAGGGTAGTCTCAAGTACAACACCGTTCCCTCTGAATCATCACTTTTGTTAAGGATTAAGAAAAAAAAAAATGCCCCCTCCCCCAGTGGCACAACCCACCCTGGAGAACGGAGGTAATGAGCTTGTGGGAAACAGACGTGCAGTTGGCACGAGTAAGAGGGTGGGGAAGGGAGGAGAGAAGATGGGGCAACCGTCCAACCCCCTGGAAGGTGTATAAAAGGCATCCACTCCGGGGAAGAGCCACAGACCTCAGCCAGGCCAAGCCAAGATCCTACTGCACCAGCTCTCTGCCCATCTCGCTCTCACCATGAGCAGTTTCCTGCAGAATTCCTCTGCCAGCTATGGAGGTGGCTTTGGGGGTGGCTCCTGCAAGCTGGGAGGAGGTCGCAGTATCTCTACCGGCTCAACCCGGTTTTTCTCTGGGGGATCAGCTGGGGGCTTTGGAGGTGGCATAAACTGCGGCTTCGGTGGAGGGGCTGGTAGTGGTTTGGGTGGAGGCTATGGAGGTGGCCTTGGAGGTGGCTTTGGAGGTGGCCTTGGAGGTGGCCTTGGAGGTGGCTTTGGAGGTGGCCTTGGAGGTGGCCTTGGAGGTGGCTTTGGTGACTTCGGTGGTGGCGATGGCAGCCTCCTCTCTGGCAATGAGAAGATCACGATGCAGAACCTCAACGAACGCCTGGCCTCCTACCTGGGGAAGGTGCGCGCCCTGGAGGAGGCCAACACGGAGCTGGAGGTGAAGATCCGTGACTGGTATCTGAAGAAGAGCCCAGTCAGCCAAGAGCGCAACTACAGCCCCTACTTCAAGACCATCGAGGACCTCCGGGGCAAGGTGAGTCCTTGCAGGTCGAGGAGGGTTCCTCTGAGCAGGGCAGAGATGCGATGGCCAGGAAAAGCAGGGTCCCTAGGGACCAGAAGGTGCAGTGTGGGCAGAATTCTTACCCTTCCTTTGGGGGAAAATCTAGTCTTTTACTGCCTATCAAGCATCTCTATTCCTGATGGGCTTTCTCAGGCTATGTGTTCTCTCCCATTATTCATTTTTATTGTTCTTACTCATGCCAACATTTTTTTTACTGCTTTCCAGTTATGTTATTAGTGACTTGATCTCTATAATCCTAACCCACTGGGTTATTTGGAAGCTGTGCTGGGTTATTTGGAAGTTTTAAAAGCCACTAAGAATGGCTAAAACCAACAGAGAAAGGAATGTATGTTCATTCATTGGTTTGGGAACACTTTTTTGTAGAGGCCTCCTTGAAACTGGCATTCTCAATTGGCAGCGACCAGGTAGGGGAGATGCAGGCAGAGGCTTGGGCAGTGCTAAGCTGAGATTCTCTCCGTCAAGGCCTGTCCATCACGCTGTGATGCCAGCTTGTTGGAACAGAAATCCATCTGCCTGGGCTGAGTCCCAGCTATGTGGGGTGGATTTTAAATGCTTTGGAACACAAAAGTTTAGACAAGAAATTCAAATGGATGGGGGTATTTGTTGGAATTCCACCCTGCTCAGAGGGGAGGCCAGCTCCGGTGATGTTATTATGAACTGTGAGGAGCCAGGCTGATTCTCTCCTGATCTTAAGGAGAAGAAAGGCTCTCAAGACAGCGGCCTCGAGAGGTTGCCAGTCTGACGCTGCAGAGACGTGACTGACCACAGATGTTCTTGGTGGGGTCGTTCCCCTGAAATGTACATCCCGATCTTTCCCACCATGACCAGACATAGAATGATGGAGTGACAGAACAAACCAAGGGGACCTGTCCTGTCTCTCACTTTACAGAAGAGGAACTGAGGCCCAGAGAGAAGTGCCCTGTCCCAGCTCACAGGGGCAGAGAAGAGGCAGAGTCTGATGGCCACCCGTCCTGCCCGTGTTTTCTCAGTCCTGCTCCCCAAGCTTGTGGACCCTCCAGTGGTTGGTTACCTTTTGTATTTTGCAGATCTTGGCGGCCACCATTGACAACAACCACATCATTCTGGAGATTGACAACTCCAGGCTGGCTGCCGACGACTTCAGGCTCAAGTGAGTTTATTTCCCTCATTCCCCTTTCCCAGCAGTTATAGTTTTAGACAAATGTTCCTCTGAACAATGTAACCAGAGCATCCCAGGAGTGAAGGTCTTGCGGAAGTTAGCAGAGTCCAGTGCAGGGGTAGTGGAGTGTCTAATACCATTTCTTCCTTCCTTCCTCCCTCCCTCCCTCCCTCCCTCCCTTCCTTCCTTCCTTTTTTTTATTGGAGCAGAGAAAGGTTTATTGCAGGGCTAAGTAAGGAGAATGGGTGACTTGTGCTCAAAAACCCAAACTCCTAATACCATTTCTATGTTGTTTTTTCAATTTAAAAATCCTTTAGGTATGAGAACGAGCTGGCCCTGCGCCAGAGCGTGGAGGCCGACACCAACGGCCTGCGCAGGGTGATGGACGAACTGACCCTGCTGAAGACCGACCTGGAGATGCAGATTGAGAACCTGATCGAGGAGCTGACCTACGTGAAGAAGAACCACGAGGAGGTGAGAGGTGGGCTGTGCTTGCCATGGCTGAATCACCTTCAGTGATGACGGGGAGCCCTCTGCCACAGCCAGGCTCAGCCCTCCACCGTGGGACCTGGAAGCACTTTCCAGAACATTCCAGTAGCATTCAGAGCCAAGGAGGGGCAGGCTGAGGAGCTTCATGCATCTTCCTTTTCCATCCCTACAGGAGATGAAGGAGTTCAGAAACCAGGTGGTCGGCCAGGTCAATGTGGAGATGGACGCCACCCCAGGCATTGACCTGACCCGCGTGCTGACGGAGATGAGGGAGCAGTACGAGGCCATGGCGGAGAAGAACCGCCGGGATGCGGAAGAATGGTTCCGTGGCAAGGTACCTGGCCCTCTAACCTCGCTGAGCCAGGGGGTGCTCGGGCCTTCCAGCTGGGCTCTTCCGTCACCTTGGTCCTGCTTGAATTCCAGAGTGCAGAGCTGACCAAGGAGGTGTCTTCCAGCACCGCCATTATCCAGACCAGCAAGACGGAGATCACGGAGCTCAGGCATACGCTCCAGGGTCTGGAGATTGAGCTGCAGTCCCAGCTGAGCATGGTACACCTGCTGCCCCTGCCCAGTGGCTGCCCCCTCTAGGCCCCGCCCCCTGGCCCGGCTCCCCTCAGACCTTCTCCTCTGCTGCCCCACCAGAAAGCCGGGCTGGAGAGCACGCTGGCGGAGACCGAGTGCCGCTACGCCCTGCAGCTGCAGCACATCCAGGGCCTCATCAGCAACATCGAGGCCCAGCTGAGCGAGCTCCGCAATGAGATGGAGTGCCAGAACCAGGAGTACAAGATGCTGCTGGACATCAAGGCGCGGCTGGAGCAGGAGATCGCCACCTACCGCAGCCTGCTGGAGGGCCAGGACACCAGGTAGGTCATGTGGGAAAGTGACTGCGGGACCCTGGGCTGTCAGGGCAGGCAGGGCCTTAGGGATCAGGCCCTTGCGTCTGGGAGGGAAGGACACCTGTCAGCTTAAACAGCCTGGACCAAGAGCCAGGACCAGAGCTTCCTCTTTGTCCTCTGGCATCAGACTGTAGGGGCATTTCCTTTAACTTTTTTTTTTTTTTTTTTGCAAGACCGCATGTTTATTTATTTATTTATTTATTTATTTATGGCTGTGTTGGGTCTTCGTTTCTGTGCGAGGGCTTTCTCTAGTTGTGGCAAGTGGGGGCCGCTCTTCATCGCGGTGCACGGGCCCCTCACTATCGCGGCCTCTCTTGTTGCGGAGCACAGGCTCCAGACGCGCAGGCTCAGTAGTTGTGGCTCACGGGCCCAGTTGCTCCGCGGCATGTGGGATCTTCCCAGACCAGGGCTCGAACCCGTGTCCCCTGCATTGGCAGGCAGATTCTCAACCACTGTGCCACCAGGGAAGCCCCCTTTAACTTTTTAATTCAGGCCTCCAGGTTAGATTGGCAGGACTAGGGACTATGGAGAAAATATCTCATATTGGAAAAGTATTAGCTTGGATTCAGGGCAGCCCAACAAAGCTGTTAAAATAGAGATTTAACTGCCTTCAGACTATCTGCAGGGATCAGGCCATCCTTGTGGGATCAAGGGAGGGGTAAGGGGTCGAGTGAAGCAGAGGGAGGACAAGACGACCAGCAAATGCCTAATAATATCTCCTCCTGAGGCTTCGCAGACAGACAGACAGACAGACAGGACAGGCCTGGGAGTCACCTGCTGCTGTTGCTCTGTGGGGCTGGGGGCACAGCTGGGAAAAGAGCCCAACTCAGGGGCTCCAAGTGATGATCTCAGAGACTCCATGTGAGGACAGGTAGGCGGCTGTCCTCAGTGGCCGTCCGCTCATGGCTGCCTCTCTCCTTTCTCCCAGGTTGCCCGCCTTCGCCACAGGAGGTAAGGAAATAACCCAGTGGGAGAGGCGATGAGCCTCCTGCCCTGTGGGCGGGCTGGGCGGCAGTGCCGGGTTCCCCAGTGTAGGGAGGGGGGATGGTACTAGAGCAGAAGTGGTCACGTGCTCCTCTGTTTTCCTTTCAGAATAGGTGGCTCTGTCCCCGCAGACCCACGGGGCTGTCGTGGAGGGAGTCCCCCAGACAATAACACAGTCCCCATCAACTACCCCCCACACCACCAGACTGACTAGGGGTTTGGGGCCCTGCTGGGGGGCCTGAGCTGGCCTGAGCTGGGTCTTCTCCAGCCTGAAGGTCTTTTGCCTCTTCCATTTCCCAGGAAGCACCATCATCTCTACTAGCGGCACCACCGGCTCCACTCGCCGCCTTATAGAAAAAAATAAGCCTTAAATCTGCCGGGCAGCCCCTCCCTCTGTCTTCAGCACCCAGAGGAGAGAGCTGACGGTTCCCTGCAGGAGCAAAGGAGGGACTGCAGGACCCAAGGCTTGGCCACTCCGCTCTCGGCCCGCACCCCCCCGAGGACGGCCACTCCCCGCCCTGCTCTCTGGGTCTGCTTCCTCTTCCCCCTGACCTGTCTCCTCTGATTCCTCCACTTCTCTACTAAAAAGAAAAGCTAATTCAATAAAGTTTCCCACTTTCTTGCAAATGTATTTTTGATTCTGGTTTGGTTTCTGAGGGTGACACCTGCCAAGGCCCTGACTGGGGGCGGCGGGGGGAGGTGGGCGGGTGAGGTCGGGCTGAGCGGCCCACTCTGACGAGCCCCGACCCAGAGAGCTCCCAGCTGGGAGGGACACAAGGCACCCGGGCCGACCGTCAGCCACGGGGTCGATAATGACAAACACAGGGCCACAGCTGGCTCACGGGTGATGGCGCCCTGCAAACATGCACATGCGGGAAAGAGGTACAGAGGGCTTGGGACAGAATGCAAGGGGTTAGTGCAGGGCTGGTGTGGGGAGAAGGAGGCCTAGGACAATTGCTCCAGCCCCAACTACTGCCTTCCTGCTTTCTGTGGAGACAGCTTCCATTGGGCACCCTCACTTGCAGTCCCCCCACCCCTCTGCTTGCCCCAAGGTCCTGCCATTCCAAGCCACTCAGTGACCAGATGCACGACTCAAGGAGTGACCTCAGCCTGTGCTCACGCTGACCCTCCTCCCTGCCTCCCCTCTGGACCCCTCTTCCCCCTGCTTCTCTGGACATCCCAGCTTAGACGTGCAGCCTCCTCTGGCTCTGCTTACTCCTCACGGGGACGGGTCCCCTGAATTCTGACATAGGCAGTCTTCTCTTTTGCTTCTTCACCCCGCCCCTCCTCGGGCCATCTGGGACATATCCGCGGTCACAATTACCAGTATGTCCTGATGACTCTCCACCGAGGCCCCTCTCCTCTGTTCCAGTCTCACATGCCCAGATGAGCCGGCCGTCACCTCCTCAGATCCACTCATCTGAAGGAACATCCCTTCTTCTCCCAGATCTGGGCCTTCCTGGTCCTCCATCCCAGAGGACCCAGAAATCCAAGCCAGGAGCCTGGGCGTCCTCTTGGTTCCCTCTCTCCTTCACCCCCTCACAAGTTCATGCTGTGGATGCACAATGTCCTTAATGTCTTAACTTGCTGGGCAGGTTGCCACAGCCTCCCTGGCCTCCCTGCCTCCAGTTTGAGCTTCCCCTTTATCCGTGCTTCACACGCCAGCCAGGGCCATTGCTGGACATGGAAAGTCCTCCTCCTGGCTTAGAGATGCTGCAATAGCTCCCCACAGGCCACTGAGGAAAGTCCAGACTCCTCACCAGCCAAGAGGCCAGCAGGGTCTGGCTTCTTCCGGCCTCTCTCTGGCCCTAATTCTACACTAGCTTCTCCCCGCCCACCCAGAGGTCCTGCCACTCCAAACTGTTCTCAGTGAGCCAGCCACATGGCTGGACCCCTCAGGCCCTTGTTCAATGAATGACCTCCGTTTGATCTGACCTTCCTCCCCTGTTCTCTTTGTTTTATTGGAGACCACCAGGTTTTTATTCAACACTCCGACTGAGATGGACACCCCCTCCTCTGTGGCACCCAGAGAGAGCGGGGTGCACTCAGGTGTTGGCATATCTGTGCCCTCCTGCCCGGGTGTTGACCGTAGACCGTGTGTGCTGAGGGGGCCGGGCTGTGTCCAGCCGACTGCTGGGGCTCAGCCAGTGCTTATTGAGGGGAGACACCGGTGAATGAACTGGGGGAGTGCCTCTCGGATGCCATCTGAGCTTTGTCATGGGGTAGTAGGCCAGAGGGTAGGGGGGTTCTGCCACTCTTGCCAATTGCCCTTTCCCTGCCCCTTCCTCATTTCCCCTTCCCCTCCCGCCACCCCCGTCCACATAGTCGCTGCCCTCATTCATCCTCCTCCTCCTCCTCCACCCCAAGCCTGTCTGGGCACTGGGCAGTTGGTTTAGTCCACAGCGGTCGCTCAGAGGTGACCCGCCCAGCGTGCTAAGCCAGGGGAAAGGTGTCTCTGTCCACTCATCCCAGATCCCACCCCCACTGAGGAACGAGGTGCGGCTCAGTTCTCGTCCACGTGCCCAGAGCTGTGCTAGGAGCTCAGACGTCAGAGAGAAAGAGGACATGACCTCCATTCCCAAACCCGCTTCCTTTTTTTGTTAATCTATTTCATCAGCAGCTGTTAATTGAGTGCACCGCGTATCAGACGCTATATTGGATCCTGGAGAGAAAGCGATGTGCAAAAACGCAGCCTCTTTCTTTAGGGGGTTCACAGACTGGCGGGCGGTAGGAGGTGACACCCGCAACAATAAATTATTGCTACCTTCAAAGCTCAGTTCAGGGTTCACCTTCTGCCACAGACCTCTGCTCTTTCCCCACCACTCCCACCCTCCCCGGTCCGTCCCCAAGGCCCCCTGTACTGATGGCCATCATGGCCATTATTGGAGGGCAGGGCGCGGTGGCCACAGGCTCTGGAGACACGTTATCCTGGCGTGCGTCCCATCTCTGCCACTGATTCCATCTGTAACCCTGGCCAAGCCACTTAACCCTGTGGGCGCACTTTCCTACCTGTTAAGTACCACCTCCCTCGGAAGTTATGAAAGTCAAATGTTTAGAACAGTCCAGGCTCGTAGTAAGCGCCCAGTAAACTAAGCTCTGTTGTCCTCTTTCCTTCAGGGCAGGGATGGATTTGTCCTCATCACCATCCTCCTAACTAGGCTGTTACAGGAGCTCAGTAAATGTGTTGGATGGAGGGATGAGAGCTGACAAGGAAGACAAGCTCTGGGCAATGAAAGAGGTAGGCAAGCACACTGTCCTGCAGGCATGAGGGAGGGGACTGGGCTGGAGAAGGCCCTGAGAGCTGAGCCCCAGGGCTGGTGCAAGGCCCTCCCAGGCCTTTCCGGGCTTGGAGCAGCCCCTCTTCCCGAGACCCAGGCCAAGGCTGCGTAGGGAACAGCCCCCTCCTTTTCTGAGCCAGTGCTGGGGGGCTTGGTGGTGTGTGGGGTTAATCGCCCACGTGGAGTAGCGAAATGAGCTGCACCCTGGGCCTGGTAGGGGCTCTGGCCTGGGACCCTTTCACCCAGACCCCGGGGAGGATACCGAGAAGCTGCGCTGCATCCGAGGGTCTGTGTGGCCCTATCAGGAATCCCGAGGAAGCCTGGAGGGGACCCTGGGGTGGGGGGGGTGGTGGCTGTTTCTGTCAAAGCCAATCCGGGAGCCTTCCTGAGCTGCACAGGGGTGGTGACCTCAGGGCTCTGGTCTGAGATGTGGGAGAGGCTTGGGGGAGGGGAGGGCAATCTGCTCTTTCTATCCAGGACTCATTTCATCCCCTCAGTCATCTGCATGGGGTGACCATTCAAGGGAGGGCAGCTTCATCAGTCCTGCTTGGTCAATACTGCCCCTCCCTTGGGTTGGCCAGGTGCCCACGTGCCCCACCCCTCCCCCAGGCTCAACACCCCTGCTTCCCAGGGCTGTGAGGAACGGCCCTGTCCGCGGAGGCTGACTAACCTCTATGTCACTGGTTGCCAGCGAACACAGTTAATGCAAAAGATGCCAAAATAGAGGGGATGCTAATAAAGGGGAAAGTCACGTGTCCAGCATTTGTCTAGGGCTCTTTTTTATTCTTTATTTCATTTCATCTTTACAACAACCCCGAGTTGGCACTGTTGCACCCATTTTACACATCTGAAGATCGAGGCTCAGACTGGTTGAGAGACCTGCCCAGCAGGAGAGCTGGGATCCACATTCCAACGTGCTTTCCAAGACTGTGGCTGGCCCTCTATCAAAGCCAAAGTTTCAGCTCTGGAATCTGTGGCAGAAGTGGGCTCTCACTTAAGCCCCAATGCTTAGGGGACAAAGGCATCAGTGTGGAATGTGCCCATAGCATCCCCGTGCCTCAGAGCTTGGGATGGAGGTGCCTCCCCACGGCAGTGCTGCACGAAGGTGGCTGATTGCTGTGTGACTCCTGGCTGCACAGTCAGCCTCTTCCTCACCCCCAGCACGAGGCGCCTCCCTCTCCCAAAGGCTCCGCCCTGGGTGGATGGACCAGCGCACCTCTGCTTTCCCTAATGGGGTTGTGCGTCCTGCCTGGGCCCTGCAGGGGGTAGGCTCACTCCAGAAAGCATGTCAGTGCCACTTTAGCCACTTGCTGTGACATGGAGTGGAGGGACGGTCCCGACATGAGACCCTGTCCAGTCCCCAGCCTTGAGTGGGGCAGCTGGGCAGCAGGCCATGGCTAAGGGCAGAGCTGCAGCCCCGAGACCCCTTGGGTGCCTGTTGTCCCTCTGTTTTGGGGAGCAGCCTCGAGGGTCCACAGAAGACCCTGAGTATGATGAGGGTGCCTGGGGCTTCCTAGTAAGGGGAATCTCGCTTGAGGGAAGAGGAGGAAGAGATGTCACAGGAGGGCTGTGGTCCATGGGGTGTGATGACGCACTGTCCCAGCTTCCGCATGTCCGTGGCTGTGCCCTTCTTCCCTGGCGGCCTGGGACAGAGCATCTCGGGGTGGCTGGGACCTGCCCCCTGTTGGATGGTGTTCCTGGAGCTGTTGGGGGCTGGAGAGGAGCAGGGTATGCAGGCGGCATCCTCCTGAGCAGCTTGTCCTGGGGGGCTCTCCAAGAGCTGAGCACATCAGACTCTCCGTCCTGCTGCAGTGCTCGGGAGG
Source organism: Balaenoptera acutorostrata (assembly GCF_949987535.1). Classification (NCBI taxonomy): domain Eukaryota; kingdom Metazoa; phylum Chordata; class Mammalia; order Artiodactyla; family Balaenopteridae; genus Balaenoptera; species Balaenoptera acutorostrata. Next base: position 43,189,826 of record NC_080083.1, read on the forward strand.
GACCAGGTGGGTGGGCACCTGTTGGAGGGGGTGGGGATTTGAGGGAGTTGGCAAGGAGCTGGTATTCACTCTTCTGGCCCATTTTTATGAACAGCCATAATAACTCTGTGGCTTCTTTCATCCGAGGATCTCAGATGAGTTTGAAAGTAGAACCCCCAGTATAAATCCTGGTTAATTACTGCCTGGAGCCCATAGTCTGTTTTGCAGACAAACTGTCATTAGCAGGAAGAGAGTGAGGTCGACTGCACCCCAGTCCCTGGAAATGCAGACGATGGAATCCAATCAAACAGGGTGTTTGGGGAACTCGTTTTGTGGTCCAGTTAAGTGGTACCTGAATCAAGGGGACACGGGAGACTGAAGCACCAGCTGAAGGGCCAGCTTCTGTGCGTCTCCCACAAACCACAGGTTCTCTAAGGACATCAGGGAGAGCAGTGACAGCTCTGGAATTCTCTGTAAAAGCCGGGTGGGGGGAGTTAGGAACTGAGTGGATCTGAGTAGGAGGCCCTGGCCTCTTCCAGACATACAGGAGCGGTGAGCCAGTGCAGTTGTGCAGGAAGAGCTGGCCTGTGGGCGAGACAGAAGTGGCCCTAGGATGCAGAAGGCAGAGCTTGGTGTGAGAGAACTGGAGAGGTATGGCTTAAGATTGGGGTCAGGGCAGCTCTCTGGGCCACCCCAATGGCAAGAACAGTTTGGGGCAGAATCCTGCAGCCCTGGACAATTGCCAAAACCATACCCCAGGGCGAGAGAAAGTACCTTTATATCTTGGGAGAGATGGGGGTTCCAGGGTGATTCTGAGCCTGGTAAAGGGGGAGTATTGAGGCCTAATTAGAGTCAGGTCCTGGCCCAGTGGGGCTTCAGGACCATCCACGGAGCGGCACATTGAGGAGCTGGATGTTGAGGAGCCTGGCAGAGCCCTAGAGTCTTGGGAGAAGCCAAGGACCGCGGTCACCTCGCTGCTCTCCTGAGGCCCCTAGCACTGGCTCTGGGCCCTGTAGAGCGGCAGCCAGGGAGTGGGGAAGACCTCCATGGTCAATTAGTGTGTGCACTCAGACTGCCCTGAGGCTGGTGAGGCCTGGCGACAGCAGGGGGTAGGCGGAAGTTGGGGGCACAGGCCGGGGGACCAGGAAATGGAGCCAAGAGGGACTTGCCAAATCTTGCCGAGGAAGGACTGAGTCACCCCGCTGAAGGCAGCTGCTGTAGGGGTGGAATGTCACTGAGGTGGCCAGGAGAGAGAAAGGACACCTTAGCACTCTTCTGAATCCTGCTCACCGGGCCTGTGAGGGCAAAAATGGCAGCCACTGAGATTGGGGTACAAAGGACGGAAAGTCACGATTTTCCAAGGGAAGCCCATTATACCTGTTCCTGAGACCAGCCAGTCATGGTGACAAGTCACAGCGGAAGGAGGGAAGGAACAGCTGTGTCATGTTTGGCCGAAGTTCTCAAACAGTGATACTTCCTTAGTGAGGATTACCAGAGAAAATGCAGGACGCCTAGTTAAATTGCAGTTGCAAATACACACGAATACGTTTTTAGTATAAATATGTCCCAGATGTTGCGTGTATTCTTATCTGCTAAATCTGGCAACCCTACCCTCAGCAGGTTTGCAAACCGCCCTGAGTTTTCCACCATCAAAACCAAATAAGCAAGACCTTTCTCTGATTCTTTGGACAAATTAAATTGGTGGCTCGAAATGCCATAATTGAAGATTTTTTTTTCCCCTACCATAATGCTTCCTTCAACTTTGCGGACCTGTTCCTGCCTGTCTGTACTGAAATCTAACATCAGCTGGCAGGAGATCTGGCAGGAGTTTTGATGTGGTTATTTGACACAGAGTATGTAGTAACCCTGTTGTTCAGGGAGGGGCTGGGAATCCTGAGTGCTTTGTTGCTCGAACAAATTCTTTGTTACAAGGAAAAAGCACCCGTGTTGAGGGGAATGAGATCAGTGTGGGTCTCCCTTTTTCTGGGTGGGTTCTGGGCCGGAGTCTAAAAAGGTTAAGACACAGACGGGGTCAGCACTTCTTAGATGCCTCTTACGGTGGGAAATTTGTAGGACTTGCGCGTGTGAATGCCGAAGATGGGATAGGGAGCAGGAGAAAACCAGGAAGATGAAGCCTACGCCAGCAGGACACTCTAAGAGAGGCAGTCACTGGGCTTTTTGAATGGTCTCATTCCCCTTGCTGCCCAGTCGTAGGGGATCTGGCTGCCCCATGGTCCACTGTCTGCTTCTGCCACTGCCACTGGGGCACTGTAGGTGCTGACACATTCTGACCACAGATCAGAGGAGCAGGGCTCCTTGGGCACACTGTGACAGGCGGTGCCTGAAGCCTTCTGCATCGAAGGGACAGCTCAGAGCTGGGTAGAAGAGACTCAGGCTTGACTTCCTGGGTCTCTGCCCAAGGGGAACCTTGGCTTTCAAATGGAAACTCATTTGAGGGTGGAGACCTATTTTTACCAGAGAAGAAGCCACACACTCAGCCACTGACTTTGAACTTGGTGGCTTTCCAAGGTGGGCTTGGGGAAAGCAAGAGTGTTTTCTGTTCCTGCAGCAGCAACCTCCCTCTTCGCCCTGCTCCCCAAGCTGAGGTCATGGTGGTCAGAGAGCATCCTGTCAGCTCTGTAGCCCCCAAGCCAGCACCTGTGTCTGCAATAGGTGGGGTCAGGGAGCTTTTAGGAGCTTCTACAGTAAAGAGGCCAGAGAGACCTGGATACAGTCTAGGGCCACTGCAGTTCTGGACACAGTCCCAGCTACAACCTCTTTGAGCAGCTGTCTTTCCTTGTACAGCTGGGTTAGGCCTCCGAATCAGCATCCCATGAAACCTGGGTGAGCAGTTTGTGCCCTGGAAATAGCATTCAGCTGGGGCTCAGACTACATGGGTTGTAAGAAGATTTTCATTTTTTTTTGGCTGCACCATGCGGCTTGCGAGATCTCAGTTTCCCAACCAGGGACTGAACCCGGGCCACAGCAGTGAAAACCTGGAATCCTAACCACTAGGTCACCAGGGATCTCCCTTAAGAAGAGTTTTGATCTCTTAAATCTGAGAAGTGAGTTCCTGTTTATCAAGCACGTTTCAACTTAGTTGTCACAATCCTGTGAATACGGCATTATGAGCTCCACTCACCTTTTGGGAAAACGGAGGCTTGAAGAAACTAAGGAGCTTGAACCAAGGTCTGGCTGAGTCCAGGCCCAGGGGCCCTGCTGTCCTGCCCGATACTTTCTAAGCCCTTCTTCTGCAAAGCCAAGTCTTAGTTGGCTCAGTTGGCCAGAGATATCATTTCAGCCTGGACATGCGGGGATGACTGACTAATGTCCTGGTGACACTGCACCTCCAAATGGGCCCTCCTAGGGACCAGCCTTGGGAGGTGGACTCATGTTGCCTCTGCCTATGGAGGGAGGCTGGGAGGAAGCCGAACCATTGCGTTTTCCTGGTGTGCAGGTGTTGGAGGATGTCAGAGGATGGCGGGAAGGATAAGTGCCCACCGAACTGAGAAGGCATCTTGAGACCAAAAAGCGAGGCAGGCAGCTCCATCCAATCAGTGGGATCAGTTTATTACTCACAGGGTGGGATGGGGCTGACAGCGATCTGGAAGCATCTGCAGCTGTACTCCGCACCACCGAGGCACCATGGGGACAACTTTAGAGTTAACTTAGGCTATGGGGATAGGAGCTTGGAGACAGGACGTGCATTCCTGAGTCAAGATTTATGAATGGGTAACTAGTCTCACGGATGCCGGGAATATGTCATGGAAGGTTTTCATCATTGTTTGGGGACTAACAGCACAGAGGTCACCCGGTCCTAATGATTATTAGACAATATCTATTAGCTACAAAGTCCTTGATGACAGAGAGGTGATTTACTGCCCAGTACAGTCCTGGGTAGGGTCAGCAGAAGGAGAGGAGGAGCTGTAAGGGCCCAAGATGGCGCTATGCTAACAGCCATACAGTAGACCTGGAGGCAAAGGGAGACTGAGGTCCACGCGGACTGCAAAGAAGAGAAAACCCAACCGTGTCACAGGCTGAACCTCCATAACTCCACTTTGTCCTGTGGTCAGTGACAGTGGCTGATGGTGAAGGAGTCACAGACATGTCCAGGTGACTCCTGGCCGGCTGCACGGGAAACACTTGGGCCTTAAATCCTATGTCTGAGATGCAAGGGCCTTGGGCTCACCCTGTCCAGACCCTTCCTGTTCAGACTGGGGCTCTGGGGCCCAGAGTGGTTGAGGCTCAAACAGAGCATGGCAGAGGTCGGCCTGGAGTCCAGGCCCCCTGACACTTAGCCCAGTGTATTTTTTTTTTTTTAACATTTTAAAATTTATTTATTTTTGGCTGTGTTGGGTTTTAGTTTCTGTGCGAGGGCTTTCCCTAGTTGTGGCGAGCGGGGGCCACTCTTCATCGCGGTGCACGGGCCTCTCACTGTCGTGGCCTCTGTTGTTGCGGAGCACAGGCTCCAGACGTGCAGGCTCAGTAGTTGTGGCGCACGGGCTTAGTTGCTCCGCGGCATGTGGGATCTTCCCAGACCAGGGCTCGAACCCGTGTGCCCTGCATTGGCAGGCAGATTCTCAACCACTGCGCCACCAGGGAAGCCCAGCCCAGTGTATTTTTGATTCATGTTAGAAAGGATGGATGGTCTCAGAATAGGACCTTATTTTGAAATAAAACCTGATGCCTGGGTACCCCTGATGTACTTAACACTGAGTAGGTGGATTTTCTCCAGGGCCACCATGGGTGTGGGGGGGGGGTGGGCTGAGTTGCCTCGGGAGGTGAGCAGCCCTATGAGTCCTGGGTTCTCTCCTCTGATACAGGAAGAGCATGTGTTCCTCTCGGGCCTCAGTTCATCCCTTGATGGTCCAGGCTTCTGAGGTGAAAGAGAGCAGAGGAATTCCTCCCATGAGGCCCCCCTACCACACTTCCCTCCAAGAGGTGGCCTTGCAGTCTACACCATGGAGAAAAGCAGGGGACCAAGGGCGACCGAAAGACCTTCTGGCCAGCTTGTCACTCGCTCCAGAAGAGGTACGTGCTTCTCTTCACAACCTTGGAGACACCTGTCTGGACTCCGGCCCGCAGTGGCCCTCTGGATGTACGTACTGAGTGACGGGACACAGCTGAAGCAGCAGACACCTGTTCACTCCATTGCCCTGAGGGAAACTTAGAACCAGCTTCAGATACAGATTGCACAAGGGGAGGGATTAAAAAAAAAAAGAAAGAAAATGAGAACGTTAACTTCAGATGCCAGCAGCCAGAGACCACAAAGAGAGAAGAGCTGTGTCAGGGGCATAGGAGGTGCTACCCTCAGGACGAGCATGCTGTGTCACAAGTGAGGTGAGTTGGGTCATGGGTGCATTAAGGACTTGCCTGAATGGGCCCTACAGTGACAGCCAGACTCTGCACTAGTTGTCAGAGAAAACAAAGGAGGTGCTTACAGGAGATCTGGCCAGAGCCCCAGCCCCCGTCCTGATGGTCCAGTGGGTCTCAACTGGGGGCAGTTTTGCCGCCCAGGGGACATTTGGCAGCGTCTGGAGACACTTTTGGTTGTCACGCCTGGGGGAAGAGGTTGCTACTGGCATCCGGCGGTAAAGTTCAGGGATGCTGCAGACACGTCACGATGCACAGGGCGCCCCCGCGCTGGGAATTACGTAGTCTGCGATGTCCACAGGGCCGAGGTTGAGAGACCTCGAGACAGCCCCGTCCTAGGCCCTGCAGGGAGAGCAGGGAGGATGGGCAGCCATAAGGAACCATTGCTGAGGCAGTGGAGCTCTGGAGGCCTGATGCCCCTGCAGTCCCTCCTAGGAGGGGCCGCACGGCGTGTGCACCCCGGGGAGCCCATCGGGTGGCTCTCGGGCATCCTGTTGAGGTGTCCACTGAACTGGGCGAGGTGTGTGCACCACAGCCAACCCTCCTGAGTAATTTCAGAGAGAAGCTTATAATGTGTTTTAAGAGGTTGGTAAATTACAACCTCAGAAGCACATAAATGCTTCTGTAAACGCCAGCCTTGCTGCGTGTGTCTGTGTGGGGGAAGAGTAAGCAGGTTGTTCAAGCCTTGGGAAAACCCACTTTGAGGGTGGAAGACTGAATTTACCTTTGGTCCTTAAGTCTCAGGCTCTCCTCCTGGCTCGCTTAACTCTCTGGCAGTGTGTCATCCGTTCCTCCCTTCCTTGTCCAAAGGGTCTGCTGCATTGACTGTTTCTG